>NC_135666.1:48713135-49013135 GCF_964188315.1 Podarcis muralis | reverse complement strand
TCAGGGGACCATTTGCAAGCTTCTGGCATCATTTTTGAGGGAATTGTCAAAAGTCAGATTTTTGCTGAAATTCTGAGCCCGGGCTTAGGGATTTTTTCAAAAAAATATTTTCGTCCGGTTATTCTGGCATCATTTTTGAGTGAATTGCCAAAAGTCAGATTTTTGCTGAAATTCTGACCCCGGGGCTTCTAGGGATTTTTTCAAAAAAATATTTTCGGCAGGTTAAGTTCTTGAGGGCTGATTTCTTGTCCTGTGATAAAAAGCCTTCTGTTTCGTCTGCCAAACCTTTCAGGGGAGCATTTGCAAGCTTCTGGCATCATTTTTGAGTGAATTGCCAAAAGTCCGATTTCTGCTGAAATTGTGATCCCGGGGCTTAGGGATTTTTTCAAAAAAATATTTTCCGCCGGTTAAGTTGTTGAGGGCTGATTTCTTGTCCTGGGATAAAAAGCCTTCTGTTTCTCCTGCCAACCCTTTCAGGGGAGCATTTCCAAGCTTCTGGCATCATTTTTGAGTGAATTGCCAAAAGTCAGATTTTTGCTGAAATTCTGACCCCGGGGCTTAGGGATTTTTTCAAAAAAAATATTTTCCGACGGTTAAGTTCTTGAGGGCTGATTTCTTGTCCTGTGATAAAAAGCCTTCTGTTTCGACTGCCAAACCTTTCAGGGGAGAATTTGCAAGCTTCTGGAATGATTTTTGAGTGAATTGCCAAAAGTCAGATTTTTGCTGAAATTGTGACCCCGGGGCTTAGGGATTTTTTCAAAAAAATATTTTCCGCCGGTTAAATTGTTGAGGGCTGATTTCTTGTCCTGTGAGAAAAAGCCTTCTGTTTCGACTGCCAACCCTTTCAGGGGTGCATTTGCAAGCTTCTGGCATCATTTTTGAGTGAATTGTCAAAAGTCAGATTTTTGTTGAAATACTGACCCCGGGGCTTAGGTATTTTTTCAAAAATATAATTTCCGCCAGTTAAGTTGTTGAAGGCTGATTTCTTCTCCTGTGATAAAAAGCATTCTGTTTTGACTGCCAAACCTTTCAGGGGAGCATTTACAACCGGTTGGTACCATTTCTGAGTGAATTGCCAAAAGTCAGATTTTTGCTGAAATACTGACCCCGGGGCTTAGGGATTTTTCCAAAAAAATATGTTCCGCCAGTTAAGTTATCTAGGGCTGATTTCTTCTCCTGTGATAAAAAGCCTTCTGTTTCGACTGCCAAACCTTTCAGGGGAGCATTTGCAAGCTTCTGGCATCATTTTTGAGTGAATTGCCAAAAGTCAGATTTTTGCTGAAATTCTGACCCCGGGGCTTAGGGATTTTTTTAAAAAAATATTTTCCGCGGGTTAAGTTGTTGAGGGCTGATTTCTTGTCCTGTGATAAAAAGCCTTCTGTTTCGACTGCCAAACCTTTCAGAGGAGCATTTGCAAGCTTCTGGCATCATTTTTGAGTGAATTGCCAAAGGTCAGATTTTTGCTGAAATTCTGACCCCGGGGCTTAGGTATTTTTTCAAAAATATATTTTCCGTCGGTTAAGTTGTTGAGGGCTGATTTCTTCTCCTGTGATAAAAAGCCTTCTGTTTCGACTGCCAAGCCTTTCAGGGGACCATTTGCAAGCTTCTGGCATCATTTTTGAGGGAATTGTCAAAAGTCAGATTTTTGCTGAAATTCTGAGCCCGGGCTTAGGGATTTTTTCAAAAAAATATTTTCGTGCGGTTATTCTGGCATCATTTTTGAGTGAATTGCCAAAAGTCAGATTTTTGTTGAAATTCTGACCCCGGGGCTTAGGGATTTTTTCAAAAAAATATTTTCGGCCGGTTAAGTTGTCTAGGGCTGATTTCTTGTCCTGTGATAAAAAGCCTTCTGTTTCGTCTGCCAAACCTTTCAGGGGAGCATTTGCAAGCTTCTGGCATCATTTTTGAGTGAATTGTCAAAAGTCAGATTTTTGCTGAAATTCTGACCCCGGGGCTTAGGGATTTTTTCAAAAAAATATTTTCGTCCGGTTATTCTGGCATCATTTTTGAGTGAATTGCCAAAAGTCAGATTTTTGCTGAAATTCTGACCCCGGGGCTTAGGGATTTTTTCAAAAAAATATTTTCCGCCAGTTAAGTTGTCTAGGGCTGATTTCTTCTCCTGTGATAAAAAGCCTTCTGTTTCGACTGCCAATCCTTTCAGGGGAGCATTTGCAAGCTTCTGGCATCATTTTTGAGTGAATTGCCAAAAGTCAGATTTTTGCTGAAATTCTGACCCCGGGGCTTAGGGATTTTTTCAAAAAAATATTTTCGGCAGGGTAAGTTGTTGAGGGCTGATTTCTTGTCCTGTGATAAAAAGCCTTCTGTTTCGACTGCCAAACCTTTCAGGGGAGCATTTGCAAGCTTCTGGCATCATTTTTGAGAGAATTGCCAAAAGTCAGGTTTTTTCTGAAATTCTGACCCCTGGCTTATGGATTTTTTCAAAAAAATATTTTCGTCCGGTTATTCTGGCATCATTTTTGAGTGAATTGCCAAAAGTCAGATTTTTGCTGAAATTCTGACCCCGGGGCTTAGGGATTTTTTCAAAAAAAAAAATTCGGCAGGTTAAGTACTTGAGGGCTGATTTCTTGTCCTGTGATAAACAGCCTTCTGTTTCGACTGCCAAACCTTTCAGGGGAGCATTTGCAAGCTTCTGGCATCATTTTTGAGTGAATTGCCAAAAGTCCGGTTATTCTGGCATCATTTTTGAGTGAATTGCCAAAAGTCAGATTTTTGTTGAAATTCTGACCCCGGGGCTTAGGGATTTTTTCAAAAAAATATTTTCGGCTGGTTAAGTTGTCTAGGGCTGATTTCTTGTCCTGTGATAAAAAGCCTTCTGTTTCGACTGCCAAACCTTTCAGGGGAGCATTTGCAAGCTTCTGGCATCATTTTTGAGTGAATTGCCAAAAGTCAGATTTTTGCTGAAATTCTGACCCCGGGGCTTAGGGATTTTTTCAAAAATATATTTTCCGTCGGTTAAGTTGTTGAGGGCTGATTTGTTGTCCTGTGATAAAAAGCCTTCTGTTTCGACTGCCAAACCTTTCAGGGGAGAATTTGCAAGCTTCTGGCATCATTTTTTTAGTGAATTGCCAAAAGTCAGATTTTTGCTGAAATTGTGACCCCGGGGCTTAGGGATTTTTTCAAAAAAATGTTTTCCGCCGGTTAAATTGTTGAGGGCTGATTTCTTGTCCTGTGATAAACAGCCTTCTGTTTCGACTGCCAAACCTTTCAGGGGAGCATTTGCAAGCTTCTGGCATCATTTTTGAGTGAATTGCCAAAAGTCCGGTTATTCTGGCATCATTTTTGAGTGAATTGCCAAAAGTCAGATTTTTGCTGAAATTCTGACCCCGGGGCTTAGGGATTTTTTCAAAAAAATATTTTCGGCAGGTTAAGTTCTTGAGGGCTGATTTCTTGTCCTGTGATAAAAAGCCTTCTGTTTTGTCTGCCAAACCTTTCAGGGGAGCATTTGCAAGCTTGTGGCATCATTTTTGAGTGAATTGCCAAAAGTCCGATTTCTGCTGAAATTGTGATCCCGGGGCTTAGGGATTTTTTCAAAAAAATATTTTCCGCCGGTTAAGTTGTTGAGGGCTGATTTCTTGTCCTGTGATAAAAAGCCTTCTGTTTCAACTGCTAAACCTTTCAGGGGAGCATTTGCAAGCTTCTGGCATCATTTTTGAGTGAATTGTCAAAAGTCAGATTTTTGCTGAAATTCTGACCCCGGGCTTAGGGATTTTTTCAAAAAAATATTTTCGTCCAGTTATTCTGGCATCATTTTTGAGTGAATTGCCAAAAGTCAGATTTTTGTTGAAATTCTGACCCCGGGGCTTAGGGATTTTTTCAAAAAAATATTTTCCGCCGGTTAAGTTGTCTAGGGCTGCTTTCTTGTCCTGTGATAAAAAGCCTTCTGTTTCGTCTGCCAAACCTTTCAGGGGAGCATTTGCAAGCTTCTGGCATCATTTTTGAGTGAATTGTCAAAAGTCAGATTTTTGCTGAAATTCTGACCCCGGGGCTTAGGGATTTTTTCAAAAAAATATTTTCCGCCGGTTAAGTTGTTGAGGGCTGATTTCTTGTCCTGTGATAAAAAGCCTTCTGTTTCAACTGCTAAACCTTTCAGGGGAGCATTTGCAAGCTTCTGGCATCATTTTTGAGTGAATTGTCAAAAGTCAGATTTTTGCTGAAATTCTGACCCCGGGCTTAGGGATTTTTTCAAAAAAATATTTTCGTCCAGTTATTCTGGCATCATTTTTGAGTGAATTGCCAAAAGTCAGATTTTTGTTGAAATTCTGACCCCGGGGCTTAGGGATTTTTTCAAAAAAATATTTTCCGCCGGTTAAGTTGTCTAGGGCTGCTTTCTTGTCCTGTGATAAAAAGCCTTCTGTTTCGTCTGCCAAACCTTTCAGCGGAGCATTTGCAAGCTTCTGGCATCATTTTTGAGTGAATTGTCAAAAGTCAGATTTTTGCTGAAATTCTGACCCCGGGGCTTAGGGATTTTTTCAAAAAAATATTTTCGTCCGGTTATTCTGGCATCATTTTTGAGTGAATTGCCAAAAGTCAGATTTTTGTTGAAGTTCTGACCCCGGGGCTTAGGGATTTTTTCAAAAAAATATTTTCGGCTTGTTAAGTTGTCTAGGGCTGATTTCTTGTCCTATGATAAAAAGCCTTCTGTTTCGTCTGCCAAACCTTTCAGGGGAGCATTTGCAAGCTTCTGGCATCATTTTTGAGTGAATTGTCAAAAGTCAGATTTTTGCTGAAATTCTGACCCCGGGGCTTAGGGATTTTTTCAAAAAAATATTTTCGGCCGGTTAAGTTGTCTAGGGCTGATTTCTTGTCCTATGATAAAAAGCCTTCTGTTTCGTCTGCCAAACCTTTCAGGGGAGCATTTGCAAGCTTCTGGCATCATTTTTGAGTGAATTGTCAAAAGTCAGATTTTTGCTGAAATTCTGACCCCGGGGCTTAGGGATTTTTTCAAAAATATAATTTCCGCCAGTTAAGTTGTTGAAGGCTGATTTCTTCTCCTGTGATAAAAAGCATTCTGTTTTGACTGCCAAACCTTTCAGGGGAGCATTTACAACCGGTTGGTACCATTTCTGAGTGAATTGCCAAAAGTCAGATTTTTGCTGAAATACTGACCCCGGGGCTTAGGGATTTTTCCAAAAAAATATGTTCCGCCAGTTAAGTTATCTAGGGCTGATTTCTTCTCCTGTGATAAAAAGCCTTCTGTTTCGACTGCCAAACCTTTCAGGGGAGCATTTGCAAGCTTCTGGCATCATTTTTGAGTGAATTGCCAAAAGTCAGATTTTTGCTGAAATTCTGACCCCGGGGCTTAGGGATTTTTTTAAAAAAATATTTTCCGCGGGTTAAGTTGTTGAGGGCTGATTTCTTGTCCTGTGATAAAAAGCCTTCTGTTTCGACTGCCAAACCTTTCAGAGGAGCATTTGCAAGCTTCTGGCATCATTTTTGAGTGAATTGCCAAAGGTCAGATTTTTGCTGAAATTCTGACCCCGGGGCTTAGGTATTTTTTCAAAAATATATTTTCCGTCGGTTAAGTTGTTGAGGGCTGATTTCTTCTCCTGTGATAAAAAGCCTTCTGTTTCGACTGCCAAGCCTTTCAGGGGACCATTTGCAAGCTTCTGGCATCATTTTTGAGGGAATTGTCAAAAGTCAGATTTTTGCTGAAATTCTGAGCCCGGGCTTAGGGATTTTTTCAAAAAAATATTTTCGTGCGGTTATTCTGGCATCATTTTTGAGTGAATTGCCAAAAGTCAGATTTTTGTTGAAATTCTGACCCCGGGGCTTAGGGATTTTTTCAAAAAAATATTTTCGGCCGGTTAAGTTGTCTAGGGCTGATTTCTTGTCCTGTGATAAAAAGCCTTCTGTTTCGTCTGCCAAACCTTTCAGGGGAGCATTTGCAAGCTTCTGGCATCATTTTTGAGTGAATTGTCAAAAGTCAGATTTTTGCTGAAATTCTGACCCCGGGGCTTAGGGATTTTTTCAAAAAAATATTTTCGTCCGGTTATTCTGGCATCATTTTTGAGTGAATTGCCAAAAGTCAGATTTTTGCTGAAATTCTGACCCCGGGGCTTAGGGATTTTTTCAAAAAAATATTTTCCGCCAGTTAAGTTGTCTAGGGCTGATTTCTTCTCCTGTGATAAAAAGCCTTCTGTTTCGACTGCCAATCCTTTCAGGGGAGCATTTGCAAGCTTCTGGCATCATTTTTGAGTGAATTGCCAAAAGTCAGATTTTTGCTGAAATTCTGACCCCGGGGCTTAGGGATTTTTTCAAAAAAATATTTTCGGCAGGGTAAGTTGTTGAGGGCTGATTTCTTGTCCTGTGATAAAAAGCCTTCTGTTTCGACTGCCAAACCTTTCAGGGGAGCATTTGCAAGCTTCTGGCATCATTTTTGAGAGAATTGCCAAAAGTCAGGTTTTTTCTGAAATTCTGACCCCTGGCTTATGGATTTTTTCAAAAAAATATTTTCGTCCGGTTATTCTGGCATCATTTTTGAGTGAATTGCCAAAAGTCAGATTTTTGCTGAAATTCTGACCCCGGGGCTTAGGGATTTTTTCAAAAAAAAAAATTCGGCAGGTTAAGTACTTGAGGGCTGATTTCTTGTCCTGTGATAAACAGCCTTCTGTTTCGACTGCCAAACCTTTCAGGGGAGCATTTGCAAGCTTCTGGCATCATTTTTGAGTGAATTGCCAAAAGTCCGGTTATTCTGGCATCATTTTTGAGTGAATTGCCAAAAGTCAGATTTTTGTTGAAATTCTGACCCCGGGGCTTAGGGATTTTTTCAAAAAAATATTTTCGGCTGGTTAAGTTGTCTAGGGCTGATTTCTTGTCCTGTGATAAAAAGCCTTCTGTTTCGACTGCCAAACCTTTCAGGGGAGCATTTGCAAGCTTCTGGCATCATTTTTGAGTGAATTGCCAAAAGTCAGATTTTTGCTGAAATTCTGACCCCGGGGCTTAGGGATTTTTTCAAAAATATATTTTCCGTCGGTTAAGTTGTTGAGGGCTGATTTGTTGTCCTGTGATAAAAAGCCTTCTGTTTCGACTGCCAAACCTTTCAGGGGAGAATTTGCAAGCTTCTGGCATCATTTTTTTAGTGAATTGCCAAAAGTCAGATTTTTGCTGAAATTGTGACCCCGGGGCTTAGGGATTTTTTCAAAAAAATGTTTTCCGCCGGTTAAATTGTTGAGGGCTGATTTCTTGTCCTGTGATAAACAGCCTTCTGTTTCGACTGCCAAACCTTTCAGGGGAGCATTTGCAAGCTTCTGGCATCATTTTTGAGTGAATTGCCAAAAGTCCGGTTATTCTGGCATCATTTTTGAGTGAATTGCCAAAAGTCAGATTTTTGCTGAAATTCTGACCCCGGGGCTTAGGGATTTTTTCAAAAAAATATTTTCGGCAGGTTAAGTTCTTGAGGGCTGATTTCTTGTCCTGTGATAAAAAGCCTTCTGTTTTGTCTGCCAAACCTTTCAGGGGAGCATTTGCAAGCTTGTGGCATCATTTTTGAGTGAATTGCCAAAAGTCCGATTTCTGCTGAAATTGTGATCCCGGGGCTTAGGGATTTTTTCAAAAAAATATTTTCCGCCGGTTAAGTTGTTGAGGGCTGATTTCTTGTCCTGTGATAAAAAGCCTTCTGTTTCAACTGCTAAACCTTTCAGGGGAGCATTTGCAAGCTTCTGGCATCATTTTTGAGTGAATTGTCAAAAGTCAGATTTTTGCTGAAATTCTGACCCCGGGCTTAGGGATTTTTTCAAAAAAATATTTTCGTCCAGTTATTCTGGCATCATTTTTGAGTGAATTGCCAAAAGTCAGATTTTTGTTGAAATTCTGACCCCGGGGCTTAGGGATTTTTTCAAAAAAATATTTTCCGCCGGTTAAGTTGTCTAGGGCTGCTTTCTTGTCCTGTGATAAAAAGCCTTCTGTTTCGTCTGCCAAACCTTTCAGGGGAGCATTTGCAAGCTTCTGGCATCATTTTTGAGTGAATTGTCAAAAGTCAGATTTTTGCTGAAATTCTGACCCCGGGGCTTAGGGATTTTTTCAAAAAAATATTTTCCGCCGGTTAAGTTGTTGAGGGCTGATTTCTTGTCCTGTGATAAAAAGCCTTCTGTTTCAACTGCTAAACCTTTCAGGGGAGCATTTGCAAGCTTCTGGCATCATTTTTGAGTGAATTGTCAAAAGTCAGATTTTTGCTGAAATTCTGACCCCGGGCTTAGGGATTTTTTCAAAAAAATATTTTCGTCCAGTTATTCTGGCATCATTTTTGAGTGAATTGCCAAAAGTCAGATTTTTGTTGAAATTCTGACCCCGGGGCTTAGGGATTTTTTCAAAAAAATATTTTCCGCCGGTTAAGTTGTCTAGGGCTGCTTTCTTGTCCTGTGATAAAAAGCCTTCTGTTTCGTCTGCCAAACCTTTCAGCGGAGCATTTGCAAGCTTCTGGCATCATTTTTGAGTGAATTGTCAAAAGTCAGATTTTTGCTGAAATTCTGACCCCGGGGCTTAGGGATTTTTTCAAAAAAATATTTTCGTCCGGTTATTCTGGCATCATTTTTGAGTGAATTGCCAAAAGTCAGATTTTTGTTGAAGTTCTGACCCCGGGGCTTAGGGATTTTTTCAAAAAAATATTTTCGGCTTGTTAAGTTGTCTAGGGCTGATTTCTTGTCCTATGATAAAAAGCCTTCTGTTTCGTCTGCCAAACCTTTCAGGGGAGCATTTGCAAGCTTCTGGCATCATTTTTGAGTGAATTGTCAAAAGTCAGATTTTTGCTGAAATTCTGACCCCGGGGCTTAGGGATTTTTTCAAAAAAATATTTTCGGCCGGTTAAGTTGTCTAGGGCTGATTTCTTGTCCTATGATAAAAAGCCTTCTGTTTCGTCTGCCAAACCTTTCAGGGGAGCATTTGCAAGCTTCTGGCATCATTTTTGAGTGAATTGTCAAAAGTCAGATTTTTGCTGAAATTCTGACCCCGGGGCTTAGGGATTTTTTCAAAAAAATATTTTCCGCCGGTTAAGTTGTTGAGGGCTGATTTCTTGTCCTGTGATAAAAAGCCTTCTGTTTCAACTGCTAAACCTTTCAGGGGAGCATTTGCAAGCTTCTGGCATCATTTTTGAGTGAATTGCCAAAAGTCAGATTTTTGCTGAAATTCTGACCCCGGGCTTAGGGATTTTTTCAAAAAAATATTTTTGTCCGGTTATTCTGGCATCATTTTTGAGTGAATTGCCAAAAGTCAGATTTTTGCTGAAATACTGACCCCGGGGCTTAGGGATTTTTCCAAAAAAATATTTTCGGCCGGTTAAGTTGTCTAGGGCTGATTTCTTGTCCTGTGATAAAAAGCCTTCTGTTTCGACTGCCAAACCTTTCAGGGGAGCATTTGCAATCTTCTGGCATCATTTTTGAGTGAATTGTCAAAAGTCAGATTTTTGCTGAAATTCTGACCCCGGGCTTAGGGATTTTTTCAAAAAAATATTTTCGTCCGGTTATTCTGGCATCATTTTTGAGTGAATTGCCAAAAGTCAGATTTTTGTTGAAGTTCTGACCCCGGGGCTTAGGGATTTTTTCAAAAAAATATTTTCGGCTTTTTAAGTTGTCTAGGGCTGATTTCTTGTCCTATGATAAAAAGCCTTCTGTTTCGTCTGCCAAACCTTTCAGGGGAGCATTTGCAAGCTTCTGGCATCATTTTTGAGTGAATTGTCAAAAGTCAGATTTTTGCTGAAATTCTGACCCCGGGGCTTAGGGATTTTTTCAAAAAAATATTTTAGGTAGGTTAAGTTGTTGAGGGCTGATTTCTTCTCCTGTGATAAAAAGCGTTCTGTTTCAACTGCTAAACCTTTCAGGGGAGCATTTGCAAGCTTCTGGCATCATTTTTGAGTGAATTGTCAAAAGTCAGATTTTTGCTGAAATTCTGACCCCGGGCTTAGGGATTTTTTCAAAAAAATATTTTCGTCCGGTTATTCTGGCATCATTTTTGAGTGAATTGCCAAAAGTCAGATTTTTGTTGAAATTCTGACCCCGGGGCTTAGGGATTTTTTTAAAAAAATATTTTCCGCCGGTTAAGTTGTCTAGGGCTGATTTCTTGTCCTGTGATAAAAAGCCTTCTGTTTCGTCTGCCAAACCTTTCAGGGGAGCATTTGCAAGCTTCTGGCATCATTTTTGAGTGAATTGTCAAAAGTCAGATTTTTGCTGAAATTCTGACCCCGGGGCTTAGGGATTTTTTCAAAAAAATATTTTCCGCCGGTTAAGTTGTTGAGGGCTGATTTCTTGTCCTGTGATAAAAAGCCTTCTGTTTCAACTGCTAAACCTTTCAGGGGAGCATTTGCAAGCTTCTGGCATCATTTTTGAGTGAATTGTCAAAAGTCAGATTTTTGCTGAAATTCTGACCCCGGGCTTAGGGATTTTTTCAAAAAAATATTTTCGTCCAGTTATTCTGGCATCATTTTTGAGTGAATTGCCAAAAGTCAGATTTTTGTTGAAATTCTGACCCCGGGGCTTAGGGATTTTTTCAAAAAAATATTTTCCGCCGGTTAAGTTGTCTAGGGCTGCTTTCTTGTCCTGTGATAAAAAGCCTTCTGTTTCGTCTGCCAAACCTTTCAGCGGAGCATTTGCAAGCTTCTGGCATCATTTTTGAGTGAATTGTCAAAAGTCAGATTTTTGCTGAAATTCTGACCCCGGGGCTTAGGGATTTTTTCAAAAAAATATTTTCGTCCGGTTATTCTGGCATCATTTTTGAGTGAATTGCCAAAAGTCAGATTTTTGTTGAAGTTCTGACCCCGGGGCTTAGGGATTTTTTCAAAAAAATATTTTCGGCTTGTTAAGTTGTCTAGGGCTGATTTCTTGTCCTATGATAAAAAGCCTTCTGTTTCGTCTGCCAAACCTTTCAGGGGAGCATTTGCAAGCTTCTGGCATCATTTTTGAGTGAATTGTCAAAAGTCAGATTTTTGCTGAAATTCTGACCCCGGGGCTTAGGGATTTTTTCAAAAAAATATTTTCGGCCGGTTAAGTTGTCTAGGGCTGATTTCTTGTCCTATGATAAAAAGCCTTCTGTTTCGTCTGCCAAACCTTTCAGGGGAGCATTTGCAAGCTTCTGGCATCATTTTTGAGTGAATTGTCAAAAGTCAGATTTTTGCTGAAATTCTGACCCCGGGGCTTAGGGATTTTTCCAAAAAAATATTTTCGGCCGGTTAAGTTGTCTAGGGCTGATTTCTTGTCCTGTCATAAAAAGCCTTCTGTTTCGACTGCCAAACCTTTCAGGGGAGCATTTGCAATCTTCTGGCATCATTTTTGAGTGAATTGTCAAAAGTCAGATTTTTGCTGAAATTCTGACCCCGGGCTTAGGGATTTTTTCAAAAAAATATTTTCGTCCGGTTATTCTGGCATCATTTTTGAGTGAATTGCCAAAAGTCAGATTTTTGTTGAAGTTCTGACCCCGGGGCTTAGGGATTTTTTCAAAAAAATATTTTCGGCTTGTTAAGTTGTCTAGGGCTGATTTCTTGTCCTATGATAAAAAGCCTTCTGTTTCGTCTGCCAAACCTTTCAGGGGAGCATTTGCAAGCTTCTGGCATCATTTTTGAGTGAATTGTCAAAAGTCAGATTTTTGCTGAAATTCTGACCCCGGGGCTTAGGGATTTTTTCAAAAAAATATTTTAGGTAGGTTAAGTTGTTGAGGGCTGATTTCTTCTCCTGTGATAAAAAGCGTTCTGTTTCAACTGCTAAACCTTTCAGGGGAGCATTTGCAAGCTTCTGGCATCATTTTTGAGTGAATTGTCAAAAGTCAGATTTTTGCTGAAATTCTGACCCCGGGCTTAGGGATTTTTTCAAAAAAATATTTTCGTCCGGTTATTCTGGCATCATTTTTGAGTGAATTGCCAAAAGTCAGATTTTTGTTGAAATTCTGACCCCGGGGCTTAGGGATTTTTTTAAAAAAATATTTTCCGCCGGTTAAGTTGTCTAGGGCTGATTTCTTGTCCTGTGATAAAAAGCCTTCTGTTTCGACTGCCAAAACTTTCAGGGGAGCATTTGCAAGATTCTGGCATCATTTTTGAGTGAATTGTCAAAAGTCAGATTTTTGCTGAAATTCTGACCCCGGGCTTAGGGATTTTTTCAAAAAAATATTTTCGTCCGGTTATTCTGGCATCATTTTTGAGTGAATTGCCAAAAGTCAGATTTTTGCTGAAATTCTGACCCCGGGGCTTAGGGATTTTTTCAAAAAAATATTTTCGGCAGGTTAAGTTGTTGAGGGCTGATTTCTTGTCCTGTGATAAAAAGCCTTCTGTTTCAACTGCTAAACCTTTCAGGGGAGCATTTGCAAGCTTCTGGCATCATTTTTGAGTGAATTGCCAAAAGTCAGATTTTTGCTGAAATTCTGACCCCGGGCTTAGGGATTTTTTCAAAAAAATATTTTTGTCCGGTTATTCTGGCATCATTTTTGAGTGAATTGCCAAAAGTCAGATTTTTGCTGAAATACTGACCCCGGGGCTTAGGGATTTTTCCAAAAAAATATTTTCGGCCGGTTAAGTTGTCTAGGGCTGATTTCTTGTCCTGTCATAAAAAGCCTTCTGTTTCGACTGCCAAACCTTTCAGGGGAGCATTTGCAATCTTCTGGCATCATTTTTGAGTGAATTGTCAAAAGTCAGATTTTTGCTGAAATTCTGACCCCGGGCTTAGGGATTTTTTCAAAAAAATATTTTCGTCCGGTTATTTTGGCATCATTTTTGAGTGAATTGCCAAAAGTCAGATTTTTGTTGAAGTTCTGACCCCGGGGCTTAGGGATTTTTTCAAAAAAATATTTTCGGCTTGTTAAGTTGTCTAGGGCTGATTTCTTGTCCTATGATAAAAAGCCTTCTGTTTCGTCTGCCAAACCTTTCAGGGGAGCATTTGCAAGCTTCTGGCATCATTTTTGAGTGAATTGTCAAAAGTCAGATTTTTGCTGAAATTCTGACCCCGGGGCTTAGGGATTTTTTCAAAAAAATATTTTAGGTAGGTTAAGTTGTTGAGGGCTGATTTCTTCTCCTGTGATAAAAAGCGTTCTGTTTCAACTGCTAAACCTTTCAGGGGAGCATTTGCAAGCTTCTGGCATCATTTTTGAGTGAATTGTCAAAAGTCAGATTTTTGCTGAAATTCTGACCCCGGGCTTAGGGATTTTTTCAAAAAAATATTTTCGTCCGGTTATTCTGGCATCATTTTTGAGTGAATTGCCAAAAGTCAGATTTTTGTTGAAATTCTGACCCCGGGGCTTAGGGATTTTTTTAAAAAAATATTTTCCGCCGGTTAAGTTGTCTAGGGCTGATTTCTTGTCCTGTGATAAAAAGCCTTCTGTTTCGTCTGCCAAACCTTTCACGGGAGCATTTGCAAGCTTCTGGCATCATTTTTGAGTGAATTGTCAAAAGTCAGATTTTTGCTGAAATTCTGACCCCGGGGCTTAGGGATTTTTTCAAAAAAATATTTTCGGCCGGTTAAGTTGTCTAGGGCTGATTTCTTGTCCTGTGATAAAAAGCCTTCTGTTTCGTCTGCCAAACCTTTCAGGGGAGCATTTCCAAGCTTCTGGCATCATTTTTGAGTGAATTGCCAAAAGTCAGATTTTTGCTGAAATTCTGACCCCGGGGCTTAGGGATTTTTTCAAAATAATATGTTCTGCCAGTTAAGTTGTCTAGGGCTGATTTCTTCTCCTGTGATAAAAAGCCTTCTGTTTCGACTGACAAACCTTTCAGGGGAGCATTTGCAAGCTTCTGGCATCATTTTTGAGTGAATTGCCAAAAGTCAGATTTTTACTGAAATTCTGACCCCGGGGCTTAGGGATTTTTCCAAAAAAATATTTTTGGCAGGGTAAGTTGTTGAGGGCTGATTTCTTGTCCTGTGATAAAAAGCCTTCTGTTTCGACTGCCAAACCTTTCAGGGGAGGATTTGCAAGCTTCTGGCATCATTTTTGAGTCAATTGCCAAAAGTCAGATTTTTGCTGAAATTCTGACCCCGGGGCTTAGGGATTTTTTCAAAAAACTATTTTCCGCCGGTTAAGTTGTTGAGGGCTGATTTCTTGTCCTGTGATAAAAAGCCTTCTGTTTCGACTGCCAAACCTTTCAGGGGACCATTTGCAAGCTTCTGGCATCATTTTTGAGTGAATTGCCAAAAGTCAGATTTTTGCTGAAATTCTGACCCCGGGGCTTAGGGATTTTTTCAAAAAAATATTTTCCGCGGGTTAAGTTGTTGAGGGCTGATTTCTTGTCCTGTGATAAAAAGCCTTCTGTTTCGACTGCCAAACCTTTCAGAGGAGCATTTGCAAGCTTCTGGCATCATTTTTGAGTGAATTGCCAAAGGTCAGATTTTTGCTGAAATTCTGACCCCGGGGCTTAGGTATTTTTTCAAAAATATATTTTCCGTCGGTTAAGTTGTTGAGGGCTGATTTCTTCTCCTGTGATAAAAAGCCTTCTGTTTCGACTGCCAAACCTTTCAGGGGAGCATTTGCAAGCTTCTGGCATCATTTTTGAGTGAATTGCCAAAAGTCAGATTTTTGCTGAAATTCTGACCCCTGGCTTATGGATTTTTTCAAAAAAATATTTTCGTCCGGTTATTCTGGCATCATTTTTGAGTGAATTGCCAAAAGTCAGATTTTTGCTGAAATTCTGACCCCGGGGGTTAGGGATATTTTCAAAAAAATCTTTTCCGCCCGTTAAGTTTTTGAGGGCTGATTTCTTGTCCTGTGATAAAAAGCCTTCTGTTTCGACTGCCAAACCTTTCAGGGGAAAATTTGCAAGCTTCTGGCATCATTTTTGAGTGAATTGCCAAAAGTCAGATTTTTGCTGAAATTCTGACCCCGGGGCTTAGGGATTTTTTCAAAAAACTATTTTCCGCCGGTTAAGTTGTTGAGGGCTGATTTCTTGTCCTGTGATAAAAAGCCTTCTGTTTCGACTGCCAAACCTTTCAGGGGACCATTTGCAAGCTTCTGGCATCATTTTTGAGTGAATTGCCAAAAGTCAGATTTTTGCTGAAATTCTGACCCCGGGGCTTAGGGATTTTTTCAAAAAAATATTTTCCGCGGGTTAAGTTGTTGGGGGCTGATTTCTTGTCCTGTGATAAAAAGCCTTCTGTTTCGACTGCCAAACCTTTCAGAGGAGCATTTGCAAGCTTCTGGCATCATTTTTGAGTGAATTGCCAAAGGTCAGATTTTTGCTGAAATTCTGACCCCGGGGCTTAGGTATTTTTTCAAAAATATATTTTCCGTCGGTTAAGTTGTTGACGGCTGATTTCTTCTCCTGTGATAAAAAGCCTTCTGTTTCGACTGCCAAACCTTTCAGGGGAGCATTTGCAAGTTTCTGGCATCATTTTTGAGTGAATTGTCAAAAGTCAGATTTTTGCTGAAATTCTGAGCCCGGGCTTAGGGATTTTTTCAAAAAAATATTTTCGTCCGGTTATTCTGGCATCATTTTTGAGTGAATTGCCAAAAGTCAGATTTTTGCTGAAATTCTGACCCCGGGGCTTCTAGGGATTTTTTCAAAAAAATATTTTCGGCAGGTTAAGTTCTTGAGGGCTGATTTCTTGTCCTGTGATAAAAAGCCTTCTGTTTCGTCTGCCAAACCTTTCAGGGGAGCATTTGCAAGCTTCTGGCATCATTTTTGAGTGAATTGCCAAAAGTCAGATTTTTGCTGAAATTCTGACCCCGGGGCTTAGGGATTTTTTCAAAAAAATATGTTCTGCCAGTTAAGTTGTCTAGGGCTGATTTCTTCTCCTGTGATAAAAAGCCTTCTGTTTCGACTGACAAACCTTTCAGGGGAGCATTTGCAAGCTTCTGGCATCATTTTTGAGTAAATTGCCAAAAGTCAGATTTTTACTGAAATTCTGACCCCGGGGCTTAGGGATTTTTCCAAAAAAATATTTTTGGCAGGGTAAGTTGTTGAGGGCTGATTTCTTGTCCTGTGATAAAAAGCCTTCTGTTTCGACTGCCAAACCTTTCAGGGGAGGATTTGCAAGCTTCTGGCATCATTTTTGAGTGAATTGCCAAAAGTCAGATTTTTGCTGAAATTCTGACCCTGGGGCTTAGGGATTTTTTCAATAAAATATTTTCCGCCGGTTAAGTTGTTGAGGGCTGATTTCTTGTCCTGTGATAAAAAGCCTTCTGTTTCGCCTGCCAACCCTTTCAGGGGAGCATTTCCAAGCTTCTGGCATCATTTTTGAGTGAATTGCCAAAAGTCAGATTTTTGCTGAAATTCTGACCCCGGGGCTTAGGGATTTTTTCAAAAAAATATTTCCCGCCAGTTAAGTTGTCTAGGGCTGATTTCTTCTCCTGTGATAAAAAGCCTTCTGTTTCGACTGCCAAACCTTTCAGGGGAGCATTTGCAAGCTTCTGGCATCATTTTTGAGTGAATTGCCAAAAGTCAGATTTTTGCTGAAATTCTGACCCCGGGGCTTAGGGATTTTTTCAAAAAAATATTTTCGGCAGGGTAAGTTGTTGAGGGCTGATTTCTTGTCCTGTGATAAAAAGCCTTCTGTTTCGACTGCCAAACCTTTCAGGGGAGCATTTGCAAGCTTCTGGCATCATTTTTGAGTGAATTGCCAAAAGTCAGATTTTGGCTGAAATTCTGACCCCTGGCTTATGAATTTTTTCAAAAAAATATTTTCGTCCGGTTATTCTGGCATCATTTTTGAGTGAATTGCCAAAAGTCAGATTTTTGCTGAAATTCTGACCCCGGGGCTTAGGGATTTTTTCAAAAAAATCTTTTCCGCCCGTTAAGTTGTTGAGGGCTGATTTCTTGTCCTGTGATAAAAAGCCTTCTGTTTCGACTGCCAAACCTTTCAGGGGAAAATTTGCAAGCTTCTGGCATCATTTTTGAGTGAATTGCCAAAAGTCAGATTTTTGCTGAAATTCTGACCCCGGGGCTTAGGGATTTTTTCAAAAAACTATTTTCCGCCGGTTAAGTTGTTGAGGGCTGATTTCTTGTCCTGTGATAAAATGCCTTCTGTTTCGACTGCCAAACCTTTCAGGGGAGAATTTGCAAGCTTCTGGCATCATTTTTGAGTGAATTGCCAAAAGTCAGATTTTTGCTGAAATTCTGACCCCGGGGCTTAGGGATTTTTTCAAAAAAATATTTTCCGCGGGTTAAGTTGTTGAGGGCTGATTTCTTGTCCTGTGATAAAAAGCCTTCTGTTTCGACTGCCAAACCTTTCAGAGGAGCATTTGCAAGCTTCTGGCATCATTTTTGAGTGAATTGCCAAAGGTCAGATTTTTGCTGAAATTCTGACCCCGGGGCTTAGGTATTTTTTCAAAAATATATTTTCCGTCGGTTAAGTTGTTGAGGGCTGATTTCTTCTCCTGTGATAAAAAGCCTTCTGTTTCGACTGCCAAACCTTTCAGGGGAGCATTTGCAAGTTTCTGGCATCATTTTTGAGTGAATTGTCAAAAGTCAGATTTTTGCTGAAATTCTGAGCCCGGGCTTAGGGATTTTTTCAAAAAAATATTTTCGGCAGGTTAAGTTCTTGAGGGCTGATTTCTTGTCCTGTGATAAAAAGCCTTCTGTTTCGTCTGCCAAACCTTTCAGGGGAGCATTTGCAAGCTTCTGGCATCATTTTTGAGTGAATTGCCAAAAGTCCGATTTCTGCTGAAATTGTGATCCCGGGGCTTAGGGATTTTTTCAAAAAAATATTTTCCGCCGGTTAAGTTGTTGAGGGCTGATTTCTTGTCCTGGGATAAAAAGCCTTCTGTTTCTCCTGCCAACCCTTTCAGGGGAGCATTTCCAAGCTTCTGGCATCATTTTTGAGTGAATTGCCAAAAGTCAGATTTTTGCTGAAATTCTGACCCCGGGGCTTAGGGATTTTTTCAAAAAAAATATTTTCCGACGGTTAAGTTCTTGAGGGCTGATTTCTTGTCCTGTGATAAAAAGCCTTCTGTTTCGACTGCCAAACCTTTCAGGGGAGAATTTGCAAGCTTCTGGAATCATTTTTGAGTGAATTGCCAAAAGTCAGATTTTTGCTGAAATTGTGACCCCGGGGCTTAGGGATTTTTTCAAAAAAATATTTTCCGCCGGTTAAATTGTTGAGGGCTGATTTCTTGTCCTGTGAGAAAAAGCCTTCTGTTTCGACTGCCAACCCTTTCAGGGGTGCATTTGCAAGCTTCTGGCATCATTTTTGAGTGAATTGTCAAAAGTCAGATTTTTGTTGAAATACTGACCCCGGGGCTTAGGTATTTTTTCAAAAATATAATTTCCGCCAGTTAAGTTGTTGAAGGCTGATTTCTTCTCCTGTGATAAAAAGCATTCTGTTTTGACTGCCAACCCTTTCAGGGGAGCATTTCCAAGCTTCTGGCATCATTTTTGAGTGAATTGCCAAAAGTCAGATTTTTGCTGAAATTCTGACCCCGGGGCTTAGGGATTTTTTCAAAAAAAATATTTTCCGACGGTTAAGTTCTTGAGGGCTGATTTCTTGTCCTGTGATAAAAAGCCTTCTGTTTCGACTGCCAAACCTTTCAGGGGAGAATTTGCAAGCTTCTGGAATCATTTTTGAGTGAATTGCCAAAAGTCAGATTTTTGCTGAAATTGTGACCCCGGGGCTTAGGGATTTTTTCAAAAAAATATTTTCCGCCGGTTAAATTGTTGAGGGCTGATTTCTTGTCCTGTGAGAAAAAGCCTTCTGTTTCGACTGCCAACCCTTTCAGGGGTGCATTTGCAAGCTTCTGGCATCATTTTTGAGTGAATTGTCAAAAGTCAGATTTTTGTTGAAATACTGACCCCGGGGCTTAGGTATTTTTTCAAAAATATAATTTCCGCCAGTTAAGTTGTTGAAGGCTGATTTCTTCTCCTGTGATAAAAAGCATTCTGTTTTGACTGCCAAACCTTTCAGGGGAGCATTTACAACCGGTTGGTACCATTTCTGAGTGAATTCTGACCCCGGGGCTTAGGTATTTTTTCAAAAAAATATGTTCCGCCAGTTAAGTTGTCTAGGGCTGATTTCTTCTCCTGTGATAAAAAGCCTTCTGTTTCGACTGCCAAACCTTTCAGGGGAGCATTTGCAAGCTTCTGGCATCATTTTTGAGTGAATTGCCAAAAGTCAGATTTTAGCTGAAATTCTGACCCCTGGCTTATGGATTTTTTCAAAAAAATATTTTCGTCCGGTTATTCTGGCATCATTTTTGAGTGAATTGCCAAAAGTCAGATTTTTGCTGAAATTCTGACCCCGGGGCTTAGGGATTTTTTCAAAAAAATCTTTTCCGCCCGTTAAGTTGTTGAGGGCTGATTTCTTGTCCTGTGATAAAAAGCCTTCTGTTTCGACTGCCAAACCTTTCAGGGGAGCATTTGCAAGTTTCTGGCATCATTTTTGAGTGAATTGTCAAAAGTCAGATTTTTGCTGAAATTCTGAGCCCGGGCTTAGGGATTTTTTCAAAAAAATATTTTCGTCCGGTTATTCTGGCATCATTTTTGAGTGAATTGCCAAAAGTCAGATTTTTGCTGAAATTCTGACCCCGGGGCTTCTAGGGATTTTTTCAAAAAAATATTTTCGGCAGGTTAAGTTCTTGAGGGCTGATTTCTTGTCCTGTGATAAAAAGCCTTCTGTTTCGTCTGCCAAACCTTTCAGGGGAGCATTTGCAAGCTTCTGGCATCATTTTTGAGTGAATTGCCAAAAGCCCGATTTCTGCTGAAATTGTGATCCCGGGGCTTAGGGATTTTTTCAAAAAAATATTTTCCGCCGGTTAAGTTGTTGAGGGCTGATTTCTTGTCCTGGGATAAAAAGCCTTCTGTTTCTCCTGCCAACCCTTTCAGGGGAGCATTTCCAAGCTTCTGGCATCATTTTTGAGTGAATTGCCAAAAGTCAGATTTTTGCTGAAATTCTGACCCCGGGGCTTAGGGATTTTTTCAAAAAAAATATTTTCCGACGGTTAAGTTCTTGAGGGCTGATTTCTTGTCCTGTGATAAAAAGCCTTCTGTTTCGACTGCCAAACCTTTCAGGGGAGAATTTGCAAGCTTCTGGAATCATTTTTGAGTGAATTGCCAAAAGTCAGATTTTTGCTGAAATTGTGACCCCGGGGCTTAGGGATTTTTTCAAAAAAATATTTTCGGCAGGGTAAGTTGTTGAGGGCTGATTTCTTGTCCTGTGATAAAAAGCCTTCTGTTTCGACTGCCAAACCTTTCAGGGGAGCATTTGCAAGCTTCTGGCATCATTTTTGAGTGAATTGCCAAAAGTCAGATTTTTGCTGTAATTCTGACCCCTGGCTTATGGATTTTTTCAAAAAAATATTTTCGTCCGGTTATTCTGGCAACATTTTTGAGTGAATTGCCAAAAGTCAGATTTTTGCTGAAATTCTGACCCCGGGGCTTAGGTATTTTTTCAAAAAAATATTTTCGGCTGGTTAAGTTGTCTAGGGCTGATTTCTTGTCCTGTGATAAAAAGCCTTCTGTTTCGACTGCCAAACCTTTCAGGGGAGCATTTGCAAGCTTCTGGCATCATTTTTGAGTGAATTGCCAAAAGTCAGATTTTTGCTGAAATTCTGACCCCGGGGCTTAGGGATTTTTTCAAAAAACTATTTTCCGCCGGTTAAGTTGTTGAGGGCTGATTTCTTGTCCTGTAATAAAAAGCCTTCTGTTTCGAGTGCCAAACCTTTCAGGGGACCATTTGCAAGCTTCTGGCATCATTTTTGAGTGAATTGCCAAAAGTCAGATTTTTGCTGAAATTCTGACCCCGGGGCTTAGGGATTTTTTCAAAAAAATATTTTCCGCCGGTTAAGTTGTTGAGGGCTGATTTCTTGTCCTGTGATAAAAAGCCTTCTGTTTCGACTGCCAAACCTTTCAGAGGAGCATTTGCAAGCTTCTGGCATCATTTTTGAGTGAATTGCCAAAGGTCAGATTTTTGCTGAAATTCTGACCCCGGGGCTTAGGTATTTTTTCAAAAATATATTTTCCGTCGGTTAAGTTGTTGAGGGCTGATTTCTTCTCCTGTGATAAAAAGCCTTCTGTTTCGACTGCCAAACCTTTCAGGGGAGCATTTGCAAGCTTCTGGCATCATTTTTGAGTGAATTGTCAAAAGTCAGATTTTTGCTGAAATTCTGAGCCCGGGCTTAGGGATTTTTTCAAAAAAATATTTTCGTCCGGTTATTCTGGCATCATTTTTGAGTGAATTGCCAAAAGTCAGATTTTTGTTGAAATTCTGACCCCGGGGCTTCTAGGGATTTTTTCAAAAAAATATTTTCCGCCGGTTAAGTTGTTGAGGGCTGATTTCTTGTCCTGTGATAAACAGCCTTCTGTTTCGACTGCCAAACCTTTCAGGGGAGCATTTGCAAGCTTCTGGCATCATTTTTGAGTGAATTGCCAAAAGTCCGGTTATTCTGGCATCATTTTTGAGTGAATTGCCAAAAGTCAGATTTTTGCTGAAATTCTGACCCCGGGGCTTAGGGATTTTTTCAAAAAAATATTTTCGGCAGGTTAAGTTCTTGAGGGCTGATTTCTTGTCCTGTGATAAAAAGCCTTCTGTTTCGTCTGCCAAACCTTTCAGGGGAGCATTTGCAAGCTTCTGGCATCATTTTTGAGTGAATTGCCAAAAGTCCGATTTCTGCTGAAATTGTGATCCCGGGGCTTAGGGATTTTTTCAAAAAAATATTTTCCGCCGGTTAAGTGGTTGAGGGCTGATTTCTTTTCCGGGGATAAAAAGCCTTCTGTTTCTCCTGCCAACCCTTTCAGGGGAGCATTTCCAAGCTTCTGGCATCATTTTTGAGTGAATTACCAAAAGTCAGATTTTTGCTGAAATTCTGACCCCGGGGCTTAGGGATTTTTTCAAAAAAATATTTTCGGCAGGGTAAGTTGTTGAGGGCTGATTTCTTGTCCTGTGATAAAAAGCCTTCTGTTTCGACTGCCAAACCTTTCAGGGGAGCATTTGCAAGCTTCTGGCATCATTTTTGAGTGAATTGCCAAAAGTCAGATTTTTGCTGAAATTCTGACCCCGGGCTTAGGGATTTTTTCAAAAAAATATTTTCGTCCGGTTATTCTGGCATCATTTTTGAGTGAATTGCCAAAAGTCAGATTTTTGCTGAAATTCTGACCCCGGGGCTTAGGGATTTTTTCAAAAAAATATTTTCGGCAGGTTAAGTACTTGAGGGCTGATTTCTTGTCCTGTGATAAACAGCCTTCTGTTTCGACTGCCAAACCTTTCAGGGGAGCATTTGCAAGCTTCTGGCATCATTTTTGAGTGAATTGCCAAAAGTCCGGTTATTCTGGCAACATTTTTGATTGAATTGCCAAAAGTCAGATTTTTGCTGAAATTCTGACCCCGGGGCTTAGGGATTTTTTCAAAAAAAATATTTTCGGCAGGGTAAGTTGTTGAGGGCTGATTTCTTGTCCTGTGATAAAAAGCCTTCTGTTTCGACTGCCAAACCTTTCAGGGGAAAATTTGCAAGCTTCTGGCATCATTTTTGAGTGAATTGCCAAAAGTCAGATTTTGGCTGAAATTCTGACCCCTGGCTTATGGATTTTTTCAAAAAAATATTTTCGTCCGGTTATTCTGGCATCATTTTTGAGTGAATTGCCAAAAGTCAGATTTTTGCTGAAATTCTGACCCCGGGGGTTAGGGATTTTTTCAAAAAAATCTTTTCCGCCCGTTAAGTTGTTGAGGGCTGATTTCTTGTCCTGTGATAAAAAGCCTTCTGTTTCGACTGCCAAACCTTTCAGGGGAAAATTTGCAAGCTTCTGGCATCATTTTTGAGTGAATTGCCAAAAGTCAGATTTTTGCTGAAATTCTGACCCCGGGGCTTAGGGATTTTTTCAAAAAACTATTTTCCGCCGGTTAAGTTGTTGAGGGCTGATTTCTTGTCCTGTGATAAAAAGCCTTCTGTTTCGACTGCCAAACCTTTCAGGGGAGAATTTGCAAGCTTCTGGCATCATTTTTGAGTGAATTGCCAAAAGTCAGATTTTTGCTGAAATTGTGACCCGGGGGTTAGGGATTTTTTCAAAAAAATATTTTCCGCCGGTTAAGTTGTTGAGGGCTGATTTCTTGTCCTGTGATAAACAGCCTTCTGTTTCGACTGCCAAACCTTTCAGGGGAGCATTTGCAAGCTTCTGGCATCATTTTTGAGTGAATTGCCAAAAGTCCGGTTATTCTGGCATCATTTTTGAGTGAATTGCCAAAAGTCAGATTTTTGTTGAAATTCTGACCCCGGGGCTTAGGGATTTTTTCAAAAAAATATTTTCGGCTGGTTAAGTTGTCTAGGGCTGATTTCTTGTCCTGTGATAAAAAGCCTTCTGTTTCGTCTGCCAAACCTTTCAGGGGAGCATTTGCAAGCTTCTGGCATCATTTTTGAGTGAATTGCCAAAAGTCAGATTTTTGCTGAAATTCTGACCCCGGGGCTTAGGGATTTTTTCAAAAATATATTTTCCGTCGGTTAAGTTGTTGAGGGCTGATTTCTTGTCCTTTGATAAAAAGCCTTCTGTTTCGACTGCCAAACCTTTCAGGGGAGCATTTGCAAGCTTCTGGCATCATTTTTGAGTGAATTGCCAAAAGTCAGATTTTTGCTGAAATTGTGACCCCGGGGCTTAGGGATTTTTTCAAAAAAATATTTTCCGCCGGTCAAGTTGTTGAGGGCTGATTTCTTGTCCTGTGATAAACAGCCTTCTGTTTCGACTGCCAAACCTTTCAGGGGAGCATTTGCAAGCTTCTGGCATCATTTTTGAGTGAATTGTCAAAAGTCAGATTTTTGTTGAAATACTGACCCCGGGGCTTAGGTATTTTTTCAAAAATATAATTTCCGCCAGTTAAGTTGTTGAAGGCTGATTTCTTCTCCTGTGATAAAAAGCATTCTGTTTTGACTGCCAAACCTTTCAGGGGAGCATTTACAACCGGTTGGTACCATTTTTGAGTGAATTGCCAAAAGTCCGGTTATTCTGGCATCATTTTTGAGTGAATTGCCAATAGTCAGATTTTTGCTGAAATTCTGACCCCGGGGCTTAGGGATTTTTTCAAAAAAATATTTTCGGCAGGTTAAGTTCTTGAGGGCTGATTTCTTGTCCTGTGATAAAAAGCCTTCTGTTTTGTCTGCCAAACCTTTCAGGGGAGCATTTGCAAGCTTCTGGCATCATTTTTGAGTGAATTGCCAAAAGTCCGATTTCTGCTGAAATTGTGATTTTTGTGATTTTTTCAAAAAAATCTTTTCGGCCGGTTAAGTTGTTGAGGGCTAATTTCTTGTCCTGTGATAAAAAGCCTTCTGTTTCAACTGCTAAACCTTTCAGGGGAGCATTTGCAAGCTTCTGGCATCATTTTTGAGTGAATTGTCAAAAGTCAGATTTTTGCTGAAATTCTGACCCAGGGCTTAGGGATTTTTTCAAAAAAATATTTTCGTCCAGTTATTCTGGCATCATTTTTGAGTGAATTGCCAAAAGTCAGATTTTTGTTGAAATTCTGACCCCGGGGCTTAGGGATTTTTTCAAAAAAATATTTTCCGCCGGTTAAGTTGTCTAGGGCTGCTTTCTTGTCCTGTGATAAAAAGCCTTCTGTTTCGTCTGCCAAACCTTTCAGCGGAGCATTTGCAAGCTTCTGGCATCATTTTTGAGTGAATTGTCAAAAGTCAGATTTTTGCTGAAATTCTGACCCCGGGGCTTAGGGATTTTTTCAAAAAAATATTTTCGGCAGGTTAAGTACTTGAGGGCTGATTTCTTGTCCTGTGATAAACAGCCTTCTGTTTCGACTGCCAAACCTTTCAGGGGAGCATTTGCAAGCTTCTGGCATCATTTTTGAGTGAATTGCCAAAAGTCCGGTTATTCTGGCATCATTTCTGAGTGAATTGCCAAAAGTCAGATTTTTGTTGAAATTCTGACCCCGGGGCTTAGGGATTTTTTCAAAAAAATATTTTCGGCTGGTTAAGTTTTCTAGGGCTGATTTCTTGTCCTGTGATAAAAAGCCTTCTGTTTCGACTGCCAAACCTTTCAGGGGAGCATTTGCAAGCTTCTGGCATCATTTTTGAGTGAATTGCCAAAAGTCAGATTTTTGGTGAAATTCTGACCCCGGGGCTTAGGGATTTTTTCAAAAATATATTTTCCGTCGGTTAAGTTGTTGAGGGCTTATTTCTTGTCCTGTGATAAAAAGCCTTCTGTTTCGACTGCCAAACCTTTCAGGGGAGCATTTGCAAGCTTCTGGCATCATTTTTGAGTGAATTGTCAAAAGTCAGATTTTTGCTGAAATTCTGACCCTGGGCTTAGGGATTTTTTCAAAAAAATATTTTCGTCCAGTTATTCTGGCATCATTTTTGAGTGAATTGCCAAAAGTCAGATTTTTGTTGAAATTCTGACCCCGGGGCTTAGGGATTTTTTCAAAAAAATATTTTCCGCCGGTTAAGTTGTCTAGGGCTGATTTCTTGTCCTGTGATAAAAAGCCTTCTGTTTCGTCTGCCAAACCTTTCAGGGGAGCATTTGCAAGCTTCTGGCATCATTTTTGAGTGAATTGTCAAAAGTCAGATTTTTGCTGAAATTCTGACCCCGGGGCTTAGGGATTTTTTCAAAAAAATATTTTCGGCTGGTTAAGTTGTTGAGGGCTGATTTCTTGTCCTGTGATAAAAAGCCTTCTGTTTCGACTGCCAAACCTTTCAGGGGAGCATTTGCAAGCTTCTGGCATCATTTTTGAGTGAATTGTCAAAAGTCAGATTTTTGCTGAAATTCTGACCCCGGGCTTAGGGATTTTTTCAAAAAAATATTTTCGTCCGGTTATTCTGGCATCATTTTTGAGTGAATTGCCAAAAGTCAGATTTTTGCTGAAATTCTGACCCTGGGGCTTAGGGATTTTTTCAATAAAATATTTTCCGCCAGTTAAGTTGTCTAGGGCTGATTTCTTCTCCTGTGATAAAAAGCCTTCTGTTTCGACTGCCAAACCTTTCAGGGGAGCATTTGCAAGCTTCTGGCATCATTTTTGAGTGAATTGCCAAAAGTCAGGTTTTTTCTGAAATTCTGACCCCTGGCTTATGGATTTTTTCAAAAAAATATTTTCGTCCGGTTATTCTGGCATCATTTTTGAGTGAATTGCCAAAAGTCAGATTTTTGCTGAAATTCTGACCCCGGGCTTAGGGATTTTTTCAAAAAAATATTTTCGTCCGGTTATTCTGGCATCATTTTTGAGTGAATTGCCAAAAGTCAGATTTTTGCTGAAATTCTGACCCCGGGGCTTAGGGATTTTTTCAAAAAAATATTTTCCGCCAGTTAAGTTGTCTAGGGCTGATTTCTTCTCCTGTGATAAAAAGCCTTCTGTTTCGACTGCCAATCCTTTCAGGGGAGCATTTGCAAGCTTCTGGCATCATTTTTGAGTGAATTGCCAAAAGTCAGATTTTTGCTGAAATTCTGACTTCGGGGCTTAGGGATTTTTTCAAAAAAATATTTTCGGCAGGTTAAGTACTTGAGGGCTGATTTCTTGTCCTGTGATAAACAGCCTTCTGTTTCGACTGCCAAACCTTTCAGGGGAGCATTTGCAAGCTTCTGGCATCATTTTTGAGTGAATTGCCAAAAGTCCGGTTATTCTGGCATCATTTTTGAGTGAATTGCCAAAAGTCAGATTTTTGTTGAAATTCTGACCCCGGGGCTTAGGGATTTTTTCAAAAAAATATTTTCGGCTGGTTAAGTTGTCTAGGGCTGATTTCTTGTCCTGTGATAAAAAGCCTTCTGTTTCGACTGCCAAACCTTTCAGGGGAGCATTTGCAAGCTTCTGGCATCATTTTTGAGTGAATTGCCAAAAGTCAGATTTTTGCTGAAATTCTGACCCCGGGGCTTAGGGATTTTTTCAAAAATATATTTTCCGTCGGTTAAGTTGTTGAGGGCTTATTTCTTGTCCTTTGATAAAAAGCCTTCTGTTTCGACTGCCAAACCTTTCAGGGGAGCATTTGCAAGCTTCTGGCATCATTTTTGAATGAATTGCCAAAAGTCAGATTTTTGCTGAAATTCTCACCCCGGGGCTTAGGGATTTTTTCAAAAAAAATATTTTCCGCCGGTTAAGTTGTTGAGGGCTGATTTCTTGTCCTGTGATAAACAGCCTTCTGTTTCGACTGCCAAACCTTTCAGGGGAGCATTTGCAAGCTTCTGGCATCATTTTTGAGTGAATTGCCAAAAGTCCGGTTATTCTGGCATCATTTTTGAGTGAATTGCCAAAAGTCAGATTTTTGCTGAAATTCTGACCCCGGGGCTTAGGGATTTTTTCAAAAAAATATTTTCGGCAGGTTAAGTTCTTGAGGGCTGATTTCTTGTCCTGTGATAAAAAGCCTTCTGTTTTGTCTGCCAAACCTTTCAGGGGAGCATTTGCAAGCTTCTGGCATCATTTTTGAGTGAATTGCCAAAAGTCCGATTTCTGCTGAAATTGTGATCCCGGGGCTTAGGGATTTTTTCAAAAAAATATTTTCCGCCGGTTAAGTTGTTGAGGGCTGATTTCTTGTCCTGTGATAAATAGCCTTCTGTTTCAACTGCTAAACCTTTCAGGGGAGCATTTGCAAGCTTCTGGCATCATTTTTGAGTGAATTGTCAAAAGTCAGATTTTTGCTGAAATTCTGACCCCGGGCTTAGGGATTTTTTCAAAAAAATATTTTCGTCCAGTTATTCTGGCATCATTTTTGAGTGAATTGCCAAAAGTCAGATTTTTGTTGAAATTCTGACCCCGGGGCTTAGGGATTTTTTCAAAAAAATATTTTCCGCCGGTTAAGTTGTCTAGGGCTGCTTTCTTGTCCTGTGATAAAAAGCCTTCTGTTTCGTCTGCCAAACCTTTCAGCGGAGCATTTGCAAGCTTCTGGCATCATTTTTGAGTGAATTGTCAAAAGTCAGATTTTTGCTGAAATTCTGACCCCGGGGCTTAGGGATTTTTTCAAAAAAATATTTTCGGCAGGTTAAGTTGTTGAGGGCTGATTTCTTGTCCTGTGATAAAAAGCCTTCTGTTTCGACTGCCAAACCTTTCAGGGGAGCATTTGCAAGCTTCTGGCATCATTTTTGAGTGAATTGTCAAAAGTCAGATTTTTGCTGAAATTCTGACCCCGGGCTTAGGGATTTTTTCAAAAAAATATTTTCGTCCGGTTATTCTGGCATCATTTTTGAGTGAATTGCCAAAAGTCAGATTTTTGCTGAAATTCTGACCCCGGGGCTTAGGGATTTTTTCAAAAATATATTTTCCGTCGGTTAAGTTGTTGAGGGCTTATTTCTTGTCCTTTGATAAAAAGCCTTCTGTTTCGACTGCCAAACCTTTCAGGGGAGCATTTGCAAGCTTCTGGCATCATTTTTGAGTGAATTGTCAAAAGTCAGATTTTTGCTGAAATTCTGACCCCGGGCTTAGGGATTTTTTCAAAAAAATATTTTCGTCCAGTTATTCTGGCATCATTTTTGAGTGAATTGCCAAAAGTCAGATTTTTGTTGAAATTCTGACCCCGGGGCTTAGGGATTTTTTCAAAAAAATATTTTCCGCCGGTTAAGTTGTCTAGGGCTGATTTCTTGTCCTGTGATAAAAAGCCTTCTGTTTCGTCTGCCAAACCTTTCAGGGGAGCATTTGCAAGCTTCTGGCATCATTTTTGAGTGAATTGTCAAAAGTCAGATTTTTGCTGAAATTCTGACCCCGGGGCTTAGGGATTTTTTCAAAAAAATATTTTCGCCAGGTTAAGTTGTTGAGGGCTGATTTCTTGTCCTGTGATAAAAAGCCTTCTGTTTCGACTGCCAAACCTTTCAGGGGAGCATTTGCAAGCTTCTGGCATCATTTTTGAGTGAATTGTCAAAAGTCAGATTTTTGCTGAAATTCTGACCCCGGGCTTAGGGATTTTTTCAAAAAAATATTTTCGTCCGGTTATTCTGGCATCATTTTTAAGTGAATTGCCAAAAGTCAGATTTTTGCTGAAATTCTGACCCCGGGGCTTAGGGATTTTTTCAAAAAAATATTTTCCGCCAGTTAAGTTGTCTAGGGCTGATTTCTTCTCCTGTGATAAAAAGCCTTCTGTTTCGACTGCCAAACCTTTCAGGGGAGCATTTGCAAGCTTCTGGCATCATTTTTGAGTGAATTGCCAAAAGTCCGGTTATTCTGGCATCATTTTTGAGTGAATTGCCAAAAGTCAGATTTTTGTTGAAATTCTGACCCCGGGGCTTAGGGATTTTTTCAAAAAAATATTTTCGGCTGGTTAAGTTGTCTACGGCTGATTTCTTGTCCTGTGATAAAAAGCCTTCTGTTTCGACTGCCAAACCTTTCAGGGGAGCATTTGCAAGCTTCTGGCATCATTTTTGAGTGAATTGCCAAAAGTCAGATTTTTGCTGAAATTCTGACCCCGGGGCTTAGGGATTTTTTCAAAAATATATTTTCCGTCGGTTAAGATGTTGAGGGCTTATTTCTTGTCCTTTGATAAAAAGCCTTCTGTTTCGACTGCCAAACCTTTCAGGGGAGCATTTGCAAGCTTCTGGCATCATTTTTGAGTGAATTGTCAAAAGTCAGATTTTTGCTGAAATTCTGACCCCGGGGCTTAGGGATTTTTTCAAAAAAATATTTTCGGCAGGTTAAGTTGTTGAGGGCTGATTTCTTGTCCTGTGATAAAAAGCCTTCTGTTTCGACTGCCAAACCTTTCAGGGGAGCATTTGCAAGCTTCTGGCATCATTTTTGAGTGAATTGCCAAAAGTCCGGTTATTCTGGCATCATTTTTGAGTGAATTGCCAAAAGTCAGATTTTTGTTGAAATTCTGACCCCGGGGCTTAGGGATTTTTTCAAAAAAATATTTTCGGCTGGTTAAGTTTTCTAGGGCTGATTTCTTGTCCTGTGATAAAAAGCCTTCTGTTTCGACTGCCAAACCTTTCAGGGGAGCATTTGCAAGCTTCTGGCATCATTTTTGAGTGAATTGCCAAAAGTCAGATTTTTGCTGAAATTCTGACCCCGGGGCTTAGGGATTTTTTCAAAAATATATTTTCCGTCGGTTAAGTTGTTGAGGGCTTATTTCTTGTCCTTTGATAAAAAGCCTTCTGTTTCAACTGCCAAACCTTTCAGGGGAGCATTTGCAAGCTTCTGGCATCATTTTTGAATGAATTGCCAAAAGTCAGATTTTTGCTGAAATTCTCACCCCGGGGCTTAGGGATTTTTTCAAAAAAAATATTTTTCGACGGTTAAGTTGTTGAGGGCTTATTTGTTGTCCTGTGATAAAAAGCCTTCTGTTTCGACTGCCAAACCTTTCAGGGGAGAATTTGCAAGCTTCTGGCATCATTTTTTAGTGAATTGCCAAAAGTCAGATTTTTGCTGAAATTGTGACCCCGGGGTTTAGGGATTTTTTCAAAAAAATATTTTCCGCCGGTTAAGTTGTTGAGGGCTGATTTCTTGTCCTGTGATAAACAGCCTTCTGTTTCGACTGCCAAACCTTTCAGGGGAGCATTTGCAAGCTTCTGGCATCATTTTTGAGTGAATTGCCAAAAGTCCAGTTATTCTGGCATCATTTTTGAGTGAATTGCCAAAAGTCAGATTTTTGCTGAAATTCTGACCCCGGGGCTTAGGGATTTTTTCAAAAAAATATTTTCGGCAGGTTAAGTTCTTGAGGGCTGATTTCTTGTCCTGTGATAAAAAGCCTTCTGTTTTGTCTGCCAAACCTTTCAGGGGAGCATTTGCAAGCTTCTGGCATCATTTTTGAGTGAATTGCCAAAAGTCCGATTTCTGCTGAAATTGTGATCCCGGGGCTTAGGGATTTTTTCAAAAAAATATTTTCCGCCGGTTAAGTTGTTGAGGGCTGATTTCTTGTCCTGTGATAAAAAGCCTTCTGTTTCAACTGCTAAACCTTTCAGGGGAGCATTTGCAAGCTTCTGGCATCATTTTTGAGTGAATTGTCAAAAGTCAGATTTTTGCTGAAATTCTGACCCCGGGCTTAGGGATTTTTTCAAAAAAATATTTTCGTCCAGTTATTCTGGCATCATTTTTGAGTGAATTGCCAAAAGTCAGATTTTTGTTGAAATTCTGACCCCGGGGCTTAGGGATTTTTTCAAAAAAATATTTTCCGCCGGTTAAGTTGTCTAGGGCTGCTTTCTTGTCCTGTGATAAAAAGCCTTCTGTTTCGTCTGCCAAACCTTTCAGCGGAGCATTTGCAAGCTTCTGGCATCATTTTTGAGTGAATTGTCAAAAGTCAGATTTTTGCTGAAATTCTGACCCCGGGGCTTAGGGATTTTTTCAAAAAAATATTTTCGGCAGGTTAAGTTGTTGAGGGCTGATTTCTTGTCCTGTGATAAAAAGCCTTCTGTTTCGACTGCCAAACCTTTCAGGGGAGCATTTGCAAGCTTCTGGCATCATTTTTGAGTGAATTGTCAAAAGTCAGATTTTTGCTGAAATTCTGACCCCGGGCTTAGGGATTTTTTCAAAAAAATATTTTCGTCCGGTTATTCTGGCATCATTTTTGAGTGAATTGCCAAAAGTCAGATTTTTGCTGAAATTCTGACCCCGGGGCTTAGGGATTTTTTCAAAAATATATTTTCCGTCGGTTAAGTTGTTGAGGGCTTATTTCTTGTCCTTTGATAAAAAGCCTTCTGTTTCGACAGCCAAACCTTTCAGGGGAGCATTTGCAAGCTTCTGGCATCATTTTTGAGTGAATTGTCAAAAGTCAGATTTTTGCTGAAATTCTGACCCCGGGCTTAGGGATTTTTTCAAAAAAATATTTTCGTCCAGTTATTCTGGCATCATTTTTGAGTGAATTGCCAAAAGTCAGATTTTTGTTGAAATTCTGACCCCGGGGCTTAGGGATTTTTTCAAAAAAATATTTTCCGCCGGTTAAGTTGTCTAGGGCTGATTTCTTGTCCTGTGATAAAAAGCCTTCTGTTTCGTCTGCCAAACCTTTCAGGGGAGCATTTGCAAGCTTCTGGCATCATTTTTGAGTGAATTGTCAAAAGTCAGATTTTTGCTGAAATTCTGACCCCGGGGCTTAGGGATTTTTTCAAAAAAATATTTTCGCCAGGTTAAGTTGTTGAGGGCTGATTTCTTGTCCTGTGATAAAAAGCCTTCTGTTTCGACTGCCAAACCTTTCAGGGGAGCATTTGCAAGCTTCTGGCATCATTTTTGAGTGAATTGTCAAAAGTCAGATTTTTGCTGAAATTCTGACCCCGGGCTTAGGGATTTTTTCAAAAAAATATTTTCGTCCGGTTATTCTGGCATCATTTTTAAGTGAATTGCCAAAAGTCAGATTTTTGCTGAAATTCTGACCCCGGGGCTTAGGGATTTTTTCAAAAAAATATTTTCCGCCAGTTAAGTTGTCTAGGGCTGATTTCTTCTCCTGTGATAAAAAGCCTTCTGTTTCGACTGCCAAACCTTTCAGGGGAGCATTTGCAAGCTTCTGGCATCATTTTTGAGTGAATTGCCAAAAGTCAGATTTTTGCTGAAATTCTGACCCCGGGGCTTAGGGATTTTTTCAAAAAAATATTTTCGGCAGGGTAAGTTGTTGAGGGCTGATTTCTTGTCCTGTGATAAAAAGCCTTCTGTTTCGACTGCCAAACCTTTCAGGGGAGCATTTGCAAGCTTCTGGCATCATTTTTGAGTGAATTGCCAAAAGTCCGATTTTTGCTGAAATTCTGACCCCTGTCTTATGGATTTTTTCAAAAAAATATTTTCGTCCGGTTATTCTGGCATCATTTTTGAGTGAATTGCCAAAAGTCAGATTTTTGCTGAAATTCTGACCCCGGGGCTTAGGGATTTTTTCAAAAAAATATTTTCGGCAGGTTAAGTACTTGAGGGCTGATTTCGTGTCCTGTGATAAACAGCCTTCTGTTTCGACTTCCAAACCTTTCAGGGGAGCATTTGCAAGCTTCTGGCATCATTTTTGAGTGAATTGCCAAAAGTCCGGTTATTCTGGCATCATTTTTGAGTGAATTGCCAAAAGTCAGATTTTTGTTGAAATTCTGACCCCGGGGCTTAGGGATTTTTTCAAAAAAATATTTTCCGCCGGTTAAGTTGTCTAGGGCTGCTTTCTTGTCCTGTGATAAAAAGCCTTCTGTTTCGTCTGCCAAACCTTTCAGCGGAGCATTTGCAAGCTTCTGGCATCATTTTTGAGTGAATTGTCAAAAGTCAGATTTTTGCTGAAATTCTGACCCCGGGGCTTAGGGATTTTTTCAAAAAAATATTTTCGGCAGGTTAAGTTGTTGAGGGCTGATTTCTTGTCCTGTGATAAAAAGCCTTCTGTTTCGACTGCCAAACCTTTCAGGGGAGGATTTGCAAGCTTCTGGCATCATTTTTGAGTGAATTGTCAAAAGTCAGATTTTTGCTGAAATTCTGACCCCGGGCTTAGGGATTTTTTCAAAAAAATATTTTCGTCCGGTTATTCTGGCATCATTTTTGAGTGAATTGCCAAAAGTCAGATTTTTGCTGAAATTCTGACCCCGGGGCTTAGGGATTTTTTCAAAAATATATTTTCCGTCGGTTAAGTTGTTGAGGGCTTATTTCTTGTCCTTTGATAAAAAGCCTTCTGTTTCGACTGCCAAACCTTTCAGGGGAGCATTTGCAAGCTTCTGGCATCATTTTTGAGTGAATTGTCAAAAGTCAGATTTTTGCTGAAATTCTGACCCCGGGCTTAGGGATTTTTTCAAAAAAATATTTTCGTCCAGTTATTCTGGCATCATTTTTGAGTGAATTGCCAAAAGTCAGATTTTTGTTGAAATTCTGACCCCGGGGCTTAGGGATTTTTTCAAAAAAATATTTTCCGCCGGTTAAGTTGTCTAGGGCTGATTTCTTGTCCTGTGATAAAAAGCCTTCTGTTTCGTCTGCCAAACCTTTCAGGGGAGCATTTGCAAGCTTCTGGCATCATTTTTGAGTGAATTGTCAAAAGTCAGATTTTTGCTGAAATTCTGACCCCGGGGCTTAGGGATTTTTTCAAAAAAATATTTTCGCCAGGTTAAGTTGTTGAGGGCTGATTTCTTGTCCTGTGATAAAAAGCCTTCTGTTTCGACTGCCAAACCTTTCAGGGGAGCATTTGCAAGCTTCTGGCATCATTTTTGAGTGAATTGTCAAAAGTCAGATTTTTGCTGAAATTCTGACCCCGGGCTTAGGGATTTTTTCAAAAAAATATTTTCGTCCGGTTATTCTGGCATCATTTTTAAGTGAATTGCCAAAAGTCAGATTTTTGCTGAAATTCTGACCCCGGGGCTTAGGGATTTTTTCAAAAAAATATTTTCCGCCAGTTAAGTTGTCTAGGGCTGATTTCTTCTCCTGTGATAAAAAGCCTTCTGTTTCGACTGCCAAACCTTTCAGGGGAGCATTTGCAAGCTTCTGGCATCATTTTTGAGTGAATTGCCAAAAGTCAGATTTTTGCTGAAATTCTGACCCCGGGGCTTAGGGATTTTTTCAAAAAAATATTTTCGGCAGGGTAAGTTGTTGAGGGCTGATTTTTTGTCCTGTGATAAAAAGCCTTCTGTTTCGACTGCCAAACCTTTCAGGGGAGCATTTGCAAGCTTCTGGCATCATTTTTGAGTGAATTGCCAAAAGTCCGATTTTTGCTGAAATTCTGACCCCTGTCTTATGGATTTTTTCAAAAAAATATTTTCGTCCGGTTATTCTGGCATCATTTTTGAGTGAATTGCCAAAAGTCAGATTTTTGCTGAAATTCTGACCCCGGGGCTTAGGGATTTTTTCAAAAAAATATTTTCGGCAGGTTAAGTACTTGAGGGCTGATTTCGTGTCCTGTGATAAACAGCCTTCTGTTTCGACTTCCAAACCTTTCAGGGGAGCATTTGCAAGCTTCTGGCATCATTTTTGAGTGAATTGCCAAAAGTCCGGTTATTCTGGCATCATTTTTGAGTGAATTGCCAAAAGTCAGATTTTTGTTGAAATTCTGACCCCGGGGCTTAGGGATTTTTTCAAAAAAATATTTTCCGCCGGTTAAGTTGTCTAGGGCTGCTTTCTTGTCCTGTGATAAAAAGCCTTCTGTTTCGTCTGCCAAACCTTTCAGCGGAGCATTTGCAAGCTTCTGGCATCATTTTTGAGTAAATTGTCAAAACTCAGATTTTTGCTGAAATTCTGACCCCGGGGCTTAGGGATTTTTTCAAAAAAATATTTTCGGCAGGTTAAGTTGTTGAGGGCTGATTTCTTGTCCTGTGATAAAAAGCCTTCTGTTTCGACTGCCAAACCTTTCAGGGGAGCATTTGCAAGCTTCTGGCATCATTTTTGAGTGAATTGTCAAAAGTCAGATTTTTGCTGAAATTCTGACCCCGGGCTTAGGGATTTTTTCAAAAAAATATTTTCGTCCGGTTATTCTGGCATCATTTTTGAGTGAATTGCCAAAAGTCAGATTTTTGCTGAAATTCTGACCCCGGGGCTTAGGGATTTTTTCAAAAATATATTTTCCGTCGGTTAAGTTGTTGAGGGCTTATTTCTTGTCCTTTGATAAAAAGCCTTCTGTTTCGACTGCCAAACCTTTCAGGGGAGCATTTGCAAGCTTCTGGCATCATTTTTGAGTGAATTGTCAAAAGTCAGATTTTTGCTGAAATTCTGACCCCGGGCTTAGGGATTTTTTCAAAAAAATATTTTCGTCCAGTTATTCTGGCATCATTTTTGAGTGAATTGCCAAAAGTCAGATTTTTGTTGAAATTCTGACCCCGGGGCTTAGGGATTTTTTCAAAAAAATATTTTCCGCCGGTTAAGTTGTCTAGGGCTGATTTCTTGTCCTGTGATAAAAAGCCTTCTGTTTCGTCTGCCAAACCTTTCAGGGGAGCATTTGCAAGCTTCTGGCATCATTTTTGAGTGAATTGTCAAAAGTCAGATTTTTGCTGAAATTGTGACCCCGGGGCTTAGGGATTTTTTCAAAAAAATATTTTCGCCAGGTTAAGTTGTTGAGGGCTGATTTCTTGTCCTGTGATAAAAAGCCTTCTGTTTCGACTGCCAAACCTTTCAGGGGAGCATTTGCAAGCTTCTGGCATCATTTTTGAGTGAATTGTCAAAAGTCAGATTTTTGCTGAAATTCTGACCCCGGGCTTAGGGATTTTTTCAAAAAAATATTTTCGTCCGGTTATTCTGGCATCATTTTTAAGTGAATTGCCAAAAGTCAGATTTTTGCTGAAATTCTGACCCCGGGGCTTAGGGATTTTTTCAAAAAAATATTTTCCGCCAGTTAAGTTGTCTAGGGCTGATTTCTTCTCCTGTGATAAAAAGCCTTCTGTTTCGACTGCCAAACCTTTCAGGGGAGCATTTGCAAGCTTCTGGCATCATTTTTGAGTGAATTGCCAAAAGTCAGATTTTTGCTGAAATTCTGACCCCGGGGCTTAGGGATTTTTTCAAAAAAATATTTTCGGCAGGGTAAGTTGTTGAGGGCTGATTTCTTGTCCTGTGATAAAAAGCCTTCTGTTTCGACTGCCAAACCTTTCAGGGGAGCATTTGCAAGCTTCTGGCATCATTTTTGAGTGAATTGCCAAAAGTCCGATTTTTGCTGAAATTCTCACCCCTGTCTTATGGATTTTTTCAAAAAAATATTTTCGTCCGGTTATTCTGGCATCATTTTTGAGTGAATTGCCAAAAGTCAGATTTTTGCTGAAATTCTGACCCCGGGGCTTAGGGATTTTTTCAAAAAAATATTTTCGGCAGGTTAAGTACTTGAGGGCTGATTTCGTGTCCTGTGATAAACAGCCTTCTGTTTCGACTTCCAAACCTTTCAGGGGAGCATTTGCAAGCTTCTGGCATCATTTTTGAGTGAATTGCCAAAAGTCCGGTTATTCTGGCATCATTTTTGAGTGAATTGCCAAAAGTCAGATTTTTGTTGAAATTCTGACCCCGGGGCTTAGGGATTTTTTCAAAAAAATATTTTCGGCTGGTTAAGTTGTCTACGGCTGATTTCTTGTCCTGTGATAAAAAGCCTTCTGTTTCGACTGCCAAACCTTTCAGGGGAGCATTTGCAAGCTTCTGGCATCATTTTTGAGTGAATTGCCAAAAGTCAGATTTTTGCTGAAATTCTGACCCCGGGGCTTAGGGATTTTTTCAAAAATATATTTTCCGTCGGTTAAGATGTTGAGGGCTTATTTCTTGTCCTTTGATAAAACGCCTTCTGTTTCGACTGCCAAACCTTTCAGGGGAGCATTTGCAAGCTTCTGGCATCATTTTTGAGTGAATTGTAAAAATTCAGATTTTTGCTGAAATTCTGACCCCGGGGCTTAGGGATTTTTTCAAAAAAATATTTTCGGCAGGTTAAGTTGTTGAGGGCTGATTTCTTGTCCTGTGATAAAAAGCCTTCTGTTTCGTCTGCCAAACCTTTCAGGGGAGCATTTGCAAGCTTCTGGCATCATTTTTGAGTGAATTGTCAAAAGTCAGATTTTTGCTGAAATTCTGACCCCGGGCTTAGGGATTTTTTCAAAAAAATATTTTCGTCCGGTTATTCTGGCATCATTTTTGAGTGAATTGCCAAAAGTCAGATTTTTGCTGAAATTCTGACCCCGGGGCTTAGGGATTTTTTCAAAAATATATTTTCCGTCGGTTAAGTTGTTGAGGGCTTATTTCTTGTCCTTTGATAAAAAGCCTTCTGTTTCGACTGCCAAACCTTTCAGGGGAGCATTTGCAAGCTTCTGGCATCATTTTTGAGTGAATTGTCAAAAGTCAGATTTTTGCTGAAATTCTGACCCCGGGCTTAGGGATTTTTTCAAAAAAATATTTTCGTCCAGTTATTCTGGCATCATTTTTGAGTGAATTGCCAAAAGTCAGATTTTTGTTGAAATTCTGACCCCGGGGCTTAGGGATTTTTTCAAAAAAATATTTTCCGCCGGTTAAGTTGTCTAGGGCTGATTTCTTGTCCTGTGATAAAAAGCCTTCTGTTTCGTCTGCCAAACCTTTCAGGGGAGCATTTGCAAGCTTCTGGCATCATTTTTGAGTGAATTGTCAAAAGTCAGATTTTTGCTGAAATTGTGACCCCGGGGCTTAGGGATTTTTTCAAAAAAATATTTTCGCCAGGTTAAGTTGTTGAGGGCTGATTTCTTGTCCTGTGATAAAAAGCCTTCTGTTTCGACTGCCAAACCTTTCAGGGGAGCATTTGCAAGCTTCTGGCATCATTTTTGAGTGAATTGTCAAAAGTCAGATTTTTGCTGAAATTCTGACCCCGGGCTTAGGGATTTTTTCAAAAAAATATTTTCGTCCGGTTATTCTGGCATCATTTTTAAGTGAATTGCCAAAAGTCAGATTTTTGCTGAAATTCTGACCCCGGGGCTTAGGGATTTTTTCAAAAAAATATTTTCCGCCAGTTAAGTTGTCTAGGGCTGATTTCTTCTCCTGTGATAAAAAGCCTTCTGTTTCGACTGCCAAACCTTTCAGGGGAGCATTTGCAAGCTTCTGGCATCATTTTTGAGTGAATTGCCAAAAGTCAGATTTTTGCTGAAATTCTGACCCCGGGGCTTAGGGATTTTTTCAAAAAAATATTTTCGGCAGGGTAAGTTGTTGAGGGCTGATTTCTTGTCCTGTGATAAAAAGCCTTCTGTTTCGACTGCCAAACCTTTCAGGGGAGCATTTGCAAGCTTCTGGCATCATTTTTGAGTGAATTGCCAAAAGTCCGATTTTTGCTGAAATTCTGACCCCTGTCTTATGGATTTTTTCAAAAAAATATTTTCGTCCGGTTATTCTGGCATCATTTTTGAGTGAATTGCCAAAAGTCAGATTTTTGCTGAAATTCTGACCCCGGGGCTTAGGGATTTTTTCAAAAAAATATTTTCGGCAGGTTAAGTACTTGAGGGCTGATTTCGTGTCCTGTGATAAACAGCCTTCTGTTTCGACTTCCAAACCTTTCAGGGGAGCATTTGCAAGCTTCTGGCATCATTTTTGAGTGAATTGCCAAAAGTCCGGTTATTCTGGCATCATTTTTGAGTGAATTGCCAAAAGTCAGATTTTTGTTGAAATTCTGACCCCGGGGCTTAGGGATTTTTTCAAAAAAATATTTTCGGCTGGTTAAGTTGTCTACGGCTGATTTCTTGTCCTGTGATAAAAAGCCTTCTGTTTCGACTGCCAAACCTTTCAGGGGAGCATTTGCAAGCTTCTGGCATCATTTTTGAGTGAATTGCCAAAAGTCAGATTTTTGCTGAAATTCTGACCCCGGGGCTTAGGGATTTTTTCAAAAATATATTTTCCGTCGGTTAAGATGTTGAGGGCTTATTTCTTGTCCTTTGATAAAACGCCTTCTGTTTCGACTGCCAAACCTTTCAGGGGAGCATTTGCAAGCTTCTGGCATCATTTTTGAGTGAATTGTCAAAATTCAGATTTTTGCTGAAATTCTGACCCCGGGGCTTAGGGATTTTTTCAAAAAAATATTTTCGGCAGGTTAAGTTGTTGAGGGCTGATTTCTTGTCCTGTGATAAAAAGCCTTCTGTTTCGACTGCCAAACCTTTCAGGGGAGCATTTGCAAGCTTCTGGCATCATTTTTGAGTGAATTGCCAAAAGTCCGGTTATTCTGGCATCATTTTTGAGTGAATTGCCAAAAGTCAGATTTTTGTTGAAATTCTGACCCCGGGGCTTAGGGATTTTTTCAAAAAAATATTTTCGGCTGGTTAAGTTTTCTAGGGCTGATTTCTTGTCCTGTGATAAAAAGCCTTCTGTTTCGACTGCCAAACCTTTCAGGGGAGCATTTGCAAGCTTCTGGCATCATTTTTGAGTGAATTGCCAAAAGTCAGATTTTTGCTGAAATTCTGACCCCGGGGCTTAGGGATTTTTTCAAAAATATATTTTCCGTCGGTTAAGTTGTTGAGGGCTTATTTCTTGTCCTTTGATAAAAAGCCTTCTGTTTCGACTGCCAAACCTTTCAGGGGAGCATTTGCAAGCTTCTGGCATCATTTTTGAGTGAATTGTCAAAAGTCAGATTTTTGCTGAAATTCTGACCCCGGGGCTTAGGGATTTTTTCAAAAAAATGTTTTCCGCCGGTTAAGTTGTCTAGGGCTGATTTCTTGTCCTGTGATAAAAAGCCTTCTGTTTCGTCTGCCAAACCTTTCAGGGGAGCATTTGCAAGCTTCTGGCATCATTTTTGAGTGAATTGTCAAAAGTCAGATTTTTGCTGAAATTCTGACCCCGGGGCTTAGGGATTTTTTCAAAAAAATATTTTCGCCAGGTTAAGTTGTTGAGGGCTGATTTCTTATCCTGTGATAAAAAGCCTTCTGTTTCGACTGCCAAACCTTTCAGGGGAGCATTTGCAAGCTTCTGGCATCATTTTTGAGTGAATTGTCAAAAGTCAGATTTTTGCTGAAATTCTGACCCCGGGCTTAGGGATTTTTTCAAAAAAATATTTTCGTCCGGTTATTCTGGCATCATTTTTAAGTGAATTGCCAAAAGTCAGATTTTTGCTGAAATTCTGACCCCGGGGCTTAGGGATTTTTTCAAAAAAATATTTTCGGCAGGGTAAGTTGTTGAGGGCTGATTTCTTGTCCTGTGATAAAAAGCCTTCTGTTTCGACTGCCAAACCTTTCAGGGGAGCATTTGCAAGCTTCTGGCATCATTTTTGAGTGAATTGCCAAAAGTCCGGTTATTCTGGCATCATTTTTGAGTGAATTGCCAAAAGTCAGATTTTTGTTGAAATTCTGACCCCGGGGCTTAGGGATTTTTTCAAAAAAATATTTTCGGCTGGTTACGTTTTCTAGGGCTGATTTCTTGTCCTGTGATAAAAAGCCTTCTGTTTCGACTGCCAAACCTTTCAGGGGAGCATTTGCAAGCTTCTGGCATCATTTTTGAGTGAATTGCCAAAAGTCAGATTTTTGCTGAAATTCTGACCCCGGGGCTTAGGGATTTTTTCAAAAATATATTTTCCGTCGGTTAAGTTGTTGAGGGCTTATTTCTTCTCCTTTGATAAAAAGCCTTCTGTTTCGACTGCCAAACCTTTCAGGGGAGCATTTGCAAGCTTCTGGCATCATTTTTGAGTGAATTGTCAAAAGTCAGATTTTTGCTGAAATTCTGAACCCGGGGCTTAGGGATTTTTTCAAAAAAATATTTTCCGCAGGTTAAGTTGTTGAGGGCTGATTTCTTGTCCTGTGATAAAAAGCCTTCTGTTTCAACTGCTAAACCTTTCAGGGGAGCATTTGCAAGCTTCTGGCATCATTTTTGAGTGAATTGTCAAAAGTCAGATTTTTCCTGAAATTCTGACCCCGGGCTTAGGGATTTTTTCAAAAAAATAGTTTCGTCCAGTTATTCTGGCATCATTTTTGAGTGAATTGCCAAAAGTCAGATTTTTGTTGAAATTCTGACCCCGGGGCTTAGGGATTTTTTCAAAAAAATATTTTCCGCCGGTTAAGTTGTCTAGGGCTGATTTCTTGTCCTGTGATAAAAAGCCTTCTGTTTCGTCTGCCAAACCTTTCAGGGGAGCATTTGCAAGCTTCTGGCATCATTTTTGAGTGAATTGTCAAAAGTCAGATTTTTGCTGAAATTCTGACCCCGGGGCTTAGGGATTTTTTCAAAAAAATATTTTCGCCAGGTTAAGTTGTTGAGGGCTGATTTCTTGTCCTGTGATAAAAAGCCTTCTGTTTCGACTGCCAAACCTTTCAGGGGAGCATTTGCAAGCTTCTGGCATCATTTTTGAGTGAATTGTCAAAAGTCAGATTTTTGCTGAAATTCTGACCCCGGGCTTAGGGATTTTTTCAAAAAAATATTTTCTTCCGGTTATTCTGGCATCATTTTTAAGTGAATTGCCAAAAGTCAGATTTTTGCTGAAATTCTGACCCCGGGGCTTAGGGATTTTTTCAAAAAAATATTTTCCGCCAGTTAAGTTGTCTAGGGCTGATTTCTTCTCCTGTGATAAAAAGCCTTCTGTTTCGACTGCCAAACCTTTCAGGGGAGCATTTGCAAGCTTCTGGCATCATTTTTGAGTGAATTGCCAAAAGTCAGATTTTTGCTGAAATTCTGACCCCGGGGCTTAGGGATTTTTTCAAAAAAATATTTTCGGCAGGGTAAGTTGTTGAGGGCTGATTTCTTGTCCTGTGATAAAAAGCCTTCTGTTTCGACTGCCAAACCTTTCAGGGGAGCATTTGCAAGCTTCTGGCATCATTTTTGAGTGAATTGCCAAAAGTCAGATTTTTGCTGAAATTCTGACCCCTGGCTTATGGATTTTTTCAAAAAAATATTTTCGTCCGGTTATTCTGGCATCATTTTTGAGTGAATTGCCAAAAGTCAGATTTTTGCTGAAATTCTGACCCCGGGGCTTAGGGATTTTTTCAAAAAAATATTTTCGGCAGGTTAAGTACTTGAGGGCTGATTTCTTGTCCTGTGATAAACAGCCTTCTGTTTCGACTTCCAAACCTTTCAGGGGAGCATTTGCAAGCTTCTGGCATCATTTTTGAGTGAATTGCCAAAAGTCCGGTTATTCTGGCATCATTTTTGAGTGAATTGCCAAAAGTCAGATTTTTGTTGAAATTCTGACCCCGGGGCTTAGGGATTTTTTCAAAAAAATATTTTCGGCTGGTTAAGTTGTCTACGGCTGATTTCTTGTCCTGTGATAAAAAGCCTTCTGTTTCGACTGCCAAACCTTTCAGGGGAGCATTTGCAAGCTTCTGGCATCATTTTTGAGTGAATTGCCAAAAGTCAGATTTTTCCTGAAATTCTGACCCCGGGGCTTAGGGATTTTTTCAAAAATATATTTTCCGTCGGTTAAGATGTTGAGGGCTTATTTCTTGTCCTTTGATAAAAAGCCTTCTGTTTCGACTGCCAAACCTTTCAGGGGAGCATTTGCAAGCTTCTGGCATCATTTTTGAGTGAATTGTCAAAAGTCAGATTTTTGCTGAAATTCTGACCCCGGGGCTTAGGGATTTTTTCAAAAAAATATTTTCCGCAGGTTAAGTTGTTGAGGGCTGATTTCTTGTCCTGTGATAAAAAGCCTTCTGTTTCGACTGCCAAACCTTTCAGGGGAGCATTTGCAAGCTTCTGGCATCATTTTTGAGTGAATTGCCAAAAGTCAGATTTTTGCTGAAATTCTGACCCCGGGGCTTAGGGATTTTTTCAAAAAAATATGTTCCGCCAGTTAAGTTGTCTAGGGCTGATTTCTTCTCCTGTGATAAAAAGCCTTCTGTTTCGACTGCCAAACCTTTCAGGGGAGCATTTGCAAGCTTCTGGCATCATTTTTGAGTGAATTGCCAAAAGTCAGATTTTTGCTGAAATTCTGACCCCGGGGCTTAGGGATTTTTTCAAAAAAATATTTTCCGCCATTTAAGTTGTTGAAGGCTGATTTCTTGTCGTGTGATAAAAAGCATTCTGTTTTGACTGCCAAACCTTTCAGGGGAAAATTTGCAAGCTTCTGGCATCATTTCTGAGTGAATTGCCAAAAGTCAGATTTTTGCTGAAATTCTGACCCTGGGGCTTAGGGATATTTTCAATAAAATATTTTCCGCCGGTTAAGTTGTTGAGGGCTGATTTCTTGTCCTGTGATAAAAAGCCTTCTGTTTCGACTGCCAAACCTTTCAGGGGAGCATTTGCAAGCTTCTGGCATCATTTTTGAGTGAATTGTCAAAAGTCAGATTTTTGCTGAAATTCTGACCCCGGGGGTTAGGGATTTTTTCAAAAAAATCTTTTCCGCCCGTTAAGTTGTTGAGGGCTGATTTCTTGTCCTGTGATAAAAAGCCTTCTGTTTCGACTGCCAAACCTTTCAGGGGAAAATTTGCAAGCTTCTGGCATCATTTTTGAGTGAATTGCCAAAAGTCAGATTTTTGCTGAAATTCAGACCCCGGGGCTTTGGGATTTTTTCAAAAAACTATTTTCCGCCGGTTAAGTTGTTGAGGGCTGATTTCTTGTCCTGTGATAAAAAGCCTTCTGTTTCGACTGCCAAACCTTTCAGGGGAGCATTTGCAAGCTTCTGGCATCATTTTTGAGTGAATTGCCAAAAGTCAGATTTTTGCTGAAATTCTGACCCCGGGACTTAGGGATTTTTTCAAAAAAATATGTTCCGCCAGTTAAGTTGTCTAGGGCTGATTTCTTCTCCTGTGATAAAAAGCCTTCTGTTTCGACTGCCAAACCTTTCAGGGGAGCATTTGCAAGCTTCTGGCATCATTTTTGAGTGAATTGCCAAAAGTCAGATTTTTGCTGAAATTCTGACCCCGGGGCTTAGGGATTTTTTCAAAAAAATATTTTCCGCCATTTAAGTTGTTGAAGGCTGATTTCTTGTCGTGTGATAAAAAGCATTCTGTTTTGACTGCCAAACCTTTCAGGGGAAAATTTGCAAGTTTCTGGCATCATTTTTGAGTGAATCGCCAAAAGTCAGATTTTTGCTGCAATTGTGACCCCGGGGGTTAGAGATTTTTTCAAAAAAATATTTTCCGCCGGTTAAGTTGTTGAGGGCTGATTTCTTGTCCTGTGATAAAAAGCCTTCTGTTTCCATCGCCAAAGCTTTCAGGGGAGCATTTGCAAGCTTCTGGCATCATTTTTGAGTGAATTGCCAAAAGTCAGATTTTTGCTGATATTGTGACCCCGGGGCTTAGGGATTTTTTCAAAAAAATATTTTGCGCCGGTTAAGTTGTTGAGGGCTGATTTCTTGTCCTGTGATAAAAAGCCTTCTGTTTCAACTCCCAAACCTTTCAGGGGAGCATTTGCAAGCTTCTGGCATCATTTTTGAGTGGATTGCCAAAAGTCAGATTTTTGCTGAAATTGTGACCCCGGGGTTTGGGATTTTTTTCACAAAAATATTTTCCTCCGGTTAAGTTGTTGAGGGCTGATTTCTTGTCCTGTGATAAAAAGTCTTCTGTTTCGACTGCCAAACTTTTCAGGGGAGCATTTGCAAGCTTTTGGCATCATTTTTGAGTGATTTGCCAAAAGTCAGATTTTTGCTGAAATTGTGACCCCGGGTGTCAGAACTGCCTCCAGGTCCCAGCTCACAGAGGACCAACGCTAGCCGGTAGTAATGTACAAAAGTCTTTATTGAAGTACAGTTTCCATTTTCAAGCCGCAGCGTGCAGCTCTACGTCTAGAAGCTAGACCGGCGAAGCTCCATCTGAGTCTCCACCCCCTGTACACCAGTTTAAGACTCTAACCTTACTCCACCTCTTCCGTCTCTCCTTTCTCCTCTGGGTCCTTCGGATTCCTCCCCCTCGCTCTCTATTTCCTCCCTTTCCTGTGCCTCTGCTCCTGAGCCCCTGACATCCATCCCCCCCTCGAAGCCCCCCCTTCCCCCCTCCCCTCCTTCCGGTGTGGGTACTGGGTGCTCCGTCGTTGTGGGGGTGAGTGCCGGATACAGTTCGTCCCCCGTGTCGTACATCCAGCCGGATAAGTCCGGCTCATTCTCCGTGCTCTCGCCGACGTCGATCTCCTCTGCCTCCATCTCTCTGCCTCCGTGCTCGAACCCAACGTCCTCCCCCAACACGTCTATGTCCGTCTCTCCCCCGTTCTCCTCTGAGGGTGTTGCCTGCCAAGGACCCCCCAGCCACTTCCTGCGCCACTGCTCCTCTGGTTGATCGTCCCACCAATAAGAGCGGTCTGAGGCAGACCCCGAGGGTGATCCCTCCGGAGAGCGTGTGTCTGGTGCCGGTTCCTCGTCCGAGGCGAACCCCTGGAATGTGCTGGTTGAAAGTGTGGCTGGTTGAAAGTGTGGCTGGCATGGGCCTGTGTGGGAAAAGGGCATGAAATTCGTCTTTGAGCAGAGGTTCCTCCAAGGCATAGTCCAGCACCCAACTGTTGGCACTGGCCGGGGTACCTTCTCTGGCGAGGAGATATTCTACTCCCTCTTCCCCCCATCTCGAGTCTAAAATCTCTGTGACCTCGTTGATGTGCTCCCCCTTTGGCGACCCCCCCTTTGTGGGCGTTTCTCTGAGCGGGTCTGGTGCCGTGCCTGGCTCCTGAAATCTGTGAGGTGCTTTGTAGGGCGTGAGCACTGATCTATGGAAAACCGGGTGCATTCTGGATCCCTCCGGAAGTGTCAACCGGAAGGCCACTGGATTGACCTGTGCCTGGACTTGGTAAGGCCCTAGCTGCTTATGTCCGAGCTTCTTCTTCGCTAACGATCTGGCCGGCACTGCCTGAGCTGCTAACCAAACCCAGTCTCCCACCTGTATGTCTTCCTCAACTCTTCTGTGTCTGTCAGCCTGCAGTTTGTATGCGTGCTTTGCTAGTTCTAACTGCCTCCGAAGCTGTTCGTGGACCTCCTGCAACTCTGACGCTAAGACTTCCGCTGCCTGTGGCTCCCCCTCCCCCACTCTCTCTAATCCCGGGAAGGTTCTGGGATGCCTCCCGTTGTTGGCGAAGAACGGTGTCACCCCCGTGGACACGTGCTTCGTATTGTTGTAAGCGAACTCGGCAAGTGGCAGGTAGTCCACCCATGTTGCAGGCTGCTGATTTGCGTAGCATCTCAGGTGCTGCTGCATGATGGCGTTGACCCGCTCCGCTTGTCCGTTGGTCTCCGGGTGTCTCGCCGACGCTAGATTGATCTTGACGTTCAGGATGCCAATCAGCTTCTGCCAGAAGTTTGAGATGAACTGTCGCCCCCGGTCGGACAGGATAGACCTTGGTAGACCGTGCACCCTGAACACGTGGTCTATGAACAGTTTGGCGGTCTGTTCCGCCGTGGCCACCTTCGTGCATGGAATGAAGTGTGACATTTTGGTGAACATGTCCACCACCACTAGCACTGCTGTCTTGCCCCTCGAGCTGGGCAGATCCGTGACAAAGTCCAGGGCCACCCTCTCCCACGGTTCGAGCGGTGTCTGCAGCGGTTCCAGCAGTCCCGCCGGCGGTTTGTGCACTGACTTGGCCCTTTGGCAGGTGTTGCACCTCGAGACGTAATCCGCGACTTCCCCCCGCATCTTGGGCCACCAAAAATCTCTGGCTACTAATTCTACAGTCTTCTCTTTGCCAAAGTGCCCGGCGGTAGGTGCGTCGTGCAACTGCTGCAGTACCTTCGCGCGGAGGTCGTCTCCCGGTACGTAGAGTGCCCCCTTGCGGATGAGTAATCCATCGCGTATCTGGAACTCGTCGTCCTTCGCCTTGCCCCTGTGCACCTCCTCCATCTTGGCTTGTGCGAAGGGGTCCTCCTGCAGCGCGCGACGTACGGCATCCAGGTCCACGGTTGCCGAAGCGCACGCCCATGCTTTCGGTGCGAAAATGTGCTTGGCCGCCGACGGTGCCGCCTCCTCGAGGTATTGCAGCTTCCTGGACAGTGCATCCGCCATGACGTTGTTGTCGCCTGGGATGTACTCTATCCTGAAGTCGAAGTCCGCAAAGAACTCCGCCCAGCGTATGTGCCTCTGGTTCAGGAACCATGCTGTGCGCCAGTACTCCAGGTTCTTATGGTCTGTGCGGACCTGCACTGTGTGTTTGGCTCCGATAAGGAAGTGCCGCCACGCCTTGAATGCTGCATGAATAGCTAGCAACTCCCTGTCCCAGATGGTGTAGTTCTGCTCTGACTTGCTGAGCTTCCTGGAGTAGAAGGCGCACGGTCTCCAGTCCCCATGCGGGTCTTGCTGCAACAGGACTGCTCCCACGGCCCTGTCTGAGGCGTCCGTTTCAACCCTCATCGGTCTGCTGGGATTCACATGCAGTAGCTGCTCTTCGGACGAGAAGAGACACTTGAGTTTCTGAAAGGACTGCTCCGCTTGCTCCGTCCAGATGAACTTCTTCTTCTTGGAGCTGAGCGTGTCGGTAATGGCCGCCGTCTGCATAGCGAACCCCTTGATGAACTTGCGGTAAAAGTTGGCAAAGCCGACAAACCGCTGGACCTCCTTCCGATTGCGCGGGCTCTTCCAGTCCAATACTGAGCGAACCTTGGCACTGTCCATGGCGAGCCCCTTGTCCGACAATTTGTAGCCCAGGAAATCCACCTCCGTCATGTCGAACTGGCACTTCTCCAGCTTGGCGTACAGTCTGTGCTCCTGCAGTCTCTGCAGAACTTCCTTGATGTCTCTCTCGTGAGCCTCTTGCGATGCTGAAAATATCAGGGTGTCGTCCAGGAAGCAGACGCACTTCTTGTAGAGGAGTCCCGCCAACACATGATGCATGAAGGCTTGAAAGCAGTGTGAACCATTTTGTAATCCGAAGGGCATAACTCTGTATTCATAGGTGCCCAGGGGCGTGAACATGGCCGTCTTCCACTCGTCGCCCTCCCGTATGCGAATCAGGTTGTACGCCCCTCGCAGATCCAACTTGGTGAAAACGCGTCCTTTCCTCACCGTCGCGAGCAGGTCATCTATCTTGGGCATGGGGAAGGCCGAGGGCTTGGTTTTCGAGTTCAAAATTCGATAGTCCACCACAAGCCTTTTTTGGGGCGTGTCCTTTTTCTTCACAAAGAATACGGGACTGCCCCCCACTGCCTTCGACTCCCGGATGAAACCGCGCTTCAAGTTGTGATCTATGAACTCCCTGAGTTCCTGCAGTTCGTCTTCAGACATGGAATACAGTTTCCCGGTCGGCAGCGTCGCCCCCGGCAGGAGGTCAATCTTGCAGTCATAGGACCTGTGGGGAGGTAGCTTGTCCGCTTCCTTCTCGCAGAAAACTTCCAAAAACTCTGCGTACTTGAGGGGCACTGCTTGCAGCGTGCCCAATTGTAGCTGCGGGTCATCCTCTTCCCCTTCTGGGCTAGGCATAATGCAATGTTCCGCACAGTAGGAGGAGCCGAAAGTCAGTTCGCGCTGGTACCAAGTCAATGCTGGGCTGTGCCTGTGCAGCCAACTCATGCCCAATACTACAGGCGTGTCCGACAGTTGGGTGACATTGAAGCTGATGACTTCCCGGTGATTCCCAATTTGCATCACCATCGGCGGCGTTTGCTGCACCACCTGCCCCCCCAGCAATTCCCTGCCATCCACCGTGACAACCTTCAGGGGCAGCATGGCTGGCAGTAGCGCTATGTTGTGTTGTTGAATGAACTCCAGTCCTATAAAGTCTGCGTTACTGCCAGAGTCAATGGTAATTGGCACTTCCATTGTGAGTCCATTGGGTAGCTGGAGCGATGCGGTGAGCTGCACCACTGGTTTGGGCGGGAGGGGGTCTGTGGGCTGCAAAATTTCTGGGGACTGCTTCACTGACTCGTCTGGCTGGGCCCCAGTGCCTCTGCCTCCAGCCAGACTCTGTCGTTTCCCTGCTGTGGTTCTCTCTGCTGAGTTGCTTCCGTTACTGTTGCGGAGGCTGCAGTGTGCTTGTGGAGCATCTGGGGACACTCTTTCGCCATGTGCTGAGCACTGTCGCAGATGTAGCACTTCCTGTTCCCTCTAGGAGGCTTCGCTTTGACTGCTCCCGGTGTTAAGGCTCTGGTTGCTGACTGAGCCCTGGCACCTCCAATCTCCATCGGTTCCTCTCCTCCTCCCAGCGGAGGCGTGGATTGCGCACGCGCTGCATCCCTGGGCAAGAGGGCGGGCACTCTCGCTGGCGTGCGTCCCCAACGCCCTTCTTCTTTGCTCCATGGACGTTCTTCCAGATGCACCCCGATCGTCAGCGCCCTCTGGACCACTTCCTGAGTGCTCTGGGGTCTCTCCCCCCTTGCAATTTCGTCTTTCACATTTGCATTCAATCCTTCCCAAAAAAGGTCTCTGACTGGAGCAGAGTCTTTCTCCCATCCCAGCGCATTGACCAATGCAAAAAAGCGGGAATGATACTGCCTTACACTGGCTCTCCCTTGTTTCAGCCCATGTATGTCTTTCCTGGCGATATCAATGTCTATATTTGATAAAAAACAGGAATCCATCGCTTTAATGAATGCATCCGCACTTCGGAGCGCCGGATCCTTATCTCTCCACAGATTGCGCAGCCACGCTTTAGCGTCTCCATGCAAATGAGATAAGATAAACCCCACCTTCTCTTGCTCATCTCTAAAGTCTTTATCCAGCAGTTGCAGCGCAAACAGCACGTCTGCTCGGAAGTTGGGGTACTGCTGTAAATTCCCATCGAAATGAGATACAAGGCTGCCTCCTCTCTTCCCCAGCCCAATCCCCTCTGATTTGGGTCCCGGTTGCCCCTGCTTAGAAAGCACTTCCAACCTGGCTTGGAGATCCCTGCAGGCGGCAGCCGCTTCGTCTTCCCTCTTCCTGGATGCGAGTATCTCCGCGTTGAGTTGTGTCACTGCATTTTGTAGGGCTACTATTTGCTGTTCGGTAGTCATCTTGCCTGACTTTTGTGAGCTCGCGAAGCACCAATCTTCTTCCCTCGCTGCGTCCACTCACGTTGCGAGGTTTTTGGTGAAAAAAACTGGTGGGATGGAGCTTACTGTCAGAACTGCCTCCAGGTCCCAGCTCACAGAGGACCAACGCTAGCCGGTAGTAATGTACAAAAGTCTTTATAGAAGTACAGTTTCCATTTTCAAGCCGCAGCGCGCAGCTCTACGTCTAGAAGCTAGACCGGCGAAGCTCCATCTGAGTCTCCGCCCCCTGTACACCAGTTTAAGACTCTAACCTTACTCCACCTCTTCCGTCTCTCCTTTCTCCTCTGGGTCCTTCTACCCCCCGGGGTCCCTTCCTTCCTGGACTCTTCTGACGCTGACCACCCTGACTCTTCTCCCTCCTTTCAGCGGGCTTTAGGACCTAGCTCCCTATCCGGGCTGCCAACTGCACCGCCCTCTTGTACATTTGAACTTGGCGCGCGCGCCCAGTCTCCGACCTTCCTTTTGACCGTGTCCTCGCTCTCCGATGGAGGCGTGGCCAATCCTGACTCATGTCCTCCTGCTGGCGGTGAGCCGCCTGATCCCGATACCTGGGACTCCTCCCCCCTACTGCGCTCTGGTGGAGAAGCTGGTACTGATTTCCAACTGCTGCTCTCTGAGTCCCCTCTGGCCCCTTCTTCCTGTGGTGTCCCCCTAGGCAACCCCCTTGCTCTGACCATGGGAGCCCCTTTCTGTGAATCCTCCGATTCGCTGGAGAGACTCAGAGACCTCGGACCGCTGTCATCGCTAACATTTCCTTCGGATTCCTCCCCCTCGCTCTCTATTTCCTCCCTTTCCTGTGCCTCTGCTCCTGAGCCCCTGACACCGGGGCTTAGGGATTTTTTCAAAAAAATATTTTCCGCCGGTTAAGTTGTTGAGGGCTGATTTCTTGTCCTGTGATAAAAAGCCTTCTGTTTCGACTGCCAAAGCTTTCAGGGGAGCATTTGCAAGCTTCTGGAATCATTTTTTAATGAGTCGCCAAAAGTCAGATTTCTGCTGAAATTCTGACCCCGGGGCTTAGGGATTTTTTCAAAAAAAGATTTTCCGCCGGTTAAGTTGTTGAGGGCTGATTTCTTGTCCTGTGATAAAAAGCCTTCTGTTTCGACTGCCAAAGCTTTCAGGGGAGCATTTACAAGCTTCTGGCATCATTTTTGAGTGACTTGCCAAAAGTCAGATTTTTGCTGAAATTCTGACCCCGGGGCTTAGGGATTTTTTCAAAAAAATATTTTGTGCCGGTTAAGTTGTTGAGGGCTGATTTCTTCTCCTGTGATAAAAAACCTTCTGTTTCCGTCACCAAAGCTTTCAGGGGAGCATTTGCAACCGGTTGGCACCATTTTTTAGTGAATTGCCAACTTTAGTGAATTGCCAGCTTAGGGATTTTTTCAAAAAAATATTTTCCACCGGTTAGGTTGTTGAGGGCTGATTTCTTGCCCTGTGATAAAAAGCCTTCTGTCTCCTTCGACAACGCTTTCAGGGGAACATTTGCAACCGGTTGGCACCATTTTTTAGTGAATTGCCAAAAGTCAGATTTTTGCTGAAATTCTGACCCCGGGTCTTAGGGATTTTTTCAATAAAATATTTTCCGCCGGTTAAGTTGTTGAGGGCTGATTTCTTCTCCTGTGATAAAAAGCCTTCTGTTTCAACTCCCAAACCTTTCAGGGGAGCATTTACAAGCTTCTGGCATCATTTTAGAGTGGATTGCCAAAAGTCAGATTTTTGCTCAAATTGTGACCCCGGGGTTTGGGATTTTTTTCAAAAAAATATTTTCCTCTGGTTAAGTTGTTGAGGGCTGATTTCTTGTCCTGTGATAAAAAGCCTTCTGTCTCCATCGACAACGCTTTCAGGGGAACATTTGCAACCGGTTGGCACCATTTTTGAGTGAATTGCCAAAAGTCAGATTTTTGCTGAAATAGTGACCCCGGGGCTTAGGGATTTTTTCAAAAAAATATTTTCCGCCGGTTAAGTTGTTGAGGGCGGATTTCTTGTCCTGTGATAAAAAGCCCTCTGTTTCCATCGCCAAACCTTTCAGGGGAGCATTTGCAAGCTTCTGGCATCATTTTTGAGTGAATTGCCAAAAGTCAGATTTTTACTGAAATTGTGACCCCGGGGCTTAGGGATTTTTTCAAAAAAATATTTTCCGCCGGTTAAGTTGTTGAGGGCTGATTTCTTGTCCTGTGATAAAAAGCCTTCTGTTTCCATCGCCAAAGCTTTCAGCGGAGCTTTTGGCAATCCACTCAAAAATGATGCCAGAAGCTTGTAAATGCTCCCCTGAAAGGTTTGGGAGTTGAAACAGAAGGCTTTTTATCACATTTGCAACCGGTTGGCACCATTTTTTAGTGAATTGCCAAAAGTCAGATTTTTGCTGAAATTCTGACCCCGGGGCTTAGGGATTTTTTCAATAAAATATTTTCCGCCGGTTAAGTTGTTGAGGGCTGATTTCTTTTCCTGTGATAAAAATCCTTCTGTTTCAACTCCCAAACCTTTCAGGGGAGCATTTACAAGCTTCTGGCATCATTTTTGAGTGAATCGCCAAATGTCAGATTTCTGCTGAAATTGTGATCCCGGGGCTTAGGGATTTTTTCAAAAAAATGTTTTCACCGGTTAAGTTGTTGAGGGCTGTTTCCTTCCCTGTGATAAAAAGCATTCTGTTTCCATCGCCAAAGCTTTCAGGGGAGCATTTGCAACCGGTTGGAACCATTTTTGAGTGAATTGCCAAAAGTCAGTTTTTTGCTGAAATTGTGACCCCGGGGCTTAGGGATTTTTTCAAAAAAAGTATTTTCCGCCAGTTAAGTTGTTGAAGGCTGATTTCTTGTCCTTTGATAAAAAGCCTTCTGTCTCCATCGATAACGCTTTCAGGGGAGCATTTGCAGGCTTCTGGCACCATTTTTGAGTGAATCGCCAAAGGTCAGATTTTTGCTGAAATTCTGACCCCGGGGCTTAGGGATTTTTTGAAAAAAAAATATTTTTCTCCGGTTAGGTTGTTGAGGGCTGATTTCTTGTCCTGTGATAAAAAGCCTTCTGTTTCCATCACCAAAGCTTTCATGGGAGCATTTGCAACCGGTTGGCACCATTTTTGAGTGATTTGCCAAAATTCAGATTTATGCTGAAATTGTGACCCCGGGGCTTAGCGATTTTTTCAAAAAAAATATTTTCCGCCCTTGAAGTAGTTGAGGGCTGATTTCTTGTCCTGTGATAAAAAGCCTTCTGTTTCCATCGCCAAAGCTTTCAGGGGAGCATTAGCAAGCTTCTGGCATCATTTCTGAGTGAATTGCCAAAAGTCAGATTTTTGCTGAAATTGTGACCCCGGGGCTTAGGGATTTTTTCAAAAAAAAGTTTTCCTCCGGTTATGTTGTTGAGGGCTGATTTCTTGTCCTGTGATAAAAAGCCTTCTGTTTCCATCGCCAAAGCTTCTGGCATCATTTTTGAGTGAATCGCCAAAAGTCAGATTTCTGCTGAAATTGTGACCCCGGAGCTTAGGGATTTTTTCAAAAAAAGTATTTTCCGCCGGTTAAGTTGTTGAGGGCTGATTTCTTGTCCTGTTATAAAAATCCTTCTGTCTCCATCGACAACGCTTTCAGGGGAGAATTTGCAACCGGATGGCACCATTTTTGAATGAATTGCCAAAAGTCAGATTTTTGATGAAATTCTGAGCCCGGGTCTTAGGGTTTTTTTCAAAAAAATATTTTGCGCCGGTGAAGTTGTTGAGGGCTGATTTCTTGTCCTGTGATAAAAAGCCTTCTGTTTCCATCGCCAAACCTTTCAGGGGAGCATTTGCAAGCTTCTGGCATCATTTTTGAGTGAATTGCCAAAAGTCAGATTTTTGCTGAAATTCTGACCCCGGGTCTTAGGGTTTTTTTCAAAAAAATATTTTGCGCCGGTGAAGTTGTTGAGGGCTGATTTCTTGTCCTGTGAGAAAAAGCCTTTTGTTTCCATCGCCAAAGCTTTCAGGGGTGCATTTGCAACCGGATGGCATCATTTTTGAGTGAATTGCCAAAAGTCAGATTTTTGCTGAAATTGTGACCCCGGGGCTTAGGGATTTTTTCAAAAAAATATTTTGCGCCGGTGAAGTTGTCGAGGGCTGATTTCTTGTCCTGTGAGAAAAAGCCTTCTGTTTCCATCGCCAAACCTTTCAGGGGAGCATTTGCAAGCTTCTGGCATCATTTTTGAGTGAATTGCCAAAAGTCAGATTTATGCTGAAATTCTGACCCCGGGTCTTAGGGTTTTTTTCAAAAAAATATTTTGCGCCGGTGAAGTTGTTGAGGGCTGATTTCTTGTCCTGTGATAAAAAGCCTTTTGTTTCCATCGCCAAAGCTTTCAGGGGTGCATTTGCAACCGGATGGCATCATTTTTGAGTGAATTGCCAAAAGTCAGATTTTTGCTGAAATTGTGACCCCGGGGCTTAGGGATTTTTTCAAAAAAATATTTTGCGCCGGTGAAGTTGTCGAGGGCTGATTTCTTGTCCTGTGAGAAAAAGCCTTCTCTTTCGACTGCCAAAGCTTTCAGGGGAGCATTTGCAAGCTTCTGGCATCATTTTTGAGTGAATTGCCAAAAGTCAGATTTATGCTGAAATTGTGACCCCGGGGCTTAGGGATTTTTTCAAAAAAATATTTTCCACTGGTTAAGTAGTTGAGGGCTAATTTCTTGTCCTGTTATAAAAAGCCTTCTGCCTCCATCGACAACGCTTTCAGGGGAGCATTTGCAACCGGATGGCATCATTTTTGAGTGAATTGCCAAAAGTCAGATTTTTGCTGAAATTGTGACCCCGGGGCTTAGGGATTTTTTCAAAAAAATATTTTCCGCCGGTTAAGTTGTTGAGGGCTAATTTCTTGTACTGTGATAAATAGCCTACTGTTTCGACTGCCAAACCTTCCAGGGGAGCATTTGCAAGCTTCTGGCATCATTTTTGAGTGGATTGCCAAAAGTCAGATTTTTGCTGAAATTGTGACCCCGGGGTTTAGGGATTTTTTTCAAAATAATATTTTTCGCCGGTTAGGTTGTTGAGGGCTGATTTCTTGTCCTGTGATAAAAAGCCTTCTGTTTCCATCGCCAAATCTTTCAGGGGAGCATTTGCAAGCTTCTGGCATCATTTTTGAGTGAATCGCCAAAGCTCGGATTTATGCTGAAATTGTGACCCCGGGGCTTAGGGATTTTTTCAAAAAAATATTTTCCACCGGTTAAGTAATTGAGGGCTAATTTCTTGTCCTGTTATAAAAAGCCTTCTGTCTCCATCGACAACGCTTTCAGGGGAGCATTTGCAAACGGATGGCATCATTTTTGAGTGAATTGCCAAAAGTCAGATTTCTGCTGAAATTGTGACCCCCCGCGGGGCTTAGGGATTTTTTCAAAGAAATATTTTACGCCGGTTAAGTTGTTGAGGGCTGATTTCTTTTCCTGTGATAAAAATCCTTCTATTTCGACTCCCAAACCTTTCAGGGGAGCATTTACAAGCTTCTGGCATCATTTTTGAGTGAATTGCCAAAAGTCAGATTTTTGCTGAAATTGTGACCCCGGGGCTTAGGGATTTTTTCAAAAAAAGTATTTTCCGCCAGTTAAGTTGTTGAAGGCTGATTTCTTGTCCTGTGATAAAAAGCCTTCTGTTTCCATCGCCAAACCTTTCAGGGGAGCATTTGCAAGCTTCTGGCATCATTTTTGAGTGAATTGCCAAAAGTCAGATTTTTGCTGAAATTGTAACCCCGGGGCTTAGGGATTTTTTCAAAAAAAGTATTTTCCGCCGGTTAAGTTGTTGAAGGCTGATTACTTGTCATGTGATAAAAAGCCTTCTGTTTCGACTGCCAAACCTTTCAGGGGAGCATTTGCAAGCTTCTGACATCATTTTTGAGTGAATTGCCAAAAGTCAGATTTTTGCTGAAATTGTGACCTTAGGGATTTTTTCAAAAAAATATTTTCCGCCGGTTAAGTTGTTGAAGGCTGATTCCTTTCCTGTGATAAAAAGCCTTCTATTTCGACTCCCAAACGTTTCAGGGGAGCATTTGCAAGCTTCTGGCATCATTTTTTAGTGAATCGCCAAAGGTCAGATTTTTGCTGAAATTGTGACCCCGGGTCTTAGGGATTTTTTCAAAAAAATATTTTACGCCGGTTAAGTTGTTGAGGGCTGATTTCTTGTCCTGTGATAAAAAGCCTTCTGTTTCGACTCCCAAACCTTTCAGGGGAGCATTTGCAAGCTTCTGGCATCATTTTTGAGTGGATTGCCAAAAGTCAGATTTTTGCTGAAATTGTGACGCCGGGGCTTAGGGGATTTTTTCAAAAAAATATTTTCCTCTGGTTAAGTTATTGAGGGCTGATTTCTTGTCCTGTGATAAAAAGCCTTCTGTTTCCTTCGCCAAAGCTTTCAGGGGAGCATTTGCAACCGGTTGGCACCATTTTTGAGTGAATTGCCAAAAGTCAGATTTTTGCTGAAATTGTGACCCCGGGGCTTAGGGATTTTTTCAAAAAAATATTTTCCGCCATTTAAGTTGTTGAGGGCTGATTTCTTGTCCTGTGATAAAAAGCCTTCTGTTTCGACTGCCAAACCTTTCAGGTGAGCATTTGCAAGCTTCTGGCATCATTTTTGAGTGAATTGCCAAAAGTCAGATTTTTGCTGAAATTCTGACCCCGGGTCTTAGGGATTTTTTCAAAGAAATATTTTGCGCCGGTTAAGTTGTTGAAGGCTGATTTCTTGTCCTGTGATAAAAAGCCTTCTGTCTCCATCGACAACGCTTTCAGGGGAGCATTTGCAAGCTTCTGGCACCATTTTTGAGTGAATTGCCTAAAGTCAGATTTCTGCTGAAATTGTGACCCCGGGGCTTAGGGATTTTTTCAAAAAAATATTTTACGCCGGTTAAGTTGTGGAGGGCTGATTTCTTGTCCTGTGATAAAAACCCTTCTGTTTCGACTCCCAAACGTTTCAGGGGAGCATTTGCAAGTTTCTGGCATCATTTTTGAGTGAATCGCCAAAAGTCAGATTTTTGCTGAAATTGTGACCCCAGGGCTTAGGTATTTTTTCCAAAAAATATTTTCCGCCGGTTAAGTTGTTGAAGGCTGATTTCTTGTCCTGTGATAAAAAGCCTTCTGTCTCCATCGACAACTCTTTCAGGGGAGCATTTGCAAGCTTCTGGCATCATTTTTGAGTGAATTGCCAAAAGTCAGATTTTTGCTGAAATTCTGACCCCTGGGCTATGGGATTTTTTCAAAAAAATATTTTCCGCGGGTTAAGTTGTCGAGAGCTGATTTCTTGTCCTGTGATAAAAAGCCTTCTGTTTCGACTCCCAATCCTTTCAGGGGAGCATTTGCAAGCTTCTGGCATCATTTTTGAGTGAATTGGCAAAAGTCAGATTTTTGCTGAAATTGTGACCCCGGGGGTTAGAGATTTTTTAAAAAAAATATTTTTCGCCGGTTAAGTTGTTGAGGGCTAATTTATTGTCCTGTTATAAAAAGCCTTCTGTTTCGACTGCCAAGCCTTTCAGGGGAGCATTTGCAAGCTTCTGGCATCATTTTTGAGTGAATTGCCAAAAGTCAGATTTTTGCTGAAATTTTTAAAAAAAATGCTGAAATTTTAAAAAAAATGCTGAAATTTTAAAAAAAAATTCTGCCGTTTAAGTTGTCGAGGGCTGATTTCTTGTCCTGTGATAAAAAGCCTTCTGTTTCGTCTGCGAAGACTTTTAGGGGAGCATTTGCAAACGTTGGGTACCATTTTTGAGTGAATTGCCAAAAGTCAGATTTTTTTCTGAAATTGTGACCCCAGGGATTAGGGATTTTTTCAAAAAAAATATTTTTCAGCTGGTTAAGTTATTGAGTGCTGATTTCTTGTCCTGTCATAAAAAGCCTTCTGTTTCGATCGCCAAACATTTCAGGGGATCATTTGCAACCATTGGGCACCATTTTTGAGTGAATCGCCAAAAGTTGGATTTTTTCTCCGGGGCTTAGGGATTTTTTCAAAAAAAATATTTTTCTGCCGGTTAAGTTGTCCAGGTCTGATTTCTTGTCCTCTGATAAAAAGCCTTCTGTTTCGACCACCAAAACTTTCAGGGGAGCATTTGAAACCGTTGGGCACCATTTTTGATTGAATTGCCAAAAGTCAGAATTTTTCTGAAATTGTGACCCTGGGGCTTAGGGATTTTTTCAAAAAAATATTTTTCAGCTGGTTAAGTTATGGATTGCTGATTTCTTGTCCTGTGATAAAAAGCCTTCTGTTTCAATCACCAAACGTTTCAGGGGATCATTTGCAACCATTGGGCACCATTTTTGAGTGAATTGCCAAAAGTCAGATTTTTTTCTGAAATTGTGACCCTGGGTGTCAGGGTTGCTTCCAGATCCCAGCTCACAGAGGATCACGCTAGCCAACGGTCATTAAGTAAAAGTCTTTATTGAGTTACAGTTTCCATTCTCAAGCTGCTGCGTGCAACTCTACGTCTAGTAGCTAGACCGGCGAAGCTCCGTCTGAATCTCCGCCCCTCGTACACCAACTTAATATCCTAGCCCTGCTCCACCTTTTCCGCCTGACTGTTCTTCTCTGGGTCCCTCTGCCCCCCTGGGTCTCTTCCTTCCGGGATTCTTCTGACGCTGACCCCCCGGACCCTCCTGTCTCCTTGCGCCGGGCTTTAGGACCCGGCTCCCTTTCCGGGCTGCCTACTGCGTCGCCTTCCTGTGCATTTGAACTTGGCGCGCGCGCCCAACCTTCCACCTTCCGTCTAACCGTCTCTTCGCTCCCAGATGGAGGTGTGGCCACTCCTGACTCGTGCCCTCCCTCCTGTTGTGAGCTGCCAGCGCTTGCCCCCTGGCTCCCTTCCTCTTCTCTGTTCTCTGGCGGTGACGCTGGTCCCGATCTCCAACTGCTCTCCTCTGAGTCCCCTCTGGCTCTATCTTCCTGGGGTGCCCCCCTAAACTCCCCCCTTGCCCTGGCCACTGGTGCTCCTTTCTGTGAATCCTCCGATTCACTGGAAAGGCTCGGAGATCTCGGGTCGTCGTCATCGCTCATCTTTTCTTCTGCCTCCTCCCCTTCGCTCTCTGTTTCCTCCCTTGCCCTTGCCTCTGCTCCTGAACCCCTGACATCCATCCCCCCCTCGAAGCCCCCCACTCCCCCTTCCCCTCCTTCCGGTGCTGGAGTTGTGTGCTGCTGTGTCAAGGGGACGAATGTCGGGTACCGTTCGCTTCCCGTAGCGGGCCTCCTTCCGAAGTCTTCCGGTTCTTCCTCCCTGCTCTCGTCGACGACGGTCACCTCTGCTTCCATCTCTGTGCCGCCGTGCTCGAAACCAGGGTCGTCCCCGAAAACGTCCATGTCCGTCTCTCCCTCACTTCCTCCTGGCGGCGTTGCTCGTCCTGGACCTTCTTGCCACTTCCTGCGCCACTGCTCCTCTGGTCTGTCCTCCCACCAATACGAGGGTTCTGAGGCAGATCCCGAGGGTGACCCCTCCGGGGAACGGACGTCTCGTGTCGGGTCCTCGTCCGAGTCGAACCCCCGGAACGTGCTGGCCGAAAGCGTGGGCGTGAAAAGCCAGTCGTCGAAAAAGTCTGCTGGCATTGGTCTATGTGGGAAGAGGGCATGAAACTCGTCTTTGAGCAGAGGTTCGTCCAAGGCGTAGCCCGGCACCCAGCTGTTCGCACTGGCCGGGGTGCCCTCCTTGGCGAGAAAGTATTCTACCCCTTCTTCCCCCCATCTGGAATCCAAAATCTCTGTGACTTCGTTGATGCGCTCCTTCTGTGCCCCTCCTGCGCGCCCTGTTCTGTCTCTGACCGGACTCGGCGCCGTTCCGGGTTCCTGAAACCTGTGCGGTGCCTTGTAGGGAGTGAGCACCGATCTGTGGAACACCGGATGCATTCTGGAACCCTCCGGAAGCGCCAGCCTGAAGGCCACCGGGTTGATCTGCTCTTCGACTTGATAGGGCCCCAGTTGCTTATGCCCTAGTTTCTTCTTGGCCAACGACCTGGCCGGCACTGCGTGGGCTGCTAACCAGACCCAGTCTCCCACGTGGAGCTCTTCGCCAACCCTTCTACTTTTGTCCGCTTGTACCTTGTATGCGTGCTTGGCCAGCTCCAGGTGGCGCCTCAGCTGATCGTGGACTTCCTGCAGCTCCGACGCGAACGCATCTGCCGTCTGCGGCTCCCCCTCCCCCAGCCTTTCCAGTCCCGGAAAAGTTCTGGGGTGCCTCCCGTTGTTGGCGAAGAACGGCGTGATCCCTGTGGACACGTGCTTCGTGTTGTTGTAGGCGAACTCGGCGAGCGGCAGGTAATCCACCCACGTCGCAGGCTGTTGATTTGCATAACACCTCAAGTACTGCTGCATGATGGCATTGACCCGCTCGGCTTGCCCGTTGGTCTGCGGGTGTCTCGCCGACGCCAGGTTGATCTTGACGTTCAGGAAGCCCATCAGCTTCTGCCAGAAATTCGAGATGAACTGCCGCCCCCGGTCGGACAGAATAGACCGTGGCAGACCGTGAACCTTGAACACGTGGTCTATGAACAGTTTGGCGGTTTGCTCCGCCGTGGTCACCTTCGCACACGGAATGAAATGTGCCATCTTGGAAAACAGGTCCACCACCACCAGCACTGCCGTCTTGCCCCTCGAGCTGGGCAGATCCGTGACAAAGTCCAGGGCCACTCTCTCCCAAGGTTCGACCGGAGTTTGCAGCGGTTCCAACAGTCCGGCCGGCGGTCTATGCACTGGCTTCGCCCTCTGGCAGGTGTCACACCTCGCCACGTAGTCCGCGACCTCCCCTCTCATTCCAGGCCACCAGAAATCCCTGGCGACTAATTCCACCGTCTTCTCCTTGCCGAAGTGCCCAGCCGTGGGCGCGTCGTGCAGCTGCTGCAGCACCTTGGCGCGAAGTTCGTCTCCCGGCACGTAGATGGCCCCTTTACGGATGAGCAATCCATCTCTTAGCTGGAAACCGTCGGCCGCTGCCTTGCCCCTTTGCACCTCTGCCATCTTTGCTTGTGCGAAGGAGTCCCCCTGCAACGCTCGTCGCACCGCCTCCAGGTCCACGGTTGCCGCGGCGCACGCCCACACTGTTGGTGCGAAGATGTGCATGGCGGCCGCTGGCGTTGCGTCCTCCAGATACTGTGGCTTACGAGAGAGAGCGTCCGCCATGATGTTGGTGTCCCCCGGGACATACTCTATTCGGAAGTCGAAGTTCGCAAAGAACTCAGCCCAACGTATCTGCCTCTGGTTCAGGAACTGTGCCGTGCGCCAGTGCTCTAGGTTCTTGTGGTCCGTGCAAACCTGCACCGTGTGCTTGGCGCCGATCAGAAAGTGCCTCCACGCCTTGAACGCTGCATGAATGGCCAGCAACTCCCTGTCCCATATGGTGTAGTTCTGCTCGGACTTGCTGAGCTTCCTGGAGTAAAACGCTCCCGGTCGCTACACCCCTTGCGGGTCTTTCTGCAGCAGGACCGCCCCCACGGCTCTGTCCGAGGCGTCTGTCTCCACCCTCATCGGCTTGCTGGGGTTGACGTGAAGCAGCTGCTCTTCCGACGCGAAGAGACGCTTGAGTGCCTGAAAGGACTGTTCCGCCTGCTCTGTCCAAATGAACTTCTTTTTCTTGGAGCTAAGCGTGTCAGTGATGGCCGCCGTCTGCATAGCGAAGCCCTTGATAAACTTGCGATAGAAGTTCGCAAAGCCGACAAACCGTTGGACCTCCTTCCGGTTGCGTGGGCTCTTCCAATCCAACACCGCTCGAACCTTGGCGCTGTCCATGGCGAGCCCCTTGTCAGACAGCTTGTAGCCCAGAAAATCCACCTCCGTCACGTCAAATTGGCACTTCTCCAGCTTGGCGTAGAGCCTATGTTGCTTTAGCCTGTTCAGCACTTCCTTGACGTGTTTGTCATGCTCCTGTTGCGACTCCGAAAAGATCAGGATGTCATCTAAGAAACAGACGCACGTCTTGTAGAGAAGTCCCGCCAACACGTGATGCATGAATGCTTGAAAAACGTGGGCGCCATTTTGCAATCCAAACGGCATAACTCTATATTCGTAGGTCCCCAGTGGCGTGAACATGGCTGTTTTCCACTCATCTCCCTCCCGCATGCGAATGAGGTTGTACGCCCCTCGCAGGTCCAACTTGGTGAACACTCTGCCCTTCCGCACCTTTGCGAGGAGGTCGTCAATTCGGGGCATGGGGAAGTCCGATGGCTTAGTCACACTGTTCAAGATCCTGTAATCCACTACAAGTCTCTTTTGGGGCGTATCCCGCTTCTTAACGAAGAACACCGGACTGCCTCCCGCTGCCTTGGACTCCCGGATGAAACCGCGCTCCAAATTATGATCTATGAACTCCTTGAGTTCTTGCAGTTCGTCCTCTGACATGGAATACAGTCTCCCCTTAGGCAGCGCCGCTCCTGGCAGCAGGTCAATCTTGCAGTCATATGGCCTGTGAGGTGGTAGCCGGTCTGCCTCCTTCTCGCAGAAAACTTCCAAAAATTCTGCGTACTTGTGGGGAATCGCTTGCAGCGTGCCTAGCAGCAGCTGTGACTCCTCTTCCTCTCCTTCCTGCCTGGGCACGATGCAGTGTTCAGCACAAAAAGAAGAGCCGAAGGTCAGCTGCCTCTGGTACCAAGCCAGCGTTGGGCTGTGCTTGTCCAGCCAACTCATGCCCAACACAATGGGCGTGTCCGATAATTGAGTGACGTTGAAGCTTATGACTTCTTTGTGATTCCCAAGTCGCATCACCATTGGTGGCGTTTGCTGCACCACTTGCCCCCCTAGCAGCTCCCTGCCGTCCACCGTGACAACCTGCAGGGGCAGTGTGGCCGGCAGCAACTGTATAGCATGCTTGTTGACAAAGTCCTGCCCTATAAAGTCCGCATTGCTGCCTGAGTCAATGGTGATTGGCACGTCCATGGTGATGCCATTGGGCAGCTGGAGCGATGCGGTGAGCCTCACCACTGGTTTGGGCGGGAGGGGGTTCACGGGCTGTAAAATCTCTGGGGACTGCATCATTAACACGTCTGGCTGGGCCCCAGTGCCTCTTCCTCCAGCCAGACTGCGTCGTTTCCCTGCTGTGGTCCTCCTTGCTGCGTTGCTGCAGTCACCATTGCTGAGGCTGCAGTGAGCTTGTTGAGCCTCTGGGGACACTCTTTCGCCATATGCCCTGGCTCCTCACAGACGTAACACTTCCTGTTCCCTCTAGGAGGCTTCGCTTTCACTGCTGCTGGTGCTAGGGCTCTGGTTGCTGACTGAGCCCTGGCACCTCCAACCTCCATAGGTTCAGCTCCTCCTCCTGGCGGAGGCGTGGATTGCGTACGCGCTGCTTCTCTGGGAAAGAAGGAGGAGCCCCTGGCTGTTTCGCGCCCTCCACGCCCTTCGTCCCTGCTCCACGGACGTCCTTCCAGCCGCACCCCCACTGCCAGCGCCCTCTGCACGACCTCCTGGGTGGTTCGGGGTCTCTCCCCCCTCGCAATTTCATCTTTCACAGAGCTGTGTAATCCCTCCCAGAACAGGTCTCTTACAGGAGTCGAATCTCTGTCCCATTCTAGGGCACTGGCCAAGGCGAAAAAGCGGGCATGGTACTGCCGTACGCTGGCCCTTCCCTGTTTCAGTCCATGAATCTGTTGCCTAGCAAGATCCACGTCAATGCTTGATAAAAAACACGCATCCATCGCTTTAATAAAGGCATTCGCATTTTGGAGCGCCGGATCGTTATCCCTCCACAAATTGCGGAGCCATGCTCTGGCATCCCCATGCAAATAAGACATGATGAATCCCACTTTCTCTTGCTCATCTCTAAAATCTTTACTCAGCAGTTGCAGTGCACACAGTACGTCTGCTTTAAAATTGGGATACTGTTGCAGGTTCCCATCGAAGTGAGAGACCAGACCGCCTGTGCGTCTCCCCAACCCAATCCCCTCTGGTTTGGGTGTCTGTTGCCCTTGCTTCGTAAGCACTTCCAACCTGACCTGGAGATCCCTGTAGGCGGCAGCTGCGTCCTCCTCTCTCTTCCTGGATGCGAGAGCCTCGGCATTCAGCTGTGACACTGCTTCTCTGAGTTCCGCTATCTGCTGTTCAGCCGTCATGTCGGCTGCCGTTCGTGAGCTTGCTAGTAGGCACCTGCTTCTCTCCTCTCCTCGAGGCTGTAGATGCCCACAATTCTGGAGACGGAGCTTACTGTCAGGGTTGCTTCCAGATCCCAGCTCACAGAGGATCACGCTAGCCAACGGTCATTAAGTAAAAGTCTTTATTGAGTTACAGTTTCCATTCTCAAGCTGCTGCGTGCAACTCTACGTCTAGTAGCTAGACCGGCGAAGCTCCGTCTGAATCTCCGCCCCTCGTACACCAACTTAATATCCTAGCCCTGCTCCACCTTTTCCGCCTGACTGTTCTTCTCTGGGTCCCTCTGCCCCCCTGGGTCTCTTCCTTCCGGGATTCTTCTGACGCTGACCCCCCGGACCCTCCTGTCTCCTTGCGCCGGGCTTTAGGACCCGGCTCCCTTTCCGGGCTGCCTACTGCGTCGCCTTCCTGTGCATTTGAACTTGGCGCGCGCGCCCAACCTTCCACCTTCCGTCTAACCGTCTCTTCGCTCCCAGATGGAGGTGTGGCCACTCCTGACTCGTGCCCTCCCTCCTGTTGTGAGCTGCCAGCGCTTGCCCCCTGGCTCCCTTCCTCTTCTCTGTTCTCTGGCGGTGACGCTGGTCCCGATCTCCAACTGCTCTCCTCTGAGTCCCCTCTGGCTCTATCTTCCTGGGGTGCCCCCCTAAACTCCCCCCTTGCCCTGGCCACTGGTGCTCCTTTCTGTGAATCCTCCGATTCACTGGAAAGGCTCGGAGATCTCGGGTCGTCGTCATCGCTCATCTTTTCTTCTGCCTCCTCCCCTTCGCTCTCTGTTTCCTCCCTTGCCCTTGCCTCTGCTCCTGAACCCCTGACACTGGGGTTTAGGGATTTTCTCAAAAAATAATTCTGCCGGTTAAGTTGTTGAGGGCTGATTTCTTGTCCTGTGATAAAAAGCCTTCTGTTTCGTCCGCGAAAACTTTCAGGGGAGCATTTGCAACCGTTGGGTACCATTTTTGAGTGAATTGCTGGAAGTCAGATTTTTTTCTGAAATTAAGACAACGGTGCTTAGGGATTTTTTCAAAAAAATGTTTTTCCGCCAGTTAAGTTGTTGAGGGCTGATTTCTTGTGCTGTGAAAAAAGCCTTCTTTTTCAACCGCCAAACCTTTCAGGGGAGCATTTGAAACCGTTGGGCACCAGTTTTGAGTGAATTGCCGAAAGTCACATTTTTTCTGAAATTGTGACCCCGGGGCTTAGTGATTTTTTTAAAAAAAATATTTTTCTGCCGGTTAAGTTGTCGAGGGCTGATTTCTTGTCCTGTGATAAAAAGCCTTCTGTTTCGACCGCCAAACCTTTCAGGGGAGCAGTTTCAATCCTTGGGCACCATTTTTGAGTGAATTGCCGAAAGTCAGATTTTTTCTGAAATTGTGACCCCGGGGCTTAGGGATTTTTTCAAAAAAAATATCTTTCCCCAGTTAAGTTGAGCACTCAGGTCTGATTTCCTTTAGAATGGATGTGTTTGATCTTCTTGCAGTCCATGGGACTCTCAAGAGTCTCCTCCAGCACCAGAATTCAAAAGCATCAATTCTTCGGCAATCAGCCTTCTTGATGGTCCAGCTCTCACTTCCATACATCAGTACTGGGAAAACCAAAGCTTTAATTATACGGACCTTCGTCGGCAAGGTGATGTCTCTGCTTTTTAAGATGCTGTCTAGGTTTGTCATTGCTTTTCTCCCAAGAAGCAGGCGTCTTTTAATTTCGTGGCTGCTGTCACCATCTGCAGTGATCATGGAGCCCAAGAAAGTAAAATCTCTCACTGCTTCCATTTTTTCCCCTTCTATTTGCCAGGAGGTGATGGGCCATGATCTTCGGTTTTTTTATGTTGAGCTTCAGACCATATTTTGCGCTCTCCTCTTTCACCCTCAGGGGTACATTGCTGTACATGGTGCTTTTTTCTGGGAAGGGAGTCAGGTACGCATACCCCTAAACATTTTGTGAATCTAGGTTTGGCCTCATTGAGGGGCAGTATTTCAATATGAGTAGGAAAATGAGATTACCCCTAAACATTTCTTTTTAAGGAAAAAAAGCACTGGCTGTACAGGCCAGAGAAGAGGCGGGAATGTCTTTCATCCCCAGACCTAACCTGTGTCTGCACATGGACAACGGTAGCCTGAAATGTACGTATCTCAGTTTAAGGCTTAGGGTGTCTTGGCTGCTAACAAGAAGGTTGGTGGTTTGAGGCCACCCAGGGATGGTGCAGGCAGAATTCCTGCATTGCTGGGGGTTGGGCTAGATGACCCTCGGGTCCCTTCCAACTCTAAAATTCAATAATAATAATAATAATAATAATAATAATAATAATAATAATAATTTATTATTTGTACCCCGCCCATCTGGCTGGGTCCCCCAGCCACTCTGGGCGGCTTGCAACAAAGATTAAAAATATGTCACACATTAAAAACTTCCCTGAACAGGGCTGCCTTCAGATGTTTTCTAAAAGTCAGGTAGTTGTTTATCTCTTTGACATCTGATGGGAGGGCGTTCCACAGGGCGCCACTACCAAGAAGGCCCTGTAGCTTTGCTTCTCGCAGTGAGGGAACGGCCAGAAGGCCCTCGGCACTGGACCTCAGTGTCCAGGCAGAATGATGGGGGTGGAGACGCTCCTTCAGGTATACTGGGTCGAGGCTTCCATTTTCAAATCGGATGGAACCTGCTTTGTGGGGAAAATGCATCAAACAGGAGTATTTCTCAAGACGGTACAGAATACCTATGGAGTTTGGGTATGGAATGACATGCGCACTTGGACTTTGAACACCAGTGAACTCATAGGGGTGGAGAGGTCTTCACCCCCCTCAATATTTACTGGGCCCCCTTGATGTTGATGGGGCAGAAGGGACCGAGCACAGCGCAGTTCAATGGCTGTTTCGTCCCGAGGAAGCCTCCTCCCGGCGATGCAAGCCATGTGTGTGTGATGTCATACGCATGACGTCACATCGAGGCCGCATCGCCCAATGATGCGATATGACGCGCACAAAACATGTGCCGCTGCCCCCCAAATCTTGGGCGCAAGACGGTGCCTCTGGGTTGGTACGCCCTGGCCTTCATCATGTTTATTAATTTCAGTGGGCCTACTTTTGAGTAAAACCTAGTTGACTATAACCCACTGGATGACTGCTAGATTCTGGAGCACCTGCAATTGAAGGTGGATCCTTGCTCACCTGAATTACTAACAATGAGGTTTTCTTCACCTTTACTGACTAATTTCCTCTCGGATGTCAAGGAGACAAACGGTCGTCTGTTCAGGAAAGACCAATATATTCATAGATACTTTTCAGTTTGCTGTACAGGTAAGAATTTGACACTAAATAGGCAAGCAGAAGAAAACATAACAGGGCCACTGTGAAACCAGAGAGGAATCAGCAGAGCTATGAAAAGGGTCTTAAATGCAAATCTAAGGTGGTAACATGAACACACACCCTAGGGGGGAAATTGAATGAGGCCTGAAGTTGCTTAGAACCTATGGGACAGTCAGCTGGAAAATAAAAACAGAATTCTGGGAGGGCAGGAGGTATAGCTATCTGGCCCCCACTGTTAGAAACTAAGCTATAAAAAATAGGAGCTGAATGGCACCTGAAACCGAGGTTATGGGCGCAACAACGGAATGTCTAGGCGTGCTTTTTTAGAACAAGAATACAGTGCTGAAAATGAATTAACTACAGCTAAAATATTGTGTTCATTTTTCACATGGTCTAGTCCTTCCCCTGCCCACCCCACTAATATTCCTAAGAGGGTCTCTTCTCCAGTCTTCAGAGAGTAGCTGGAAGTGGGGAAGCAGAAAAAGATCCTCCTTTCCTTCCACTCTGCAGTTTTTAAATCTGAAATCTTAGGCACAGTATTATGCCCAGAGCTCAAAATCTGCTTGCACTAATAAATTTCCTTGTCACAAAATGCACCTAGAGCAATAGGAGTTTCGAACACTGCTGGACCCTAAGCAGAAATGGTCCTGTCAGAAGGGAGGATACGGGTTAACAGTACGCTGTCATTCCTGTTTTTTCACCAATGATTCATAACCAATTACACACACATCAAGCAGCACCAGAATGATGCCATTTTGAGCACAATTCCTGCCAATCTGGGGCCACCAGCAAACCAAAAAAGGGAGTTAAAAAAAAAAAGCCCTTCTGTTAAGTACAGTAGTTACTTAAGATGCAGGTAAGCAGCGGTTAACTGTAAACACCATTTTATTTCAGTTTTGAAGAACTCACACATGTAAAAAAGACCCTTTGCATCAACATGTCCCTCTCTGTTAAACACAGAAAATGCATTTATTATTATTATTTTTTAAAAAACAGCCTGGAATTTAAAAATTACAGCATTTTAAGACTGTGGAACAGGAACACTGTGGATTTCAGTCAGGTGCAAAGGTGCCACAAATATTTACAATGACAGCATCTTGTAAGACAACACTTCAAATGCAGCATTAAAAAAAAGAGGACTATACAGTGAATAAGTTATTGAGCGGCATATAGAAATAGTAGCATCAAAACAAATAACTTGGGGGATAATTATGCAACTCCAGTCTGAGCCTGCAATTCTCATGAAGGTTTTATTGCATAGTGTTCTGCATTCACAGAGGCTACAAGAAATACAACTCTATCTGAGGGGGGGTGGGAATTATTTTAGAAACAGTCATACTGCCAGGAAACGAGGTTTTACGCAACTTTAGCGAGACAATGCCCAGTGTCATAACATACTTTCCCATTTATAAAATAGGCCCAACCTTCCAGGACAAATTCGTATGGTAAAGGTAAAGGTAAAGGTACCCCTGCCCGTACGGGCCAGTCTTGCCAGACTCTAGGGTTGTGCGCTCATCTCACTCTATAGGCCGGGAGCCAGTGCTGTCCGCAGACACTTCCGGGTCACGTGGCCAGCGTGACATCGCAGCACTGGCGAGCCAGCGCAGCACACGGAACACCGTTTACCTTCCCGCTAGTAAGCGGTCCCTATTTATCTACTTGCACCCGAAGGTGCTTTCGAACTGCTAGGTTGGCAGGCGCTGGGACCGAACGACAGGAGCGCACCCCGCCGCAGGGATTCGAACCGCCGACCTTTCGATCGGCAAGTCCTAGGTGCTGAGGCTTTAACCCACAGCGCCACCTGCGTCCCTGGTGGTATGGTATATGCATACAAAAATGATGTTGAGGTGCTGAGGCTTTAACCCACAGCGCCACCTGCGTCCCTGGTGGTATGGTATATGCATACAAAAATGATGTTTACGGAGACCCAAGCCTCATCCATTTCACAACCGTGCAATGGGAGATGCCCAACAGTGAACACGAGGCCAAGATATTTCACACAGACCATGGAATGAACTGCAAAAAGAAATCCTGACTACTGTATGTAATTTAAGTGACGAGAGCCAATACACAGACTAGAAGCACTATTGATGCGAAAATTAAATGCTAATGATGGAAACTGGAGTTACTGGCTTCAACTTATACTCATTTAAACGACAGAGTGAAAAGAACTGGGTGGTACAAATTTATATGGCGGCACAAAATTTGCTGAATGCGTTACTTGGAAGGAATCCACAAAAGTTCTTTGTAAAACTACAAGGCGCTGCTCGTTTTTGCCAGCACAGAAGTCACTGCTGATATTTCACCTGAGTCTCAGGAGCAACTTGAACTTGTTAAGGCAGCTTCTTTGGGGAAGGAAGCCCTAGGAAGCCCCATTGCTCTCGCACAGCATCACCAAACAGCCTTCTGGATTTTAACTATTATCCGTTTTCTGTGACTAGTTAAAACTCTGCGTGTGATACACGCCCACAGACACACGCTGCCAGAAGCAGCCCTTGCTCAAGAACTGCTGAGGTAAATGGGAGTTGTGCAAGAGGCCTTGCGCAACAGTCAAACACTTATGTACAAAGATGAAATGCTAATGTCAAGTAGCTGCCCCAAAGCCCAGTGGAAATGTTTCCCCACATTGTATTAACTACTGAATATTTCTGAGTGAAGCCTGCGTACGGCAATCGTATTCAGTCAAGTGACATAGTGTTATGTCATCAAAAAAAATGCAAACTTTCCCCTTCCATCCTTTCTTAACTTGCATTCTGTTTAATCATCACTTTGCAAGAGTTAATTCACACTAAGCCAGCTGGCGCCTCTCTGGAAGTCTAGCACAGTGTGCAAAAATTATTTATGTTCCACAAAGTGGCTCACCTACCCACAAAATTAGGCACTTGAATACATAGGTTTGGGGCAATTTATTTTGCCAAAATCCAGAGCTGTACAGGCTATGAAAATGGCATTGTTGTCTTCCTTGTTCTTATATATTTGAAGGCAAGGACTTAGCCACTGATTGCACATATGCATAAAAGTTGCATATTTTCACGTGTCTTCAGAGCATAACATTGTTCAAACATCCATCAAGGTCAAGCCCATAAATAATTTTGAATTTTTTACACTGAAGTCTATCGTTTTTGCACCATAAGGGTTGCGCAGATTAGCAGCCTCATTCGTGCTGAACTAATCATTTCTTTGCACAGGAACTTTGGCAATATTATATCATTTGCATATTTGCTGGCGAAGTGGAAACTGCTATGTTATATGCATGAATAAAAATTAAATAATTGTTTTTATTTAAATAAAAATAAAAAAGAACCTGGACGACACACTGGTCTTAGTTTTAAAAACACCACTGGAGGACAATCGCAACAAAATTATAGATGAAAAAAGAAAGAAAATGAAATGTCCTGAACTATATATACATACACACACCATACAACTGATTGAAAAGAGAAGTAGAATACTTTTTCACAAACAGCACAATAACTTTTGCTGTTCAGTTGTTGTAGGCATTGTCCGTTCAAGGACTGGTGTAATCCTCGTCACATCCAAGGAAGTGAATCCACGTGAATAATAAAAGTCATATTCCTATGACAAGGCTACTGTGTGAAAAAACCATCTTCAGACTATGCCATTCTGCACACCCGCATTTTTTATTCTGTAGTATGGGCTGAAATCTGCACAAGAAACACAGGAAGGAAGATATTTTTGGCAACCTAGTTCTCCAGCTTTGTTTAAGCTCCAATGTGCCATCTCTTCCTGCCTTTTAAAAAACACTTTGCTGTCCTTTTCCATGTTCAAAGTTACTTGTATCCCTGCAAAACATGCTACGGAAATACATCGTCTGAGCACGTTCATTCGGAAACCAGAACAGAGCTGCGGCAACCAAAGTATTTTGTTTTCATTTTTTTGGAAAAAGGTAAATCACGGAAAAATGGGTGCAAGATTTCTTATCTTATCTGAACCGTCGCATAAACATTAGAGCTCTGAATTTTCCTGTTCGTTTTCCTCAAGCAAGGACTTGCCGACATCTCCATTACCACTCGAATTCACGTCACCATTGGCCTGGAGTTCTTCCGGTTTGCGTTGTGCAAAGGTATAGATCTCACTGTCAGTCAATATCGTGAAAGAGGATTCCGCCATGCTGGGCACTTTGGATATTTTCCTGATCGGAGGCGGCGAAGGGGCCGTACTCACTGGCCCAGTAAAAGGCTGGTACACGCCTATTTCGGCATTTTCCGGTTTCATAGAGTCGTCCAGCAAGTGCCCATAAACCATGGTGTCATCAATAACTGCATAGATATGAGACTCGTTCTTTTTCCTCTTTTTGAATATGCCCTGCTTTCCAGGCAACTGGGTGTTGACGTTACCGTTATACACTCCTATGGGTGGAGTCTGGTTTTCCTGTTTTTTTCTGGGGGGGAAAAGAAACAAAGCAAGAAACGTTAAAAATAAACTTGCATTCTCTGCCCAGCCACCCAAAAAGAGCTTCTGAAGCCAATCGGAAGTCCTGTCGGATGTTCGTGTTCCAAAGAACATTCCCAAACCAGAACACTCACTTCCGGGTTTGCGGTGTTCAGGAGCCAAAATGTCTGAGTACCAAGGCGTTCAGGATCCAAGGTATGACTATATTAACAAAGACAACAGCAAGTATAAAGCACTCAATTTGGCCCAGAAGCTTCATGGAATAAAAACAGCTAAAGGGAGAGGAATTGAACTTGAAGATAACCAGGTGACAGCAAAAACTGCAAATTGTTTAGCAGGAGCAATTAGGATAAGATCTGTTATTTGATTATTGATGTAAACCTCTAGAATGCATTTTGCATAGCTAAGCCTTTACCCCTATCTTTAGTGCATTTTATTTTATTTTATTTTATTGCTATGGCTAGTGACTGATGCAATTAAAGATTCTTCTGATCTGTAGCTTTGTGGAATAAAAACAGCTATAATCAAACTTAACAGGGAAGGAGTTTTACAGTTATGGGGGCTGTGCTAAGAAGGACTTGGGCCGCATGGCCACCAGCCTAACATATCTCAAGATGGAGCGTTGAATTTCCCACTTTATTTTCACAAAGGGAACCGTGTGAAATAGCCACCCTGCAAAAACGCTGCTGTCAGATAACACCCTAATTTTAGCATTTCCTCTGGTGTAACTTCACTTTATATGTCTCCCCGTTCACATAGTATGGGAAGACATACACATCTTAAAAATAAACGTGATTCAGAACTCTAAGAGTTCATACAGGCTAAAGTCTTCGTGACATTGGCCCAAGTGCCTCTGAATGGGGGCAAACTACAGACATGAATCACAGTCACTACTGCTTCATCACGATGTGACTTCCATAAGCAGAAGAGAATTGGGAAACTTGGGTCTCTCCCTTCCTGACTGTATTCTTACCGAGACAGCCAAGGGGGTTGCTTTGGGGGGGTGGAATTTGTTAGTAAAAGGAAACTTGTATGAAGAGAGGTCAAGAAGTCTGTGGTGGAAACCATCAAGTTCAACCAACCGTCTATATTAAATTGTAGTCGCCTTAAACCAGGGAATGAGGGAAAAATTTACTTTTAGAAGAAATGATTCATAACAAGCAGGCATTACTGGGAGAGAGAAGTTGGAACAGTTTTGGCAAGTTTTCAAGCACTAAGAAATAAATCTCAGGGGGGAAACTTGTCCTTAAAGAGGACCAGTTAGAATTCAGCCTTAAAAATCATTGCTAGTCACCTCCTGCTACAAAACGGACTTCTGGGGGAGGCTGCCAGGGGTCTGAACTGATTGCTTACAGAGCGCACTTTATGTTAGGCCACAGGTGGCCCATTCCTGCCTTAAGGTGTGCAAATAGAGCTCTTGCGCCAGTTAACATGCAGCCAGTGTGTGTGCCAGGACGACCAATTTCCTGCTGCGATTTCTGCCCCGATGCCATCGGCACAGCAAGTTCTAACAGCTCAGGTCACATCTTAAGTAGGAAGAGATCGAAGCACGTTCAAGGCTCCAGTTCACAAAGGAATAACGTTCAGGGTTCCCTGGTTTGGAGCCTGCAATACTTCGTTAAAACCTGGGTCTGCCTCTGGCAAAAAATGGGACATTTTAATCTGCGCCGAAAACCTCTGAGAACAAGAGATACCTACTTCTTCCTCTTAGTGCAGAATATGGCAAGCCCGATAGTTGATAGCAGTGCCAGTCCGCCAACCACAACGCCAATTATGACTGCCAAACCTGCAAAAAGTTAAAGTGAGACATTCAGCGATAAACAGTCGGAGAGGTGGCTCATCTTGTCCTGATTCAGAGTCACTGCATTCGCTCGCTTCTGAAACATTCCAGATTTTTATGAGCGTGTGCACATAGACACACAATCCAAAGGAACAAAAGAAGAGAGATAGAAGGGGGTCTGGAAGGGAAGGGGTTAAGCTGCGGGGTTCTCTCCTGACTAAACTTTCATGCCATGCATTTAACACTTGGGAGAGATTTACAATCTAAAATCCATATATTGCAATTTAGCAGGGGCGCGGGTGGCGCTGTGGGTTAAACCACAGAGCCTAGGACTTGCCGATCAGAAGGTTGGCGGTTCGAAACCCCGTGACAGGGTGAGCTCCCGTTGCTCGGTCCCTGCTCCTGCCCACCTAGCAGTTCAAAAGCACGTCAAAGTGCAAGTAGATAAATAGGTACCGCTCCAGCGGGAAGGTAAACGGCGTTTCCGTGCGCTGCTCTGGTTTGCCAGAAGCGGCTTAGTCATGCTGGCCACATGACCTGGAAGCTGTACGCTGGCTCCCTCGGCCAATAAAGTGAGATGAGCGCCGCAACCCCAGAGTCGGCCACGACTGGACCTAATGGTCAGGGGTCCCTTTACCTTTTTATTGCAATTTAGTACACACACTGGGGGGAGGCAGGGGGAGGAAATACACAGCAACTTGTAAATCAGGAGAATTTCAACAAATGCAAAGTCCAGTAGTTAACAGCTGGATGGTGGGAAGGGGAAGAGAGAAATAGAAGCGGTGGGAAATCACAAGAAGTTACGCAACTGCAAAAGAGTCATGCACAAGATGTTCTCTCTTTTAAAAAATGTTCCCACGTATGACATCCCGAATAGAATAGAAAAAGAAGTTTAGATAATATAATCTCTCAACTGCTATGACTATCTAGCCTCATTTAAAAGTTCAGCTTTGACAGGAAATATGTTCCAGATTTGCTCTTCAGCACCATGAATATATATACACTAAAAAAGCGAAGAGTTATTCCCTTCTGTATGTTCCCAGGTAGTTGCCATGTTTCAACGGGGAGTTTCACTAAAAGCACCCCTGAACATTTCTGCCATGGTTGCGCCGTGAAAATATGGATCATGTGTGTCTTTGTTTGGGTGGATATAAACACAAGGGAAACACCATAACTAAGACAGAAATGAGATCGTTTCAACAAAAGAAAAAAAATCTCTATGGAAAACAGGGTTCTAAAATTTCCTGCTCCCGGGCGCCATCTGGTGTTGCATGTTTATAGCGCGTTCCATTCGCTGCTTCTTTACTAATGTAGCAGAGTCCTCTGATAGCGCCATCCCATTTTACACAAAGTTAAGAGTTTATGGTAACAAATGAAGCACAGGTAAACTTGCACCTACACCTTACACCCAACAGGTTCTCCTTGCTTAAAGGGTTCTAGAAAGGTTGTGCGAGGGCCCTGGCAGCTGACAGAGTCCCACAACTCTTACATCTCCTTCTCAAATCCTTGTAAGCAAACCCCACCACCACCTTGTGGGCTGGCGGGGGAAGTGGTCCAGTGGTCTGGGGGATACAAGCTTGCTGAAAGCAGCTGAAAAGATGCTCAACATAGGTAGAAGAAGTGTGTAAGAGAAGAAAGCCCATGTTGACAGCTAGGAACTACAGTGGTACCTTGGTTCTCAAACACTTTGGTTCCCAAACGCCAAAAACCCGGAAGTAAGTGTTCCAGTTTCCGAACGTTTTTCAGAAGCCGAGTGTCCAGTGTGGTTGTCGGCTATTGTTTCCAGGGTGCCTGCACCAATCAGAAGCTGTGTCTTGGTTTTCGAACATTTCGGAAGTCAAACGGAGTTCCGGAACAGATTAAGTTTGGCGTTTTCGTTTTTGCTATTTATTTCACGTTTTTGTTTTTGAGGCTTTTTCAGTTCATTTGTTTTTGCGACTGTGTGGAACCCAGTTCAGCTATTGATTGATTGATTGATTGTGTGACTGTGGAAATGGATAAAAGCCCCCCATCCAAACAATGAGTATCATCAGTGCAAGTAAGAAAAAAAAAAGAATGTTAATTTTTATCATCTACAACACTGTCTTATGTATTTTATGGTACAGTACATTGATTATTGCTTTCATTTTATGGATCACTGGTCTGGTTAGATAGTAAAATTCATGTTAAATTGCTGTTTTCGGGTTGTTCTTAAAAATCTGGAACGGATTAATCCATTTTGCATTACTTTCTATGGGAAAGCGCGCCTTGGTTTAGGAACGCTTTGGTTTTGGAACGGACTTCCGGAACGGATTAAGTTTGAGAACCAAGGTACCATTGTAGCCCAGGAAGTTAACCCCTGTGTGACTGAAACCAGGTAGAAAGCTCTTCCCCAACTCTGTAGGTTCATGGGAAAAGAACACAGAACTGAAAGATGAACCCTTGGCAGGACAGAACCTCCCTTTGGTTATTGTGAAATAACGCACAACATGTGGTACCTCACCTGCTTTTTTCTGAACGAACTTCACCCTGAACTGCATGCTCAGTTGTTGATTGGTCGCCGGCTTACAGTTAGTGATGTTTACCCAGAAATGATGCTTCAGATCGAGAGTTTTAGGTAGTTTCTGATCTTCGCGGCGCACGGTTTCTTCCGCATTCGGTCTCTGTTCCTGAATATAGATGTTCGCCCGGCTCTGTACACAAGTAACACCCATACGGTCCTTCGGGAACGACAGCTGCGCAACTTGTTTTGCCGGGACAGTGATGTTCCAATACACAGACGTGAAAGGAGGCAGACCTTCCAGCCAGTTAGGGGTCTGCAGGTAAACTTCAGTTTTCGGATCTGGAGTAACGCTGAATACACACTCTTCTGCAGGGGGCACACAAAAACAAATGTGCGAAGTCATTGCTGCCCTTTAATTCCCCGTGCAAAACAAAATAAACCCTTTGTGAAAGAAAGCTTAGCCATCTCTACGACATCCAGATCCTGCAATTTAAGCTGTGCTGAAAAAAATTTGTGTACACCCCGCACCAAGGAATCTGCCTGGTTTAACATCCCACTGAATCACTTCTCATAGAGTCATAGAATTGTAGAGCTGGTCATCTATGTCATACGTGTGGAGGAAAAACTTAAACACGCAGCAGAGTTTCCCAAAAAGTAGACCAGAGGCAATTGTACTTCATCTAGCAGAGCTTTACTGCTACTGAAGGCAAATGAGCATAATGGTCACTGTTAAGTTGTGGGCGAACATATCAGACAACACAGCAATTCTTCCAAAGCAGCTCTTTATTTGTAAGCTGGAACAGAACTGAACTGAGGAGCTCAGTCAGCCTGCTTACATAGAGCTCCACTAAAATGCAACAGTAACCATTTTCTGTAACTAGCCAATCACTGAATGTCACTTTCGATCCTTCATTTGCATACATACTATCCAATCACTGAACCTCACTTTCGATCCTTCATTTGCATAACTATCTACAGTATCCCCCTGCTGGCCCAGGGTGAGAACTTCAGTACATAACAGTCACAAATCCAATACATTCAGGATTGGCACAGTCCATAAGAAAATCCAGTTGCAGCAGACTTAACTAACTTACAATTACCTAACTTATGATAAGACAAAGGTGGATTTGATTTAAATCAAATCGATTTAAATCACTTGTCAGTAAGACTTGATTTAAATCACTTTTTAACGGAAAGACTCATTCTTGCTGGTATAGTCTTAATATTTACAACCAGCTGAAGGTTTCGTTTTTGGAATAATAAATTTTCAGAGTAGTTTTTACATTTATATCAAAAATTACTGATTTGGTGATGCTAGTAGAAATACAAAGACAGGAAATTATGAAATTATTTGGACAACTTTTCTGCTGTACTTTATCGGAAGGAGAAAAATGATCATTCCCTTAATAACAATTTAAACAAATTATTTAACTAAAACAGTAACATTATAGCATATGTATCCATGTTTGTTAACTGATGTGGTTAAACATTTAAAAAAAAAAACAGACTGAGTTTTAGCACACATGAAAAACTTAAAACAAATCCTTATTTCCTGATGAACAGCCTTTGGACTATAATGTAACTTAAATAGAAAATTATATTTAGATTTTTCCTCCAAAAGCATTTTATTTTTAAAATCCGATTTAAATTTTAAAAATCCAATTTAAATAAAATAAATCAGATTTAATTTTTTAAAAAATCCAATATTTTTATTTTTAAAAAAACCATTGATTTTTATCCACCCTGGATAAGACTAAACCTTAGCACTAAGCATACTATGCACAGAACACCGGTCCCTTGAAATACAGGAATCTCAGCTAAAGCATCCATGACAAATGGCAATCCAACCTCTTCTTAAAAACTTCCAAGACAGGAGAATCCACTAGCTTCCGAGGGAGACCGTTCTACTGTTGAACAGCTCTTACTGTCAGAAAGTTTCCGCCAATGTTTAGTCGGAATCTCCTTTCCTGTAACTCGAAGCAACCGGTTCGAGTCCTACCCTCCAGAGCAGGAGAAAACCAACTTGTTCTCCTCTTCCATGTTCCCTTCTCCCTGCTTCTCTATTTCAGCCATCCTAGAGCTGCGGCGAAACATGCTGTGGAAGATCTAAGCTCGCCCTGCCACAAAACCTGTCTGCAAGCAGACATGCGAAACTCTCCTTTGATAAATAAACCCATGGCCCTTTTCCCAGACCATTCGTTTCTCTCCACGTGCCCCCCCCCCAATTAATTTTTATTAGTTTTCAATTACAAAAATCCAAAATATGCCTCATTATATACATATCAAATCACAATACCAAATCAAATATAAATTAATCAAATATCCAATTGTATAATTTTGGTAGCCCCCCTCATGCTAGAATTACAGGTTTAATAAAAAAAAAATTTATTTCTGCTTCCAAAGTCTTATTTAATCCAATTGTATTCCAATCATAATAATAGTCCCTTATTCAACAGCTGCAATATTTATGACTTCTATCCGTATTAATACATTCAATAATTTATTAGTCCACAAGTGAAGATCTTTATCCTTGCTGCTGCGTGTAGTAATTATTTGTCTGTATTTTTTCTTCTTTCTTTATCAAATCACACCTCTTTGTTTCATGGCAATCTGATTTATTTTTTTTCCAAAATGTCTAGGCACAATCATTGCAGACAATGCTTCAAAATCCATGCTGACATCTGCCGAAATCTCAAACTACCGTATTTTTCGCTCTATCGGACGCACTTTTCCCCCTCCAAAAATGAAGGGCAAATGTGTGTGCGTCCTATGGAGCGAATGCAGGCTCCTTGGCTTCAGCGATAGCAACGCGACGCCTCCAAAGCGCAGAGGGAATGCTCCGTCCGCGCTCCGGAGGCTATGCGTTGCTTTCAGTGAAGCATGGAGAGCGAGGGGGTCGGTGCGCACTGACCCCTCTCGCTCTCCAGGCTTCAGGGATAGCTGCTTGAAGCCTTTGGAGCACAGCGGGACCTCGCGCTGCGCTCCAAAGGCTTCGGGGTTAGCTGCACAAAGCCTCCGCATGGCAGCGTGGTGCCTTCACCCCACTGCCCTCCAGAGGCTTCACGGGTTGTCCCAGAAGCCAGAACAGCGAGACGGAGCTTTCTGGCTTTTGGATAGCCCCACAAAGCCTCCGCAGGGCACGGGGATGAAGGCTCCCCGTGCCCTGCGGAGGCTTCGCACAAAGCTAGACCAGCTATCCCAGCGGCTATCCCAGAAGCTAGAACAGCAAGAGGCTATCCCAGAAGCCAGATCCCTCTTGCTGTTCTGACTTCTGGGATTCAGAATTTTTTCCCCCTTGTTTCCTCCCCCCCAAACTTGGTGCATCCTATCGTCTGGTGCGTCCTATAGAGCGAAAAATACGGTAAGTGAATTTTGGGAGGATTTAAAACATTTTACAGGGATGACTTTGACCCCACGAAAGCTCCCTCTCTTGCTCGTGGATCCTTGACCATAGAACCCTTTTAGAATGACAACACCTAGGCTTCCTTGCCATAATCCAAATTTTACTAGATCTCAGATATTACACCCCCCCCCCCCAAAAAAAAGAATAACCACATTTCAACCTCGGGATATTTGACATCAGTTAGGGAAAGGGCCTTTCACTGGGCTGATACAAGATTTTAACTTTCTTTACTTTTTGAATGCAGAGAAGGAGCGAAACAGAATAAACTCACCTTGAATAACGGGCATAAAAAACAACGTGAGGTTCGGTTTCAGAGTCTCACTGATCCACCTTCTGCCATACGTCCTAAGCATTACAGTGATGTTGTCTTTCATCTGAATTTTCTCAATGGCTCCACCAGGGCAGAAGACACCGAGTCGCAACGCCTTTTCTGGGGCGCTGCCATTAATGGAGTAACTATAACCCCCAGAGCATACTTGATTCTGGTTTGGGATATGTTGCTTAAGTTTCGAGGCTGGAGACCTGATTTCTATGAGGGTGTCTGCCGGGGCCTGGAGTTTCCAGGTAAACGTGTCAAGCAGGATTGGGAGACCAGTAAGAAACGGCGGTACAAGCAGATGGAAGGGTCTCATCTGGCAGGCTTTGGAATTCCAACAGACTGCAATGAGAAAGGCACACGGTTATAGCCATAGGCTCTGGGGCAGAGAAACAGGCAGGTGGCGACCCATAGAAGACATATGGGGTATCAAAGAGCTATGCAGAAATTTGATGAGTCTGGGACAGAGGAGTCAAGGAAAAAGGCCTAATGGGGAGCCACGAATTTTGCTAAGAGTCTGGTCAACCAAGGGGCTGTTGTAGGCTAGGGCTAGAGGATGGCAGGGGGCGTACAAAAGAGGGGTGGCCATGTCTCCCTTCCCAAGGAGGTCAGGTACCTAGGAATGTGGTCATGACCACCTACACAGGAGACAGATAAGTGACCCATGGAGGCGATTGTGGTCTCTAAACATGGGTAAGAAGAAGAAAAATATGGAGAAAGTCCATTTCACATTATCAACAATCTGATGCCAAACACACATTAACATTTGTGGTAGGAGTCATTTCAGTTTATTTGTTTTTTTAATAGTCAACTAATTTAAAGGGGGTAATTAAAACAGTGAAATGGTTATAGCGTTATAAGATTATTATTTTTTTATGGAACCCAGCAAAAAGGGTTAAGTCATTTTTTAACCAGGTAGAGGGCCTTCTTGGTAGTGGCGCCCGCTCTGTGGAACGCCCTCCCATCAGATGTCAAGGAAAGAAAAAACTACCTGACTTTTAGAAGACATCTGAAGGCAGCCCTGTTTAGGGAAGTTTTTAATGTTTGATGTTTTGTTGTGTTTTTAGTATTCTGTTGGGAGCCGCCCTGAGTGGCTGAGGAAACCCAGCCAGATGCGTGGTGTATAATAATAAAACTATTATTATTATTATTATTATTATGATGTCAAGAATCTGTGATCAGCAGGGCGGAGTGAGATACAATTTAAATACATATAATAAATATATATTTGTTCTCCCAGGCTTTGAGGTTATGAGTTTCCTTTACTGAACAGGTTGCTATTATGTTGTTACACTACTATGTTATCTTTTTAAAAACAACAACTGCTGAATACAGTGGTGCCTCGCAAGATGAAATTAATCCGTTCCGCGAGTCTCTTCGTCTTGCGGTTTTTTCGTCTTGCGAAGCACGGCTATTAGCGACTTAGCGGCTTAGTGGCTATTAGCGGCTTAGCGACTATTAGCGGCTTAGTGGCTACTAATGGCTTAGCAGCTTAGCGGCTTAGCGGCTATTAGCGGCTTAGCGGCTATTAACGGCTTAGCGGCTTTAAGAAAAAGGAAACAAACTCGCAAGACGTTTCGTCTTGCGAAGCAAGCCCATAGGGAAATTCGTCTTGCGGAACGACTCAAAAAACGGAAAACCCTTTCGTCTAGCGAGTTTTTCGTCTTGCGAGTTTTTCGTCTTGCGAGTTTTTCGTCTTGCGGGGCACCACTGTAAATTTATTGTGTTTTATTATGGTGCCTCCTGCCCTGTACTCATCAAGAGCAAGAGCAGTATCTAACTATAATGACAGTGTTTATAGTTAATAACAGGGCTGTAAGACTGTTTCGTTTAAGGAGCATTTCACTCTATTAAAAAAATTAAAGAAAAGCATTTTAGCTCTCATTAAGAGATAGGTAAAACAAAAGAAACAGTGTGATAAAATAAGGCCCACTGCAAAGGTTACATAGGCACCCGACTTATAACAGCACTGCCCTTGTCAAAAACCCACGCTTTTAAAAATAATGAAGACAGAAGAGTAAGTTTAAAAGCAATGGCATCTGTGGAGACTGAGCTACACTTTTGTTCTCCTGAAAAGAAAGTGAGACTTTCTGCAATCTGAATTTGCAGAACATACGATGGTGGTCCCATCAACTGACAATTTACCTCAGCTCCATCTGCCCATCTAAAAACTCAAATGTTATTTCTAATTAGTCAAGACTAATGAGCAACAAAAGGACAGATGACGAAAACAAACAGCATTTGGAAGGGCAAGTAAAAATAGGAATACATTCTTGTCAGATGTCTCCCCGCCAAATACACACTTTAAGGGAACTAAATTCCAGACATTTTGTTCATACCTTTAGACTGCACAGCCGTTACCCTCACATTCTCTGTATTTTTACACAGTAAGGCGATAGTGTAACTGGAACCGGATACTAAGGTCACATTGGTCTCACATTTTTTACTACGATTAATACAGATCAAGCATAAACTTCCAGGCTGTGTTGGCTTCGAAAATATTGTAAGATTTAAGTCTCTCTCTCTCGTGAGGTCAACTCTGTAGGTTACGTCTGAAAACAAGAAAACAGAGATCATTTAGAAGAACTGTAGCACCTAGTCCCTTTCTTAAAAAGAAGAAAATGGTGCAGCTATTGTTCCATCATTTGCAAGATCTAAAGAAGAATCTAAATTACTTAGGGGCATGTTTTGAAACCGTTAAGCTGTTCACCTCTTTCTAATTTACAAGAAAGTTACCCCCTCTCTTGAATAGAACTATGAACTACATGAATTCTCCATATAAGCAACTGTCAAGGCATATTAATGGAATACTTTATCAATCAGTGTGTCATTGATTGTGGGTCCTCCTTTTAAGTTTGTGCTTAAGTGACTTCAATCCAATAGGCACAAAAATGTCCACTCACTCTCTCCCCCTTCTTCCAACAGCAGTTTCCTGACATTGGCAACCATCTCCTTTGCAACAATCCCATTGTAACCCCTGAAGAGGAGACGGCCCCAAGGTTTGCTTTAACATGCTATTCTTCATAATGGTATTACCTGACAAACGTAGTAAACTTCAGTTAGCCCAAAATACTGAATGGATGTCCAACGCCCCTGTCTAAACTTAATCTCTGACAGGGAAGTCATGTCGACAATGGCCTTCTAAATTCAGGAACTGAATTTACTATTAAATCCAATTTCTAGTCGTAACCAATATAAGGTACAGCTCCGACTCCATTCCTACATACGGGCATGAAAATTACCAGAAAGCAGTGCTTTACTTTTATTTATTTTTTTATTTATTGAGGCCATCTTTTCCAGTGCAGTTGTACCTTGGAAGTCAAACGGAATCCATTCTGGAAGTCCGTTCGACTTCCAAAATGTTCGGAAACCAAAGTGCGGCTCCTGATTGGCTGCAGGTAGCTCCTCCAGCCTATCAGAAGCCAGACCAGACATTTGGCTTCCGAAAAATCATTTGAAAATCCGAACACTCACTTCCGGGTATCGATCGTTTGGGAGCCGATTTTGTTTGGGAGCCAAGGCGTTCAAGATCCAAGGTACGACTGTATAGTGTGGTGTTTTTACAAAAGAAAAAAGGGTACCTGTATTATTAACCCATAGTGCATATTTTGCCCCATTAAGTTTTGCTGTGCACAGAGGTGTGTGGTCTCTCTCTATCTTTTATACACACACACACACACACACACACAGACCCATTAACCAAAGAAAAGAGAAAAGGAAAAGAGGGAATTGGTTACTTACTCTCTTCATTTTCAGGGCGCTGAACAAAAACTTTAAAATGCAAATTGTGGGCCCCAGCGTTCTGCTGATATTGCTTACAGCCTTGCATGGAGAGGTTGAAATTACCAGCAAGAACGACAGACTGCCCCTCTTTGGGTGTCAGCTCTTGAGGGTGCTGCCCGGGTAACTGGTACTCGACTGTCTGAAAGTTCCGCTCACATTTTGCGGTGGTGTAGTTGAGGATAGAGATGCGTGCTCTTAAGTTGAATGGAATGACAAATTGCCAGGCCACCAGTTCGTTTTCTGGTAACCCCACCGGGTAGTTGGCAGATATCAAGGTTGCTTCTCCTTCGGTTTGAAATGTGGATTCAACAATGCACAATCCTATTTTAAACACAAAGGGAGACAAGCATTTGTGAACATATACAATCACTGGCGAACCTCGAAATTATATATTTGTTTGAACTAGAGAGTGCTTGCATTGCAGTCCTTCTTCCCAACCCAGCAGTCACCAGAAACCTCAGGATAGTGACCCTTGCCTTGTTAGAACTACACTCAAGGCCAAGCTGGTGCCAGAATTAGGCCCCTAGAAAAAGAGTTTCAATTACCTTTGACTGAGAAAGTATACCCAGACAGGCAGGCAGACAGACAGACAGACATGACCACTATGAGCATAAAAGAGAGCTTATGTCTTTAGTTCAGGCACAGGCAAACTCGGCCATCCAGATGTTTTGGAACTACAACTCCCATGAACCCTAGCTAACAGGACTAGTGGTCAGGGATGATGGGAATTGTAGTCCCAAAACATCTGGAGGGCTGATGTTTGCCTATTCCTGGTTTAGTTTCTAAGGTGATATGTATGTTGTATTCTCTCATGGGCAGGGCTTAGCTTGCAAATTCTGGCTCAAGTGAAGACAGTGACACTGTGGTTTTTTGGGGGTCCCTCAGTGTCGGATTTACATATAAGCTAAACATGCTATAGGCCCCACTCTCTTGGGGGCTCCCAAAAAAATTAAAGAAAAAAAACCGGATGTACATTTCCAAAATATAAGATAAAAAACAAATAAAATAAAACCCACATACAGCAACTGTGTCTTGTGTTGTGCAGGTCCATAAATTACCATACTGTATAGCATATACCGTATTTTTCGCCCCATAGGGTGCACCGGCCCATAGGGCACAGCTAGTTTTTTGGGGGGGAAATAAAAAAAAAATATTTCCCCCCCAGGTGCGGGGCTGGGGCGGGGAAAGCCCAAGCTTCCTCCGACCCCAGCCCCCAGAACAGTCTGCTATCCGCAAGCCGTGGGAGAGCTTCGCGACTTCGCACAGCTCTCCCACGGCTAGCGGAGAGCTGCACGAAGCCCAAAGCCTGGGGCGTGCTGAGCTCAGCGCACCCCAAGTTTCTGGGTGCAGGCAAGCTCTCCGCTAGCCGCACGAAGCCCGAAGCCCGAAGCCTGGGGCGTGCTCAGCTCAGCGCGCCCCAGGCTTCGGGGTGCCGGCAGCTGTCCGCAAGCCGTGGGAGAGCTGCGCGAAGTCGCGCAGCTCTCCCACGGCTTGCGGATAGCTTCCTGAAGGCTGGAGAGTGAGGGGGGTCGGTGTGGACCGACCCCCCTCGCTCTCCAGGCTTCAGCGAGAGCCTGCATTCGCCCCTTAGGACGCACACACATTTCCCCTTCATTTTTGGAGGGGGAAAAGTGTGTCCTATAGGGCGAAAAATACGGTATTCAACACACAAAAAACAGCAACAATTTGTTGTTGACAAAGGATAGCTGGACATATAAAGGGTCCCATTACCTTCAGTAGCTCAGGACCTGATCAAACCTAAACCCGGCCCTGGGGTCCCTCTATGTTTATGTGGGCTGGTATAAGCTAACTTACTCTTTATTCTGACTAAGCAGCCTTGGCTTACAAGAAAAACCCATTCTGTACGGTCTGGTGGGCAGATTGAACCATGGGAGTTTGGCAGAAGTATTATAGGTCAATACACAGTCAAGAAACAATACAGATGAGAACGATTTTATATATATATATATGAAAATTGGTCCACTATCAATTTGGGTAAAACGATTTTCAGTTGGTTCAAGGGAGGTTGTTTGAAAGCACACTCACATTACACAGGTAAAGTTGTTGTTTTTTATGAAGAGCAATTTTGTCACAGGGCCCTTTCAAACAACCCTCGCCCTTAGGTTATATAGTTGTGAAAGAGAACTGCAACATGCAACATGAAAGAAACAGGTAATTTCCGTTATGACAAACAGAATAGGTATATACCAGGGCCGCTCCTCACGTTACTTTTTGAGCATATAGGTCACACACCTCTTTAAAAGTGTGAGAAGTAACATGTGCCTTCATCCCTTCCCACATCCATTCTTCTGGACAGGCCTTTAGGATTTTAGCTAGTCTACATCTTCCATAGATACATGTAATATACCATTCTTGTGTTATGTTAGCACATTATTTAATATACAAATGTACACTTGTGTTTAAGAAACAGCCCAGCGCATTACCGTATTTTTCGTCCCATAGGACGCTCCGTCCCATAGGACGCACCTAGTTTTTTTTGGGGGGGGGGGGAATAAAGGAATTTTTTTTTTGCTTTATTTCCCCCCCAAAACCAGGTCGGGGAAACCGAACCAGGTCGAGGAACAGCGGGATGGCGGCGCTGCACCTCCTTGCTGTCCCCCGAGCTTGTGGGGCTGGCCGATGTCTGTCCGGTGCGAGGGGCTATTCGCAGCCTAGACAGCCCTGCGGGAACTCCCACAGGGCTGCCTAGGCTGCGGATGTGTTCCCGAAGCCTGGAGAGCGAGAGGGGTCGGTGCGCACCGACCCCTCTCGCTCTCCAAGCTTCAGCGAAAGCCTGCATTCGCCCCATAGGACACACCCAGATTTCCCCTTCATTTTTGGAGGGGGAAAAGTGCGTCCTATAGGGCGAAAAATACGGTAATTTAGCCCCTTCCATATTGCTCGCAAGTAGGCTTAGGATGCTAAATGAAGGTCAGGATTCTCCCTCCTTTCCTTAAAAAGCTATCTTCTTCCAACCCCGTCCTTCAGCGCCTTCTCTGATCTCCCTCACCCACTGCAAAACCAGAAATGTCTTTGAGAGAAACCTACTCCAGGAAGATCCCCCTCCAACCAACTTAGAAGAAAGCAAGCCTACAGAACCACACTTAAAGATAGTGTGTTAAAATATCATTAATTTTTCTGCTGACAACAGAAGCAAATCATACTCACGTTGGATGGAAGACCTGCCTTCAAGCTTAAAGCCAGAGACACGGACATTAGAGTTCCATGGAAGCTTCAGGGTCATAATAACTCCCCCTTGCACCTTGATTCGTGACACAGTACCATTTGCACAGAAGTTTCCGATGTTGACTCTGTTCGTATTAAGAAGGGTGCCGATGTTGTAAAGAACTTGGTCGGGGCAAGTCTCTCCAGGCAGAACTTGTCTTAAGAACGGAGAGAACTTCAGTTCAAGCCCATCTAACCTTCTGGCTTTAACATCCCATATGAAGGTCCTGTTAAAGGGCAGGAACCCAGAAGGCAGAAGCAGAACATCTCCGAAGGGACATGGTCCTCTCATACAATCTAGAAGCACACAGACACACATAATGTAAGAATGATCATCACACAAGACCATCCAGTTAAATTATAATCCTTTTACTCTTTCATTTATGTTAAGAGCTTTTAGTAATTCTCTATGCACATTCTAAGCCAGGGTTTCCCAAACTTGGGTCTCCAGCTGTTTTTGGACTACAATTCCTATCATCCTGGACCACTGGTCCTGCTAGCTAAGGGTGATGGGAGTTGTACTCCAAAAACAGCTAGAGACCCAAGTTTGCGAAACCCTGTTCTAAGCAAACAAGGCGCTCACGTCTTTTACGTTTTCTTTTTCTTTAACAACCACCCAGCCTAGCTTATTATTTGAAGACTGAAATCCATGGTTGTGTCTTTACCAAAATCACTATTGTGGTGTTCAGAACTTCTGGGAAATGTGTGACAGTTGAAGGCTTTGAATGTGAAGTGATGAAAAATGGTATTTTATTAGCACGGCATTAATGCTGCAATAATGCAGAGGGTTCATTGATGGAAACTCACTCTCATTCTCACTTGAGAAGTAGGTGCTATTATATTTTATTGTGAGCTCACATCATATAGGAAAATAAATGTCACAGACTCAGATCAGTTGGACTTTGACAGAGGGGAGGCTTAAATAATGAATAGTAGCTATCTATGGTGGCACTGCGTAGGGATGCGGGTGGTGCTGTGGGTTAAATCACAGAGCCTAGGGCTTGCCGATCAGAAGGTCACATGATCACATGACCCGGAAGCTGTATGCTGGCTCCCTCAGCCAATAAAGTGAGATGAGCATCGCAACCCCAGAGTCGGCCATGACTGGACCTAATGGTCAGGGGTCCCTTTACCTTTATACAGAAGTCGAACGGAATCCGTTCCGGAAGTCCGTTCAACTTCCAAAACGTTTGGAAACCAAGGCAAGGCTTCTGATTGGCTGCAGGGAGCTCCTGAGGCCAATCGGAAGCCACGGAAGTTGCGTTCCATGTTCCAAAGAATGTTCAAAAACCGGAACAATCACTTCTGGTTTTCCATTGTCCGGGAGCCAAAATGTACGCGTACCAAGGGGCTTTTTGAGCTACTGTGGGAAATGTAAAAGAACTTGTAAATTAAAAAATAAATGCTGCTTCCTTTTTTGTTTTCGTTTGGCCCTGTTTGCCAAGTCAGAATCCCACCCTTTCCTTTTTCTGCTGGTTTTCTGCTGCACTTTTATTGGGTTCGGTAACAATCACCCCCACCACTGCTCCTCTCCAAGATTTGTCAGTTGGGGGAGAGGAAGAGGAGAAATGGGTTTGCTTGGTGCTATGCATCTCAGCTCCTCTCTCTTGGAACCGAAGGAGAAGGCTTGGTCTTGCTTTGGTGCTGGGCTGCAAGATGCTCTAAGCGCCATCGCAGCTTCCCCCGGCCTCCATCTGGCAGCCTCAGGTTGGCTATTTTCGCCTGCATTTGAGCTCAACATCTGAGTGTGATGCAGCCACAGGGATGACCTCCTCTTTCCCCCCCAACTCCAAGCTGGAAAAGGCTAAAGCTTCTCTACCCACCCTTGCCGGAGGGTGATGGATCGTGGCCAGGGGTGGCAAGCAGAATTACGGACTATTGCTTTTCACAGGAGAAAACCAAAACAAGAATGGTTCATATAAACCATCGTGTCCACTTAAGAACTCTTGGCCCATGGTTTAATCAACTATGTTTTTAGTTGATTGATCTGTCAATTAAATTGATTAGAACCTCCAGCTGTAAGTGCAGCTTGTTTGAAATGGGCTTCATATCAATCAATCAAATCTCTATTATTATATTATATTATACTATACTATACTATACTATACTATATTATATTATATTATTATATGATGGCAAGAGCTGTTTGACACTGGAGTGGACTACCTTGGAAGTTGGTGGGCTCTCCTTCGCTAGAGGTTTTTAAACAGAGCTTGGACACCCACCTGCCAGGGTGATTTAGCTGTGATTCTTGCATTTGAGGGGTTGGACTAGATAGCCACGGGGTCCCTTCCAGCCCTACAATTCTGATTCTCTGACAATGTATGGATTTTACTGGCCAGGCCTTTTTGCGTGTCGCAGATAAAAGCCCACAGTTGCTTAGATCTTAATGGGACATTTTTTTAAAGAGCATTGGGCTCCTCAGGAGGAACACATGGTCAGAAGCACACTCTCGGCATTAAAAGCAGAGGACTGAACAGAACCAGCGGTGAACAGTCATATTCTAGTGTGTAATTCGGGTTTCTCCCGAGGCCAACCCTCTGATCAGCAAGTCCTAGGCTCTGTGGTTTAACCCACAGCGCCACCCGCGTCCCTACCCCTGTATAAAAACAGCTAAATAATCAGTTAAAAGGAAGATGATTTATACAGTTAAGTTATTTCAGTTCAGTTGACAGCCCCAAGCCATTATTTAGCAACAAAGAGGATGGTACTGTAACAAGTAGAAGATAAATAATATTTACCCTTGTCATTTAGGCTTTCAGCATGCAGCTCAGGTTGACAAATATCCAAATTACTTTTAGAAGCTCATAAAAACTGGATAGCATAGTGCAACTTACCAATGTCCCTCTCAATCACCAATTCCCAATAATTCTGCGGCCTTTCACAATCAAAATCAAAACGAAGCCACTGCCCAGAGGTTATTTTCCTTTCGGAATAAGACTTGTTTCCTCCTACAACCAGTGCACACCTTCCTTGCGTTCCAGGTTTAATCCTAACTGATGTGTTGTCAAGACGTTCAAGGGAGATTTCATAGGCACCTGAAACGATTGTTAAAAATGCAGGTTATGTTTTTGGTTCCAGAGTGGTAGCCATATTAGGCTGCTGCAGCAAAACAAACGAAGATGCCTGTCGTCATCGCCCTCCACTTCAAGACAAGCAGATTTATACTGGAATAAACTTTTCCTAGATTAATGTTCACTTTATCCAAAGAACCAGACAATTGGTTATGAAAACTTATGCCGTAATACATTAGGGAGCAATGGATTCTTTCGCTATTACGCCTTTGATAAAAGGATAGTCAGCTATACATGTACATATTCCACCCTCCCCCAATCCAAGGAAATACAATTTTCCTGCTGGGTGTTTTAACTATTTAATACTTTAGTCTTAAGCCTTCAAAAAATAAAAGTATGGCATTTTTTGGACTATTTAAATACCGTATTTTCCCATGTATAACACGCCTCCGTGCAGTGGCGTAGCGTGGGTTATCAGCACCCGGGGCAAGGCAAGTAATTTGCGGCCCCTAACCCGTGGATTTGCGCCCCCTAACCCGTGGATTTGCCCTAACCCCAGATGTTGCGCCCGGTGCGGCCGGCCCCCCCTGCACCCCCCACGCTACACCACTGCCTCCGTGTATAAGATGTCCCCTATTTCTGGGGACTCCAAATTAAGAAAATGGTGGGAGATGCTCCAGAGTTGTTGGTGGGTAGTTGGTTGGTTTTAGTGGGTTGGCTGGTTGGGAAAGGTAGTTGGAGAAGCAGTTGCCAGGCAGTTGGAAATAGAGAAACGGTTAGAGCAGTGGGTTCTTGAGTGAGGGGAGGTAGAAGAGATAGAGAGAGGAAAATAAGACTAAGAAAGTAAAGAGTAACAACGTTTGGAATGCCGGAAAAGTTTGTTTGTGTCTGAAATAAAACACACTCTTCTTTATTAATTGAGCAGCTGACTGAGGCTGAAGTGATTTTACCAGGGAGGACCTGGTTGGTGGCAGCGGATTAGTGGTGTACGGGTCAATAGTCCGTGAGACTATTGCTCCGTACGAACGCTCCGTACGAACGGCACAATCATAAATTATTATTATTATTATTATTATTATTATTATTATTATTATTATTACTACTACTACTACTACTACTACATATTTGTAGCCGCTTCAACTATTGCTCATTTGTTGCTTAAAGAGTCAAAAAGGAACCACATGTGTACTGGCACACCAGACTATGAGAAGACCCTAATGTTGGACAGAGGAGTCGCACTGAACTGCTTCGTGGAGTCCAAGGCGGGGGCAAGATTTCAAAATAAATTTGGGCCAACCATTCTGTCAGGAAATAGCACAGTAAGCAATTGCTTTTTGTTTAGGCAAAAGGAATAAAAAGTTCTACTGTCGCATGAGCAAAACCTCTTTAAAAGCCAAAAGAGCTACCCAAAGTAAGGCAAACACAGTTGAAAACTGTAAGCAAAGATCTCCGCTCACTAAACATTATGGCCCATTGCATAAGCAAAGATAATTACTTACTCAACATTCAGGAGGGTCAAATGGCTTAGGAAGGATATGGCGAAAGAAATATATATATAACATTTCATTTATCAGTGCCGTTCGCAAGCACGGTGATAGGAATGATTCATGTCTTGCTTTTTCCCTTTCTTAAGCCTATGCGTCTCTCTGCATGTATCCTTGTTAGGATTACAAGAAATGAAAAACTTGCTCATAAGGAGGGGAATTCTTTGCGTGTAAAAACCTCGTCTTAGCAGGATGACACATCGGACGATGAAGTGAAGCAGGGCAAGCTAAAATCTCCCAACTCCCACTGTGCTTTCTTGCTCTGTCGAGGTACACACACACGATGTAGGCTGAGTGCACATCGTTCACTGAAAGCACATCACCTCCCCCAAAGAATGCTGGGAATAATAATCATATTAATTTTATTATATATACCCCGCCCATCTGGCTGGGTTTGCCCAGCCACTGTAGGTGGCTCCCAACAGAATATTATTATTATTAATGATTATAATGCAATAAAACATCAAACATTAAAAATTTCCCTAAAAAGGGCTGCCTTCAGATGTCTTCTAAAAGTCAGATAGTTGTTTATTTCCTTCACCTCTGATGAGAGGGCATTTTGCAGGGTGGGTGCCACTACCGAGAAGGCCCCCTGCCTGGTTCCCTGTAGCTTCACTTCTCCCAGTGAGGGAACCGCCAGAAGGCCCTTGGAGCTGGACCTCAGTGTGCGGACTGAACAATAGGGATGGAGACGCTCCTTCAGGTATACCTGGCTGAGGCTGTTCAGGGCTTGAAAGGTCAGCACCAACACTTTGAATTGTGCTCAGAAACGTACTGGGAGCCGATGTAGGTCTTTCAGGACCGGAGTTATGTGGTCTCGGCAGCCACTCCGTCTAGCTGCCACATTCTGGATTAACTGCAGTTTCTGTGTCACCTTCAAAGGTAGCTCCACATAGAGCGCATTGCAGTAGTCCAAGTGGGAGTACAATACAGTGGTACCTCAGGTTACATACACTTCAGGTTACATACGCTTCAGGTTACAGACTCCGCTGACCCAGAAATAGTACCTCGGGTTAAGAACTTTGCTTCAGGATGAGAACAGAAATTGTGCTCCGGCGGCACTGCAGCAGCAGGAGGCCCCATTAGCTAAAGTGGTGCTTCAGGTTAAGAACAGTTTCAGGTTAAGAACGGACCTCTAGAACGAATTAAGTACTTAACCCGAGGTACCACTGTACTTGTCAGGATTCAACCTCTGTGGTTTACCCTCCCCGGGGCTACAGTCCCCAGCACCCTTAACAAACCACAGTTCCAAGGATTCCTTGAGGGATGTTTGTTGTTGTTGTTTAGTCGTTTAGTTGTGTCCGACTCTTCGTGACCCCATGGACTAGAGCACGCCAGGCACCTCTGTCCTCCACTACCTCCCGCAGTTTGGTCAGACTCATGTTTGTAGCTTCGAGAACACTGTCCAACCATCTCGTCCTCTTTCATCCCCTTCTTATTGTGCCCTCCATTTTTCCCAACATCAGGGTCTTTTCCAGGGAGTCTCCTCTTCTCATGAGGTGGCCAAAGTATTGGAGCCTCAGCTTCAGGATCTGTCCTTCCAGTGATCACTCAGGGCTGATTTCCTTAAGAATGGAGAGGTTTGATCTTCTTGCAGTCTTGCACTCTCAAGAGTCTTCTCCAGCACCATAATTCAAAAGCATCCATTCTTCGGCTATCAGCCTTCTCCCCGGGGCTACAGTCCCCAGCACCCTTAACAAACCACAGTTCCAAGGATTCCTTGAGGGATGCTTATGTGCTTCAAATGTGGAACAGGGAAGGGCTCATACCCACTTATTCACATCTCCTTAGGGATGGCCAAGAAGCATTCTGGTTCTAGGCAGAGATGCTCATTTTATTCTTCATCATTCCCCGTACAAGATTCCCAACTCATTTCAACTTGCTGCAACAGCGAGTTCATTACTTCTTGTTCGGGCCTGTATTAGCAATAACTGGTGTTGACAGACGCGGTTGCTTTTGATTTAAGACGCCCCCCCCCCTTGCCCAGATTCAGGCAGTTCTTGCCTTAATAGGCTTTGCTCAGCCAGTCTCCTTTCTTTCTTATCATATTCCGTGTTCTCACTATGAATTACTTCCAGGCTGTTGCTAACATCACATGCAAGGAAATTTAAAGATTGCCTTCAAACTGGAGCTATTTGCAGAGGCTATTAAGTACCGTGAGAATTATCTTATTTAATATTCCTTGTAGTGAATGGGCCAAACAAATTTAGACATTACACAGGAGACTCATGCAACCGATACGGTTTTTAAGAAGATGCTGGAGGATGTGAATTTAATTAGAGGAATGGCAGAGGAAAGAGAGTCATCACTGAATTTTCAGGTAACATATTTTGTAAGTTCACAATGTGCTGTGTAAAGAATTGTTTTGTCTGCCCGGGTGCTACTGCCAAACAGCTTGGAGGAATTAAAGAGAACATTTTCTCTCTACCCGCACCATATGTAAATTTTGTTTTAAAAAGCAGAATTTCACGTCATTTCTCCTGCTTCAATTCATATTTGTACCTTGTTTTTCCTTCTGAAAAGAAGCCCAAAGCGGCTGACAATAAATAAAACACGAATCAACAGACAAGCTGTATAAACACACGCAAAAAATAAATAGTTCAATACCATACTAAATCCATAATCGCAAACCAATGAATAAAACAGTTCCAACAGCAATATTCAACTAGCAAAGTATCACAAAAGCAGTAACATACAACAACTATATTGCCAACCCAGAGCAGCAATAGTACATTAAAAACAAAGGAGTTTCTCCCAGGCTTATACCTTTGGCCAAAACTTGAAAGAAAGAACTCCAGAAATATGCTCTTTGATAGAGCCTCTGAATAAATAATACTGGATAAGAAAACCAGCTATGGGAAAGAGCTTTAATACGCGACAGAAACGTAGATAGCTTAACGGAATAGAGAATTATATTAATATACAAGAGGGGAACTTAAATGATGCAAAAGCTAAATCGTAACATTTTGAACAGCTGATGGTCGAATTAATAGGCTGACTGCAAGTGTTAAAAAGAGACAGTAGAAATAGCAGGCATGTTAATGACTTGTGATGAAATGATATGGAGAAAGCAAACAAACAATACAGCAAAAACAGCACAACAGTTCAGTTATGAAGGAAGACATGGCTTACTAGGCAGGCACAAGTTGATCACAAGCCTCTAACATGCCACAAGGTATATATAAGGTTCCTTTGAAGTTTTTCATAAATTCATTGGAATCAAAGAAGGGAGCTGGAAGGGACCCAAGGGTCATCTAGTCCAACCCCCTGATATATTCTAGCCACAGTATTAATAAAATAATACAGAACATATACCCATCATATCCATATACCACATCCATGATGTGAGAGAAATAAGGTACCAGAGGCAAGCAGAAAGCTTAAATCTAGCTCAATTTCAGATTAAACCTCCAAATCTGCAAAATATCTTATAGCGATTTTATCTTAACTCCTTTTTAATGATTTTTTTTCCCAGCCAGAGAAGAGAGCCACTCTCTGTGTTATGAAGCTATGATTGTAACCTGCTTGCTTCCGAGAGCAAAGGGTCTCTTGGGTCTCTACTACAGGGGTCAGCAAACTTTTTCAGCAGGGGGCCGGCTCACTGTCCCTCAGACCTTGTTGGGGGCCAGACTATATGGGGGGGGTGAACGAATTCCTATGCCCCACAAATAACCCAGAGATGCATTTTAAATAAAATGACACATTCTGCTAATGTAAAAAAATGCTGATTCCTGACCGTCCACAGGCCAGATTTAGAAGGCGATTGGGCCGGATCCGGCCCCCAGGCCTTAGTTTGCCTACCCATGCCTAGTATATATAAGGGAGGACCCACCCAGGCGACAAATTTTGAGAAAAATCATATAAGAAGTCCAGTGTTAAACACACGCACACACTTGAACAGGGACTACATTTAAACTGGCCACAATAACTTCTGGCTTCGCAAGATTCTACCTTACTAATTGGCCTGACCAACCAATTAGTAGGATATATCTTGCGTTCAAAAATTACATCAACTCTTTGCCCAAGGCATTAATTATTAGAATGGGATGTGTGCACTGATGTGAAGTATTGCTTATAAGAGCTGCAGTGCATTGTAGAATCATAATCAATATATGAGTGAATAAAGCATCAAAAGAGGCATTTCGTGTCTGTCTTCTCTTGGGTCCATAAAAAGGGAATACTGGTGGTAACTGGCTGCTGCATAAAATCTATTTTTAGTACAGTGGCACCCTGGTTCTCAAACGCCGAAAACCCAGAAGGAAGTGTTCCGGTTTTCGAACGTTTTTTGGAAGCCGAACACCCGTTGTGGCTGTTGGCTATTGTTTCCGGGGCGCCTGCACCAATCAGAAGCTGTGTCTTGGTTTTCGAACATTTCGGAAGTCAAATGGACTTCCAGAACAGATTAAGTTTGGCTCTTTTGTTTTTGCTATTTATTTCGCGTTTTTGTTTTTGAGGCTTTTTGGTTAATTTGTTTTTGTGACTGTGTGGAACCCATTTCAGCTACTGATTGATTGATTGATTGATTGATTGTGTGACTGCGGAAATGGATAAAAGCCCCCCATCCAAACAATGACTATCATCAGTGCAGGTAAGGAAAAATAATAATTTTAATTTTTAGCATCTACCGTACTGTCTTATTTATTTTATAGTACAATACATTGATTATTGCTTTCATTTTATGGATCAATGGTCTCGCTAGATAGTAAAATTCATGTTGAATTGCTGTTTTAGGGGTTGTTTTTAAAAGTCTGGAACAGATTAATCCATTTTGCATTACTTTCTATAGGAAAGCGTACCTTGGTTTTGGAACGCTTTGGTTTTGGAACAGAGTTCTGGAATGAATTAAGTTTGAGAACCAAGGTACCACTGTACAATCAGGCACTCCAACCATGAAATTATGAAAATTGGGAAAATCAATATAGTCAATATTCACTGAAGTTCTGCACATGATGTGCCTTTGCCTGATTTTGAGAGATATTTCTCTCCATATTTCCTCCATATTTCACACAAGAGCTCACCCAATTTAGGAGAAAGCCCTCTAACCTTCAGGAGAAGCTTTTGGATGGCTGGACTTTTTGGATCCACAGGATTTAGGGGTAGAGGTCACCTTCCACCTAACCCCTGCCTCCAGTGTCCATCCATTTTATATAGAGATTTTTAAATTTGCTTTTACATTGAGAGATCAAGGCGATACAACACGACTTTTGTAAAACAAGCTCTACCACTACTGCCAAGTATTAAAGTAATGGAAGAGAGTAACGTGAATAGCCGATAATCTTAAAACGTGCACCCCAGTTTTGGAGTATCAGTATAACATTAAGCCCAGCAAAAACAGTGGATGTGTAAACTCTGCTAAACATGAGAGGGAGGCAGGCGAATTAATGACCTGTTCTTGGAAATAAGTCTAGCTCTTCTTTCAAATGCAAAGGAAGTGGTTGCCACACTCCAAAATCACTTTCACAGTTTATTCCACAATACCAAATGTGGGAAGAATATTGTGAAATCTTGTGTGTGTGCACACTCGCTAATGAGATTTGGTCTTCATGAACTACGGAGCCCTCCATTTCGCTGTTCTGGCTTGGGAACAGCCTTTTTTGCCTCTGCAGGGCAGCGGGGTGAAAGCACCCCGCTGCCCTGCAGAGGCTTTGCGCCATCCCCAAGCTAGAACAGCCATCCCCAAGCTACAACAGCGAGACGGAGGGCTCCGCAGCACTCCGTCTCCCTGTTCTGGCTTTGGGCTTAGCCACACAGTCTGCATTCGCTCTATAGGACACACACACATTTCCCCTTAATTTTTGGAGGGGGGAAAGTGCGTCCTATAGAGCGAAAAATACGGTAGTATTAAAAAAAACCTCATTTTAATTCAGCATTCAACACAACAGAGGAACTCTTATTTGGGGATATGTAGCAGATTTTCAGAACAACTGCAAATGCTCTCGAATTATCATTCCGGTATGAGCCTCGTACAGATAGGACTAGTCCGGAGGCCTGTGTCTGAGAAGGATACACAAATTGCCAATAAGGGCTACAAATTGTAGCCGGTCTTCAATGATGGAAGCAGTAGGTACTAAGAAGTAACAGGCAGCCTGTTGACCAAATCTGAACCCCATTGGCTGCTGTCTACATTGCAGAATTTATAGCACTCAGTAGTGCTCATGACAGTCAGAAAGGGCTAAAAAGCCCCAAGCCATCTGAGAATTAATGAACATGGAGGAGGAGTTAAGTAGTAGGAGGAATTATATAGACATAAACGTAGCAACTAACAACACTCTTTCCTCTACATTCCCTATCTCCTTGTCTGGAGAACTTCATGAGAACACGTGTGTCCTAATTCCCAGCAGCTCAGAATCTCCAGGCCAGCAAGAATAGAGATACTTGGATGGGAGGGAGGGTTGTGACAAGGAAACCACCGCAAACAGAAAGTTTGCACAAATCAGCATTAAAAGGGACAAACTACGTCTTTGCAGCTAAGTGCAGGTTTTTCAAAATGTATTGCCTGTGCATTTAGGACATGTGTGTGTTGGAATCAGAGCAGGCACGGGAAGGGGATTTAATTATTATTAATACTACCTTTTTTAATAAATTGCTTCTCGTGCAAGAACTGTCTCAAAGTGACTTAAAGGTAAATGTAAAGGGACCCCTGACCATTAGGTCCAGTCATGGCCGACTCTGGGGTTGAGGCGCTTATCTCTCTTTATTGCCCGAGGGAGCCGGCGTACAGCTTCCGGGTCATGAGGCCAGCATGACTAATCCCCTTCTAGCGAACCAGAGCAACGCACGGAAACACCATTTACCTTCCCGCCGGAGTGGTACCTATTTATCTACTTGCACTTTGACGTGCTTTCGAACTGCTAGGTTGGCAGGAGCAGGGGCCGAGCAACAGGAGCTCACCCTGTCATGGGGATTTGAACCGCTGAGATCAGCAAGTCCTAGGCTCTCTGGTTTAACCCACAGCGCGCGCCCCCCCCCCCCCAAAGTGACTTACAAATCTGTAAAATACACAAAGCTTACAAATACTCTGTTTCAAAACAATTGCCCTTCCCTGCTGTGCTCCTGGGAGAAATCCTTCTTCTGAACCTGGTATTTGCCTTTGATTGGGGGGGGGGGGAGAATTTGCCACAAAGAGACATTTTCCCTTAAGGCAAATAGCACCTTCCCAAGACGGATTTTCCTGCAGACCACAGTAGGGGAGAGTAAGGATTAAATTCCCTCTCTCTGCTCTCACCCTTCCAACCACACCTGCTGGTGCAATTTGCATTTTGAAAAATCAGCAGGCTAGATGCAAAGATACAATTAACACCGTGTCTAACTTGTCCCAAAGAGATATAGGCACACCTCGGGCTGAAATGAGAAGTGAAACAAGGGCAAGAGAGTGAGGCAAGATAACAGACATGAAAAACTCAGACCACAGAGACACACACACACACACCATTCCAATATTTTCCGCGAGGCACAGCTCGGTGCTGCGCAACACCCAGCACGTAACACTCAGAAGCGAGGGCACGACAAAAGAACAAGGAAGTTGTCAGCTGGACGCAGAACCAGTCAGTCCAAAGACGCATGTTTACTCTGGTAAATGAAGCTTCTGCAAACATTGAGCTACAAAGCTAAGCCTGTCTTTCAAAGGGACTAACTAAGCATGCTTTTCTCCCAGATTGTGTACCTTGGACCAGATTGCTTAGGTGCCCTTTAGGCCTTACAAGAGTGCTGAGGGAGGCACTTTCCTGTGAATTCTTCCCATGGTCTTCCTGTAAGGTCCATGGTACTGTTGGGGTCCGCTAATCGGGCCCAAGCCGCCTCGGTCACTGAAAAGCCAATAAATGCCAAAGGCAGAGGAGATTCCCAGAATCGCTCCTTTATTCAGCTGAGTAAAACAAAGCGGGCAAGCCACACTCACCAGTGTGATGGTGAAGCCGCCCCAAATAGCCTTTATTCATACTTTTTAGAGGTATCCCCCCTCCCTTTCCCTCTTCTGAGGTTCCTTGCGCTGATCTAAACAGGACACCCTGCCTGGAGACCTTGAAGGGGAGAATTGCCTGGCAGTGGGAGGTTTTCCTGAAAATCGCCTAGCAACGTTATCTGGTCTTCACAATATTTGTGGCTCACCCTCCTAAATTCTAAAGCAGGCAGTTTTCTACAGAAGCAAAATGGCATCAGTTAGGCTAACCCCAAAAAAGAAACAGGACAAGAACAGGCCTCTGTGGCTCTTCCTGAGACCCCACAGTACCAGTGAACAGGCCTGATTTTAGTGCCTGGATATCGGCAAGGCAAGACCACACGGGTAAATGGTGCCTCTGAAATCACTCTGATCTTAAACCTCAGCAGCCTTGCAGGCTATCTGTGGGAGAAGAAAGGGCTAAAGATTAAACACATGCAGAGTGGAGTCCCTAAGATGGTTGGATGGTGCCTTGGACACTTCCTTCTGGCAACTTCTTCAGCCAAGCTGGTGCCAAATGTGACGTCAGGCCAAGAGGGGAATCTTGTCTTCTAGGCAGCCCAGGACCTCCATATATGCTCCTCAGGCTTGTGCCCCATGGAGGTCACTTTGGTGCTGCTAACTGCAATGGCACAACGGCACTTTCCCCCTGATGGCGCTGGGCCAGCCCTCACTTAAATATAGGGCACCCCCCTCACGGAACACCACTTCCACAAATTCCCACAGACTATCTTGTGGGGGACGGGTGTGAGGGAAAACTTAAGGATTTGGAGTCTCAGGCAGGGTTTGATCAAATAAACAAGAAAGATTTTATTAAAGGAAGTTTATGACACAAAGTGGGTAAAACATAGAATACTTCAGATTATAATGTTATTTCAGGTAGCTGTTCACTTAATAATATTTGTACTAAATCTAACTGATGTTATGGACTTCAAGCACAGCTTCTTTTAAACTTCAGTTGTTTATGTTCAGCTACTTCGCTTCAGGTAGATGTTACAGGTTTTTAGACTCGACGGTAAATGCTCAGCTTATTTCCAGTCATTTCACAATTCTTTCTCAGTTGTTGCACAGCTGTTGCCGCCTGATACTTTGGTTCTTAAACAAAGTGGTATTTTCTGTCAGTTACACACCCCTTTGGCAACCCGACTCCTGAGGTACTCCAAGTAACAGACCCAAGGGATCTCCACACCCCTCTTAACTGGTTTGGGAGTCTTCACTTTTTGTAGAAGAATCTCTCCCCTCCTGACTGGAATGAGTCCTAAGTAGACTGTCTCTTTACAGCTTCTACTTCTCCCATCTCAACCTCAGCTTCCCAGTTAATTCCTGGCTTATTACTCTCACAGGACACCACACACTGTCCTTCACACTAGGCTCAGTCTCCTTTCTCTAGCTTGTGATATATTCCTCAGAGTGGATGCTTCTACCTAGAACCAACTCTCTCTCCTCTCTCTCTCCCTATCTCCTCAACTGTCTCTCCAAATCCTCTCCTTTTCAACTCCCTCTCCTGGAACCCCGGGCAATCAGAGGCTGCCATTCATTAACTGTTTGCTGACAGGGAAAAAGGAAAAATAAAACACTTGTTGACCCAACCTGCCCAGCAAAACAAACTTTTCTGTCACACTAACACAGTGGCTGGACTTCACCCCCAGAGTGGCACTCCATTGTTTCTTCAGACCGGGGGTGGGGGGTGATGGTGAGGAGCAGGAGAAACATGGAGCATTGCACACGAAGAAACAAGACGTCATACTTTTGATACTTCAGTTATGGTGTATTCCTATACAAATCCACCCAAAAGCAAGTCCCGCTGAGTTCAGTATGGTTTCCTCGCAAGTAAATGGGTACAGAGCTAAAGGCTACACCTGTCCCTTCCTGAATACCTTGAATATGCTTCTATGTCACTCTATCCTGGCTAGTGATCAATAGTAGAGCCTTTCAAACAAAATACTGGGAATATTTATCAGCAGATGACTAATGCTACATAATAAAACATTATAATGCCATTACCACCAAGTTGTAGCCATTGATGTGGCTTGTCCAGGAAATTGTTATCAGTCAGTTTATTAGTAATACTGGTGCTCCAGACAATTTTGAATCAGATGTACAGTCATACCTCAGGTTACAGATACTTCAGGTTGCATTTTTTCGGGTTACAGACCGCCGAAACCCGGAAGTACCAGAACGGGTTACTTCTGGATTTTGGCGGCCGTGCATGCACAGAAGCGCCAAATCGCAACCCGCGTGTGCACAGAAGCGCAGCTGCGGGTTGCGAAAGCTGCAGGTTGCAAACGTGCATCCCGCACAGATCACGTTTGCAACCCAAGTGTCCACTGTATTTCCAGAAAATGTTCTGATGTTCTAAATATTTTAGGACCCGATTTCACATGTTTGACTTTGCATTCAGTAAACAACACCCAAAGGAGTGTGCCGTGTTAATTTTGGGTGCTATGATATAAGTACCGTATTTTCCACTGTATAAGGCGCACCCGACCATAAGACGCACATAGTTTTTAGAGAAGGAAAACAAGAAAAACAATATTCCAAATCTTTTATTTCTGTAGAGCCTCTTTTCAAAAGCTTGATTTTGCAAGTGAACAGTAGAAGCATTTTAACAGGCATTAGTGCTTGGATTTCATTCTCTCACAGAAAGCCCCAGAAAAAAATGGGATCATCTGGCCATTTGGAGATACAGAGGCACATGGTTTGGGCAGTGATGGAATCCAAGACTGACTGAAGAGGGAAAACAAGAATAATGTTCTCTTGTCTGTTTGTCAAGTCGCTCAGGGAACAAGGGCTATCACACAACAACCTCACAACAACCCAGTGAGGTTAAGCTGGCCCTCTCTGTGCAGCACCTCTCCAGCGAAGCGGGAGGAGAAATGGAGCCCCTTCCATTTCTCCTCCCTCTTCGCTGAAGAGGCGCTGCGCAGAGAGGGAGAGCTGCGCAGCGCCATTCTCTCCATAAGATGCACACACATTTTCCCTTACTTTTTAGGAGGGAAAAAGTGCATCTTATGGAGCGAAAAATACGGTATCTCATGTATTCCCAATAGCCAAGGTTCTGTTTCATCAGTTTTACTTGGAAAATATTTATTGAGGTAGTTGCAAATCGGGGGAAGGCCCTGGCATCTCCAAGAAGGGCTAAGAGAGACTCTTTCTGAAACCCTGGAGAGCAGCTGCAAGTCAAGGCAGGGCTACTTGGTCTCGTTACAAGGCAGATTCTTATGTTCCCATTGTAAAAGCCAACAATTCAACAGCAATTACTGCCTCTACACTGCTAAAACTCTTGAGGAAAAAAGAATGAAGGAGCTGAAAATTTCTAATATACTGTTACCCAAAGAGCTCTGCAGAGCTTCTTAAAGGTGGTCACCTGAAACGCTTAATCACATCTTAGGGCAGTTTCGGTTTTTCTGGTGTCACCTCCATTGTGCTAGTTATTAAACAGTTCACGTTCAAAGGCAGCATGCTTCTGAAGAGCAGGTGGAAAGTGACAAAGCCACAAGAGAAACTTCTGTGGAAACTCCATCTCCAGCTTTAGCTAATGGTTGGACCAGATGACACTTGGGTCTCTTCCAACTCCACAATTCTGTGATTCTATGAAATATGCTACATAGGAAAGAAGTACTCTGGGCACTTTCAGATATCACCAGGTCAGTCCACATCTATGATTCCACCAAACATAAACTGCTCGGAGCCAGCTTTGTGATGTCAATGATTTTGGATTTGGAGCACCTGGCTGGTAAGTCCAGGGAAGTTATCTGAATTGCACAGAGCGGCTATCCAGTTCTGCAAGGGTTTAAGGAATGCTTTTATTCATTTGATTTGCAGTTCAGCCCATCTCAAATGTTTGGAGTGGATAACCAAAACAAACTAGTTGAAACAAAATACACTAAGCCTTATTAATTGCACATGGTACATCTTACCATTCACACCAGTCATCAAAATCTAGTTGAAGATGACACGTCTGGAAGAAGACGCTTGCCGTCAGACTTTATGAAGCCTCCTAGATATAATATTCTGCAATTAAAGAGGCATTATCAAGAACACCTCTCCACGCCGACCTTTTCATCCCTAACTTGGCACATAGTTAAGTACACTTAAGAGAGAGACCTCTTCTCCTGTCTTAGGAATGGCAACAAATGTTGGGTCCAAGCTATATAAACAAGCACATAGAAAAACAGGGAGCAAGAATAATAGATACCATAGGGATGTACTACCAATGACATATCTAACATCTGGAGTAAGGCCACAGCGATCTGAACTTCCTGTTGTTGCTTAAGCATTATAAAGGTCAGTCCCCTGTAGAGAGCTTTACAGCAGTCTAGCTTTGAGTTTACAAATACATGAATGGTGGCTACTATGCAGAAGGATGGATTTTATTTAAATCAAATCAATTTAAATCACTAGTCAGTAAGACCTGATTTAAATCATTTTTTTCTCTACAGAAAGACTCATTCTTGCTGGTATAATCATAATATTTACAACCAGATGAAGGTTTCATTTTTGGAATAATAAATTTTCAGAGTAGTTTTTACAGTTCTATCAAAAAGTACTGGTTTGGTTATACTATTAGAAATGCATAGACAGATAATTATGAAATTATTGTGAGGTTTAATAAGTTAACTGTTTGTATTTGGACAACTTTTCTGCTATACTTTATCAGAAGGAGAAAAATAATCATAAACAATTTATTTAAGTAAAACAATAACATTATAGCATATGTATCCATGTTTGTTAACTGATGTGGTTAAACAATTCTTTAAAAAAACAAAAACAGACTGAGTTTTAGCACACATGAAAAACTTAAAACAAATCCTTATTTCCTGATGAATAGCCTTTGGACTATAATGTAACTTAAATAGAAAGCTATCTTTAGAAAGATTTTTCTTCCAAAAGCCTTTTATTTTAAAAATCCAATTTAAATAAAATAATCCGATTTTTTTTTTTTAAATCATTGCTTTTTATCCACCCTGGTTGGTCAATAGGATTTTGAAACACTTCTTTTTTTCCTCTGTGCAAATCTGGATCCATATATATGCATAATGCTGTTTTCTAAAATGTTGCTGCTGTCTCCAAGAGATTCATAATGTATTTCTTTAGACCTAAGTTTGTAAATAAATAGCAAAGCCACAACAGGTTTTCCAATTTTCAAAAAAGATATTGTAGGGCTGGGAAAAGGTGCAGAAGAAAGCGATCAAAAGGGTGAGGCACCTTCATTCAAGGTATTTCAAGTGTGGCGATGATACTTTATTGTTCAGGGTGGTAAACAAAACAAGGTATTAAAAGGAGCTCCAAAACGACCTCTCCAAACTGGCTGAACTGGCATTAAAATAGTAAATGCAGTTCAACACAAGCACATAGGGACAAAAGAACAGCAACAACCCCAATTTCACATATACACTACTGGAGTCTGAACTGGTAATGACTGGGCTGTGGTGGGTCCCTGTGTGAGAATGGCAACTCTGCGTGTGGCAGCTGTGGAGAAAAATGAATTCTGTGTGGGAAAAGAAGAAAGGGGCCCAAAAATAATAAAAGTGCTAATATCATCATGCCATTATAGAAACCAAATCCATGTGGTTGTTTTGGTCACCCCATTTCAAAAAGGATATGGAAAAGGTGGGAGAAAGGGCAACTAAAATTATCCCTATGAGGAAATTTGGGGATAATTAGCTGAGAAAAATGGTGACAGGGTAGAGGTGTATAAAATGTTGCATGCCTTGGAGAAAGCATGTGGAGAGGTTTTTCTCCCTGTCATAAAATACTAGAGCTTGGGGGTTGTCCACTGAAATTGGTTAGCAGTAACGTCAAGGCGGGACGCGGGTGGTGCTGTGGGTTAAACCACAGAGCCTAGGACTTGCCGATCAGAAGGTCGGCGGTTTGAATCCCCGCAACGGGGTGAGCTCCCGTTGCTCGGTCCTTGCTCCTGCCAACCTAGCAGTTGGAAAGCACGTCAAATAGGTACTGCTCCGGCGGGAAGGTAAACGCCGTTTCCGTGTGCTGTTCTGGTTTGCCAGAAGCGGCTTAGTCATGCTGGCCAGATGACCTGGAAGCTGTATGCCGGCTCCCTCGGCCAATAAAGTGAGAGGAGCGCCGCAACCCCAGAGTCGGCCACGACTGGGCCTAATGGTCAGGGGTCTCTTCACCTTTACTTTAAAGTCAAGGCACAACAATGGTCACCAAAGGGGGACTAGACAAAAACCATGGAAGGTTTGTTTGTTGGGGCTATACAACCACGAGGGCTACGTGGAAACTTCAGGTCTGGAAACAGAACATCACTGAATGCCAGTTGTTGGGAGAGAAACATTGAGAGCCAGTGTGTTGTAGTTGTTAAGAGCGGTAGATTTGTAATCTGGGGGACCGGGTTTGAGTCTCCTCCTCCACATGCAGCTGCTGGGTGACCTTGGGCTAGTCACACTTCTTTGAAGTCTCTCAGCCCCACTCACTTCACAGAGTGTTTGTTGTGGGGGAGGAAGGGAAAGGAGAATGTTAGCCGCTTTGAGACTCCAGGTAGTGCTAAAGCAGGATATCAAATCCAAACTCCTCCTCCTCCTCCTTCTTCTTCAGCCTTCATTTCTTCCTTGTGCAATTCCCAGAGGCAGCTATGGGAAGCAGGATGTGGAACCTTTGGTGTAAGCCAGTCAAGATTTCATGTTCTTATTTAATCACCATTAGGGAGAAGATCCAAAACCTTCCAGCAAGATAAGTCACATCCTTCAGGGATTTTTTTTTTCTTTTAGGCACAATAATTCCAGAATTATCTTCCAATGCTGTCTGGGTGATATTTAGTCAACATTCAGCTATGCTGTTGCCTGACTACAAGCCACAAATCTTCCTACAGTACAGCCCATCCCTAGATCAAAATAATAGCACTCATTCGCACCTTTTTGTTTTCTAGAACAGAGCCTTCCCATACCATCCTCCCTGTTTCTAATTCTACAGCTATAGTACAGGGACAGGATGCATTGGAACTTCAGAGATAAGACTTCTAGGGAATTTCTGTTGGTCAGCTTAGTAGCTTTGTTTAGATTTGTTGACATCCAAATCCAGTAAACCAACCGGGCCTATTCCATTCTTATCAGTAAAAAGGCTTTGGGGATTTTTTGAAGCTCCACTTCTCTTAAAGGACCAAGAATCTGGATTTCCTCAACAAGCTAATAAAATTGACTTTGAAATGCTTAGGATAACAATCATGTTTTGTGCATAGCATCCGAACCGTCAGTGATGCAAATATAGCATTAAGAAGGAGCCAGTTAATAACTGCTATTTCCTGCCTCTCTTGTCTCAGGGAGGCCTAGTGGAATGAGTAACATCAGTTGCATGTTGTAAGAAGATTGCTCTTTTTTACAACAAAAAAAAGTAAGACATAGAAGGAGCTTGGAAGGAAAAACCACTTGTATTCTGGAGCAGGGAATTAAATTATGTTTAAGTGTGCCGGGACAAAAACTGGACGTACTACTTTTCCGTTGGTGTCTGGAACAGCTTCACAAATCATTAACTAGCTCAAATAAGGCAACATTTGCATAAGTTGTGTATAATTAAAGCTTTGGGGAAAAAGCTCTGACAACACAAATATCGAGTGTGAGTGCATCAAAGCTGCTGCACAGACACCAGAAGTGTTGGGTTCGGATCGAACAACTTTCTAGGTCAGTGTTGCAACACTTCTTAAAAAGCTGCTTTCTGATAAACTGTTGGAAGAGTATGGTCAACCACCAGTGTTCCCAGTCACAACATGACTGTGCCAGCAGAATAACATCAGAATGATATCCTGACACCAGAACCACAGAGCCTAGGACTTGCTGATCAGAAGGTCGGCGGTTCGAATCCATGCAATGGGGTGAGCTTCCGTTGTTCGGTCCCTGCTCCTGCCAACCTAGTAGTTCAAAAGCACGTCAAAGTGCAAGTAGATAAATAGGTGGGAAGGTAAACGGCGTTTCCGTGCACTGCTCTGGTTCCCCAGAAGCGGCTTAGTCATGCTGGCCACATGACCGGCTCCCTTGGCCAATAAAGTGAGATGAGCACCACAACCCCAGAGTCGGCCATGACTGGACCTAATGGTCAGGGGTCCCTTTACCTTTACCTTTAACCATCATGCAAATACATCGAAGCATGGAGTCACTCCACACAAACTAAGAAGAACTCTGTGCTCCACCCTCTCATAAAAGGGATTACTCTCCTTAAACTAAGTCAAGTTGCCATTTTGGGGTAAGGACCCCTGACAATTAAGTCCAGTCGCGAACAACTCTGGGGTTGTAGCACTCATCTCACTTTACTGGCCGAGGGAGCCGACGTTTGTCCGCAGACAATTTTTCCAGGTCATGTGGCCAGCAGGACTAAACCGCTTCTGGCAAAACCAGAGCAGCGCACGAAAGCGCCGTTTACCTTCCCACCGGAGTGGTACCTATTTATCTACTTGTACTTTTTGGCGTGCTTTCGAACTGCTAGGTTGGCAGGAGCAGGGACCGAGCAACGGGAGCTCACCCTGTCGCCGGGAATTCGAACTGCTGACCTTCTGATTGGCAAGCCCTAGGCTCAGTGGTTTAGACCACAGCACCACCCACGTAAGACAGCTCAAAAGCCTTATTTTTCAAATGATGGACTGACTGTGATTGATTATCAGTTAAACATCTGGCTAGTTCCGATGACAACCTTGAGCTACATTAAGAGCTTTGAGAACATAAAGAATAAAAGTCACTTGATCGAGGGACAGCCCACATATATATTGGCCTATTCCAACCTCTTTTTCTGCACATAAAAAAGCTTTTTGGTTCCTGAAATTCATTCCAATTGTGCAGATAAAATATAACTGATAGAATTCTACAAGATGCGGTATTAGTGTGTGAAGACAGTAATAATCCCCAGTCATGCACCTCCAGATAATGGCACTGTCTGGCACCTTAAACCTAAGTTATGGGCGCAACAATGTCTAGGTGCACTTTTTTTGTAACAAGAATACAAAGCTGAAAATGAATGAACTGCAGCTAAAATTCATTTTTCACATGGTCTAGTCCTTCCCCTGCCCACCCCCCTAATTATTCTTAAGAAGGTCTCTTCTCCAGTCTTCAGAGAGTAGCTGGAAGTGGGGAGGCAGAAAAAAGTCCTTCTTTCCTTCCACTCTGCAGTTTTAATCTGAAATCTTAGGCACCCAGAGCTCAGAAACTGCCTGCACTAATGAAATTCCCTGTCGCAAAATGCGCCTAGGACAATGGAAGTTTCAAACACTGCACTGGAGAGTTACGGCGCCTGCGGTGGCTACAGCGACTGGTATGGGAGAGACATGTTTCGCTGCAGGCGGGGCAGATAAAGGCGTCCAGTTTTGCTGCTACATGCGGGGATAGTACTGGAAGTATATATATAGAATCATCGAATTGTAGAGTTGGAGGAGATCCTGAGGATCATGTAATCCAACCCCCCGCAATACAGAAACAGGCAGCCGTCCCATACGGGGATCAAACCTTGGCATTATCTACCCAATTGAGCCATGAACTGTGGTATAATCACGTCTTCAGCACTAATAAGTCGGCCCAAAGCAGCACAGATATACCAAAAGCAACGATAGTGGAAGGGGAAAATATTGCAGTGTTTCATTAAAACAAGCAAACAAACGCTCTAGCAGCCACCAATTGCTTCAGGATATGCAGTTTAAGAACAGCCCTGCAGGATCCGGCCAAGGGCCCATCTAGTCCTGCATCCTGTACTCACAGTGACCAACCAGTCCAACAGTGACCAACCAGCCTATATGGTTGGTCTGCAACTAGTATTCAGAAGCATACTGTCTCCTACCATGGAGGCAAAAGCACAGTCATCAAGGCTAACAGCCACTTATACAGCCTGTCCTCCACGGATCTGCCTTCTCCTCTTTTAAAACCACCCAAGCTGGTGGCCGTCACTATCTCTTGTGGCAGCGAGTTCCGCAGTTTGCGCCAGCTACCAAAAGGAGACATGAAAGTTTTCCTTGGCAGAGCGAATAAGTAGAGATGCCCGTTCACTTCCTCCGCACCCCTTTCAAGCTTCAATGCCATCTCCAAACCAGCCCGATCCCCTTTCCTTAGACGGAAAGAAAGAAAACAAACTCCGAAACGAAAGAGCTCCCCACCAAGTCGCTTTCAAACTTCCCAGGGTCCCGCGCTCACGGGGGGCGAAGGCGCCGCGCACGCCAGGAAGTTGCCAAGGCGCGCTGGCTGGCGCGACGTCCATTCTTTGTGGAATCGGAGACTCGCAGAGCTGGAAGGCACCTCGATGGGCATCTAGCCCAACCCCACGCGACGCAGGACTCTTTCGCCCAACTCTGGGTTCGAACCCACGACCCCCAGTCCCACGCGCAACCCACGGGGCTCTACGGTTATCTCTCCAACCCGCCCTCCGCGATTCGGACAAGCCTTAACACCCGGGGGGGGGGGACTCCCCGCTTCCGATCCGCCGGACCCCACCCAAAACACGCGTGGGGCGCAGGCGCCCGATCGCCGCTTACCTGAGCGCTGCAGGGTCACAGCCGCCAGCAGCAGGAGTTGGGCCAGAGGCAGGAAAGCGATCCAGAGACCCGCAGCCATCTCCGCGCATCTGCGCCCCCTGCGATCCTGCAAGGAGGGGGGGTGGGTAGTTTCTCTCCTCCCTGGTCGCCGGACCGTGGAGGAGACTCCTCCGGGGTGGCTGATCTGGTGGCGACGCCCTCCTCTTCCTGCTCTGCCTCGGGTCAGGAGGAGGGAGGCGACGGCTCCTCCCTTTCCCTGCCGCCCATCCCCAGGTGCAAAAAGGGACTCCTCCCCTTCCCCGGTGCGCGCGCTTGTGGGAAAAGGTCTGGACTGCCCCGGGGAGGAAGTCGAAGGTCCCGATTCAACGGCGTTTCCCACCCACGAGCTGCCGCGTCGGGTGCCCCTCGGGTGTGTCCACTTTGCGCGCCCTAGTCGGAGAGGATCCGTGGGATTCTCAGCTCATGCGCCTACCCTTGCTGATGTGCCTGGGCGCGCCCTGTCCGGGGAAGCCAGGAGATCTAACTAACTGCCCAAAATCCTACGAATTGTAATGCAGGGATCATGGAATGGTCGATTTGGAAGGGGAATCCCGAGGGTCTTCGAGTTCCAACCCCCTGCGATGCAGGAATCTTTTGACTCGAACCCAGGACCCTGAGATTAACAGACTCCCGCCTTACCGCTGAGCTAATCTCAGGCTCCTCTTAAAGGGACCCCTGACCATTAGGTCCAGTCATGGCCGACTCTGGGGTTGCGGCGCTCATCTCGCTTTATTGGCCGAGGGAGCCGGCGTACAGCTTCCGGGTCATGTGGCCAGCATGACTAAGCCGCTTCTGGGAAACCAGAGCAGTGCACAGAAATGCCGTTTACCTTCCTGCCAGAGTGGTACCTATTTATCTACTTGCACTCTGACGTGCTTTCGAACTGCTAGGTTGGCAGGAGCAGGGACCGAGCAACGGGAGCTCACCCCGTTGCAGGGATTCGAACCGCCAACCTTCCAATGGGCAAGTCCTAGGCTCTGTGGTTTAATCCACAGCGCCACCTGCGTCCCCAGGCTCTTCTTAGCTCTTAACAAATTGCCTGCTTTTGTATCGATGGGGGGGCGTGAAGATGGGGGCTGCTGGTGAGCTTTTCATGAATAAATCTGGGTGTTAAAAGTCCAGCCCAGTGGCGTAGCGTGGGGGGGTCAGGGGGGGCGGCCGCACCGGGCGCAACATCTGGGGTTAGGGCAAATCCACAGGTTAGGGGGCGCAAATCCACGGGTTAGGGGGCGCAAATTACTTGCCTTGCCCCGGGTGCTGACAACCCACGCTACGCCACTGGTCCAGCCCTCCAAATATTTGCTTCCTAAGTAGGAGTGGGCTCAACTGGCCAAAGAAAAGTGTGGGACGATTGCATGGCTGCACTGATATTTGTAGAATGCGGTTGGTTTGTGTAGAAATTGCGACACAATTATTGGAATTACGCCCCCCTGAAGAAAGTGGGACTCACTTCCAAAAAAAAGCAGCAGTATGGGGTGTGTGAAAAAGCCAAGAGGATCTCAGAAGTGTGGCCTCCATCTGCGCATGCCTGGTGAACTATAGTTTCCAAGTTCTTACTCCCTCTGCCCCGCATCCCTGTGGCTTGAGAGATTTGAGTATCTGATGGGATCAGCTTCCCATTAATTCACATAGAGCACAATGCAACAGGAACCCCGTTCATTTCAATGGGGTTGTGCAAGTGGAAGTGCCGTGTGGGTCAGGCCTGTTCTCTTCTTTGCTATCATCACTGGTGCCCCAAATTCATTGCCTGTTGTGTATGCATATGTGTGGTTGTTTGTGTATGTGCTGGGGAGATAGGATTTTCCAGATCTCCCCACTGGATGTAGGGGAGAGAGGGGCAAAAGTGTGGTTCTGCTGTGTAATATGCAAAGCTGTCCTCAGAAGTGAGAAGACACTCTGTGTGTGCTCAGAGGCATTCTTTTTTACATCCTTGCTTCCAGGCTCTGAGCTTAGAAAATAAGCTTTCAGGGCTGAATCCCTGTGAATCCTGGTTCCGCTTGCACTTTAACTGCAACCCACTATCCTACAAACGTGTAAGAAAAGTTCTGGGCTAATTTCTTCCAATCATGGCCTTAGGATCAAGGTGTGCATCTTAAACTGAAATAATTTTCAGAGCAATTGACTTTAAGCAGAAGTTTATCTGTCTTAGAGAGCTGGGGATTCACCCCTTTACACTCCAACCTGTACAAATTAATAGGACTACACCGCAAGCATTGCTGTTTGGGCTAAAGTGGTAGAGAATCTTTCCCAGAGATCAGTGGTGAGGAAGATGTCCTGGAGGTTTGCCAGCTTTTTAATCAAAACAAAAAAATTCCTTCCAGTAGCACCTTAAGGACCAACTAAGTTAGTTCTTAGTATGAGCTTTCGTGTGCATGCACACTTCTTCAGATACACCACATGATGCACACGAAAGCTCATACCAAGAACTAACTTAGTTGGTCTTTAAGGTGCTACTGGAAGGAATTTTTTTGTTTTGACTATGGCAGACCAACACGGCTACCTATCTGTAACTCCAGCTTTTTAATGTTCGCCAGCTTTCTAAAACTGCCTTTGTGCTTGTGCCTTTAACAATACTCAGGTTAAGCTGCCACGCCATGAAAAAATTCATCTGCCGTTACTGTTAAAGTCAACCCACTTTGTTGCAATGTGCATTCTGAGCCTCTTGGGCGTGCCAGTCAGAAGGTTGCCGGTTCGAATCCCCGCGACGGAGTGAGCTCTCGTTGCTTTCTCCCAGCTCCTGCCAGCCTAGCAGTTTCGAAAGCACACCAGTGCAAGTAGATAAATAGATACCAATGCAGTGGGAAGGTAAACGGCATTTCCGTGCACTCTGGTTTCCGTCCTGGTGTTCTGTTGCGCCAGAAGCAGTTTAGTCATGCTGACCATGTGACCCAGAAACTGTCTGTGGACAAACGCCAGTTCCCTTTGCCTGAAAGCGAGATGAGCGCCGCCACCCCATAACCGTCTTTGACTAGAGTTAATCCAGGGGTCCTTTACCTTTACCTTTTTTATTATTATTCCCTACTCCCTTTCCAAGCCCCTGGATACTGTGTGAATTTTCCGAAGTATAGATGCTCGGTTTTCACTTGGCCCCTCTTCCTCCTTTCCTTGCCCTCTCCTTCTTTCTCCTCCCTCCCTCTCTCTCTCTCTCTCTCTCTCTCTCTCTCTCTCTCTCTCGTTTATCACTCTTTTCTCTTTCTCTCTCTGTCGCTCCTGCATTTTCCTAGCTGTTTTTAGCTCTCCCTTCACCCCTTCCGCTTGCCACAAAAAGAAAAGTCATGAGGCAATTTTGACCTAATGAAAAAACATGCACAGTCATCATCAGTAACCGACTCGGTGACAGAGTGCATGATTAATGGAAGTGTTGTAAGGGGGATTTTGGAGGTATGGAAGAGACATCAGCGGTCATCTGGTTCAAAAGCCCTTCTTGGTGGCAGCATCTGTCATGTCCAGAGCCTTTCCTATCCTGGAAGAATATGGTCCGCTCATTTATCAGGCAGAGAGTCCAAAGTTCTCTCACTGCCTATAAGCTTCTAAAATAAGGGGCGTGTTGTTTACATTATAATAAACACAAACTGCCGAAATAAATGGAATGTACAGTGGTACCTCGGGTTAAGTACTTAATTTGTTCCGGAGGTCTGTTCTTAACCTGAAACTGTTCTTAACCTGAAGCACCACTTTAGCTAATAGGGCCTCCTGCTGCCGCCGCGCCGCTGAAGCACAATTTCTGTTCTCATCCTGAAGCAAAGTTCTTAACCCGAGGTACTATTTCTGGGTTAGCAGAGTCTGTAACCTGAAGTGTATGTAACCCGAGGTAACACTGTACCATGATTTACAGTAGGAAAGGGGGTGTGGGGGATATTATGTGAGTCATTATCCTGACCTGATGTACTAGCAAATAGTATGTGGTTTTGTTGAGTTTTGACTGAGCAATATCGTGAGAAAGAGAGGGCGACTTTAGATGTGACGGGGATGCCGGAAGGCAGAAAATGCAAGTTCCTTATGCTGCCCTGCCTCCTCTGTGCTTCTCTGACAGGCCTAAAACAAAAATTTGCCATCTCTTCCTACCACTCTTGCCCCCAGGTAAAGGTAAAGGGACCCCTGACCGTTAGGTCCAGTCACGGACGACTCTGGGGTTGTGGCGCTCATCTCGCTTTATTGGCCAAGGGAGCCGGCGTACAGCTTCCAGGTCATGTGGCCAGCATGACTGTGCCGCTTCTGGCCAACCAGAGCAGCGCACGGAAACGCCGTTTACCTTCCCGCCGGAGTGGTACCTATTTATCTACTTGCACTTTGACATGCTATCAAACTGCTAGGTTGGCAGGAGCAGGGACCGAGCAACTGGAGCTCACCCCGTTGCGGGGATTTGAACCGCCGACCTACTGATCGGCAAGTCCTAGGCTCTGTGGTTTAACCCACAGCGCCACCCGCGTGCCCCCAAGTAGACATGTGCAAATTGGCATGTTCTATTTCTAGAAGTTCTGCTTCTGCTGCGACCTTAGGGGAAGGCATAACTCACTGCCACAGAGCATCTGTTTTGCATGAGTAAGGTCTTGGGTTCGATCCCTGACATTTCCTAGTAGGATAGGGAATGTCCCCAACCTTGATGAGGAAGCTAAAGCAATTATGATACATTAGGCTAGAGATTTTGGGTACAATATTCAACTTTCATCTTGGGAAAAGATACGGAAAGAGGAAATAAAATTTACTGCATGCTGCTCGTTGAAAGAAAACTATATGAAAATGATGTGTTGTTGGTACTTAACACCGAGTGAAATTGCAAAAATGTACAAAACGAGCTCAAATTTATGTTGGAAGGAAGGTGAGCGTGTACACTGATAAAGGGTTTCTGGGAGATGATATATAACGAATTAAAGAAAATGTTTAAAAACACATTTGTTAAAAAAAAACAGAAGCCTTTTCATTAGGTATAATAGATGAAGAGGTATCAAGAGAAGATAAAAGACCTTATATATGCAACAATGGCAACAAGAATGCTCGTAGCCTAGAGATGGAAGGAAGGAAGGAGGGAGGGAGAAGCACCAACAAAAGAAGAATGGCAGACGAAACTGATGGAGTATGCAGAGATGGTGAAACTGATGGGGAAGATCCGAAACCAGGAAGATCAAGTATTTTAAAAAGACTGGAGTAAATTCTTAATTTGTTTAAAAGACCACTGTAAACAGTTAAAATCATTGTCAGGGATGTAATGACACTTGCAATGTGGAATTGATTATGATAATTATGGGTATATAACAGATGGACAATGGTAAAAGATGCAGTAAATTTAATCTTAAATATGGAACCCATGGAGGGAGGGAAGGAGGTCCGAAGGTTCAAAAGAACCTTTTAATGTTTGAAATGGTGAAGTTAAAATGTATAAAATTGTGAAAAAACCAATATTAAATTAGCTTATTAAATTAGCTGCTCAGTCAGTGGAGGCTAGTGGTGTCACGAAATTAAAGTCTAGGCTGGCAGGTGTATTTTTAGAAGAAGAGTTTGGATTTGATATCCCGCTTTATCACTACCCTAAGGGTGGTGATGTGGTCTAAACCACTGAGCCTCTTGGGCTTGCCGATCGGAAGGTTGGCGGCTTGAATCCCCGCAACGGGGTGAGCTCCTGTTGCTCGGTCCCAGCTCCTGCCAACCTAGCAGTTCAAAAGCACATCAAGTGCAAGTAGATAAATAGGTACCACTCCGGCGGGAAGGTAAATGGCATTTCCGTGCTTTGCTCTGGTTTTGCCAGAAGCGTATTAGTCATGCTGGCCACATGACCCAGAAAAACTGTTTGCGGACAAACGGCGGCTCCCTCAGCCAGTAAAGTGAGATGAGCGCCGCAACCCCAGAGTCATTCGCAACTGGACTTAACTGTCAGGGGTCCTTTACCTTTAAGGAGTCTCAAAGCAGCTAACAATCTCCTTTCCCTTCCTCCCCCACAACAAGCACTCTGGGGGGTGAGTGGGGCTGAGAGACTTCAAACAAGTGTGACTAGCCCAAGGTCACCCAGCAGCTGCATGTGGAGGAGCGGAGACACGAACCCGGTTCACCAGATTACGAGACTACCGCTCTTAACCACTACACCACACTGGCTCTCAGTTTTTAGATGATAAAATAATGCAAATCTTCAAATAATGGAGGGATAAGAGCAGGGGTAGGCAACCTAAGGCCCATGGGCCACAAGCAACCTACGGGGGTCGTTTAACCAGCCCCCAAGCAGCCCCCGAAATGAGCCGCCCACTCAGAGAGTCCCCATGCACTGCACTAAACCGGCGCAGCACAGCGTGGGGACTTACTTCCGCGGTGCCAGAAATTGTGCCTTCACATGCTCAGACGCTGAAATTTGCATCTGCGCAGGCACAGACGCCAGAAATTGCGGTTGTGTGTGTGATCCAGCCCATGGAGGGATCTCCGCTGGAGTGAACCGGCCCAGGCGAGGTAAACCTTGCCGATCCCTGAATAAGAGGAAACCTCAAATCTTCTTGATCTCTGGACATAATTCCGGCTCTTCTTTAAGCATTAAAGGGAGGTACAGAATATCACTTCCTTTAGCTTACCGTTTCTGAAAATTGTCGATGAATAAAATCTCTCACCTTTTAATGAACGCTGGAAAATGACAATTAAACTTGACTTAAAGCAGCAGAATGCGGGAAATCATTCTAAAGTAATGACCCAGGAGGTTGAAATATATTGTAATTACAGGCAGCAGGACGACAGTGAGCAAAGGGTAACTTTTTACATGCAGGAACAATTACAGATTGTAGGAAGTATTGGGCTGGGTAATGATTTCTCATGGGAGCAAGCAAAATGTGGCAGCTTGATTAAAATCGGGCTCGGAAGCATATCAGTGCAATTTGGAATTTAAAGATTTATATCAGGGCTAAGAAACCTTTGACCATCTAAGCTCTAGCCAACCTAGCCATTGAGAGCTGGGATCTACAGTGGTGCCTCGCAAGACGAAATTAATTCGTTCCGCAAGTCTCTTCGTCTTGCGGTTTTTTCGTCTTGCGATGCACGGTTTCCCATAGGAATGCATTGAAAATCAATTAATGCGTTCCTAGGGAAACCGCCTTCAGACCAGGTCCGGGGACAGACTGTCCCCGGACCTCTTCTGAAGGCTGGGAGGGGGGGGGGACAAGGGCTTTTCTTCCCACCCCCAGCATTTTAAAAAACCCTGGGACAGCGGAGGACTTCTCCGCTGTCCGGGCGATCTTAAAATGCTGGCGGGCGGCATTTTAAAATCGCCCCGGGACAGCGGAGGACTTCTCCGCTGTCCAGGGCGATTTAAAAGCCCCTGGGAAGGCAGGCAGGGGGGACAAAGACTTTCACCCCCCGCCCGCCTTCAGAAGGTGTTCCCGCCACTCCACCCACCCCGCCCGGCTTCGCAGCAGCGCTACGAAGCCCGGCGGCTGGGGCAGGTGTTCCCACCCCCCACCCGGCTTCGCAGCAGCGCTACGAAGCCCGGCGGCTGGGGCAGGTGTTCCCGCCCCCCCACCCCGCTTCGGAGCAGCGTTCCGAAGCGGGGTGGCTGGGGCAGGTGTTCCCGCCCCCCGCCCGGCTTCGCAGCAGCGCTACGAAGCCCGGTGGCTGGGGCAGGTGTTCCCGCCCCCCCCACCCCGCTTCGGAGCAGCGTTCCTCATTTTGCTGCCTGAGGCGAACGGACAAATGATTCCCCGCCCCTTAAGACGCATAGTGCCTGCCAAGTTATTTTGGTACCTGAGGCAGAAAATCCCACAAGTGCTTCTTCCTCTCCCCGGCTATAAAAATACAATGCTAATAAATTAAATGACAAATCATTTGCTGCTGTTTCCTGACACTGAAATTCAGCCGCCTGAGGCAGCTGCCTGATAAGTCCGGCTTGATGTCTGAGGGCTTCATGCCAGACCTCCAGAGTTCAAATGGCTTCAGAGCACTTTTGCAGCATCGTCTTTCAGGCCAGCACTGCTTTCATTTCAAGAATACAAGCAGCACTTAGCCCAAAGACTAACATCTTTATTGTTGTTGTTTTTCCAAAAAAAATTATTGATTTTTCACAAAATTAAGAAACACACTAAAAAATAAACAGACAAACATAAATCATAGCCTTATTGAAACTAATCTTCTTAACATTGTTAAGTGACTTCCTCATATCCCCCTAGTTGAATTTCAATGCAAATCATTTTAACGGTTTTCCAAATCAAGGTTCTTATAATCTTAACTTAATCACTTAACATCACTCTTTCTTCCCATTTCAGCATTAAACATGAGAATTCATCACATTACTTACCTAAATCCTAAGCCTAATTAGTAATTGCAAGCTTTTTCCAATTAATTTAACTTAGCATATTTAGCCAAATAGTCATTAAATTTCGTCCATTCTTCCTGATACTCCTCCTCATTCTGGTCGCGGACTCTTCCGGTCAGGTCAGCTAGCTTCAAAAAGTCAATCATCTTCATCTGCCAAACATCTTTATTGTTTATTATTGTATTGCACTATTCTGTGTTTGTATCATTAAATAGTCCCCCTTGAAGCAGTGATGTCTGTATGTTCTGCTTTTGCCACAACGCTGCTGTTGATCAGACACGTTTTACTCTCTGGGCTGGAGCTCAAATGGTCCCCAACCAGGGCCAACACTTTAGGCCATGGGTAGGCAACCTAAGGCCCGGGGTCCGGATGCGGCCCAATCGCCTTCTCAATCCGGCCCGCGGACAGTTTGGGAATCAGCGTGTTTTACTTGAGTAGAAAGTGTGCTTTTATTTAAAATGCATCTCTGGGTTATTTGTGGGGCATAGGAATTCGTTCATTCCCCCCCCAAAAAAAATAGTCCGGCCCCTAACATGGTCCAAGGGACGGTGGACCGGCCCCCTGCTGAAAAAGGTTGCTGACCCCTGCTTTAGACTAGCACAGCAAGATACCAGTTTCTTACTGCTGCACTTTGTTGAATGGTAGATCTGGTACTGCACAACAATAATAATGGTGTTTTTAAAAAACTCCCTGCTGTTAAAACGTTTGTCAGCATTTCGAATTCCTGCATAACAAGCTGTTGTTAACGGGGTTTAATGGGGTTTTATCCTCAAATAAGTGTGTATTGGATATTCTGTGCTTTTACTTAAAAATATAACTCCAATAGTAGCAAAAGTCTTAAATTAATAATAGATTGGGTTTTAAAGTAGACGGATGATGATCCTTTATTAGGCATTAGTTGGGGTTTGGAACTTTCTGAGGAGATTTATTTTTCCCTCGTTTTCTTTTCCGACTCCATGTCTGAGACAAGGAACGAGGCATCATTAAGGAGGATTACATAAAAGGAATGGCACCTTCAAATCTGCAAGACTTGAGTGTTGCTGAGCTGCACAAATTGCTACAAACAACGCTTCTTCCCATTGTTCCCTAATGCAGCTGAAAATCCCAAGCTTCTTCGCTATGGCTATTACAGAAAGCGTTCGCATTTACCGAAATCGTTTATTCCTTTTTCTGTTAGAAGCTTTTCTGTTTTGGAGGCAACCTTTACCTGCTGTTAAAATTCCAAGAATCTGTATTTCCTACGTGTTGTTTTTAGGAAGATGGCTCAAGCCTTATATACAGAGGTTGAGTAGAACTGGTTTGTGCGCAACTTGTCTACACATGCACTGCTAGCTTATGTAATCGTTGATTCTTCCCCAGAGACAGCAGTCTTGTCACACTAAGCCAACAGCACAGGGTGGAAGGACTGTAGCTCAGGTGTGGAGCGCATGCTTAGCATGCAAAGGGTGCCAGTATTAATCACTGGCGTCTCCAGGTAAGCGGCTGTCAGGCAGACAATACTGAGGGAGATTAACTAATAGGTCTCACCTTATATAAAGCAGATTCCTGCGCTCAGTGCATAAAAGGAGAGTTCAGGTGTATAGGAGAAAGGAGATATGCACTTCAAACCATTGTACAGAAAATGACTGTGGCTACTGTCATACTTTGGTTCTTGAACAGCTTAGTTGTCGAACAAATCAGCTCCCAAAACACTGAAAACCCGGAAGTAAGTCTTCTGGTTTTCGAAAGTTTTTTGGAAGCCGGATGTCCAACGCGACTTCCACTTGAGTGCAGGAAGCTCCTGCAGCTAAACTGGAAGCCACACCTTGGTTTTCGAACGGTTTCGGGAGCATAGCTGTAAACGTTTCCCTTTTTTTTAGGGAAATTCCCTTATTCTGAATAGGATTCCTCGCAAGAAAAGGGAAAAGTTGACAGCTATGTTTGGGAGTCAAACGGACTTCTGGAACAGATCATTCATTCTTTTTTTTTATTTGTATGCCGCCTTTCCACAGTTAAAAAACAATGCTCAAGGCGGCTTACAGCATAACAAGATTTAAAAAGGTAAAGGGACCCCTGACCATTAGGTCCAGTCGTGACTGACTCTGGGGTTGTGGCGCTCATCTCGCTTTACTGGCCGAGGGAGCCGGCGTACATCTTCCGGGTCATGTGGCCAGCATGACTAAGCCGCTTCTGGTGAACCAGAGCAGCGCACGGAAACGCCGTTTACCTTCCCGCTGGAGCAGTACCTATTTATCTACTTGCACTTTGACATGCTTTCAAACTGCTAGGTTGGCAGGAGCAGGGACTGAGCAACGGGAGCTCACCCCGTCGCAGGGATTCAAATCACCGACCTGATCCGCAAGTCCTAGGCTCTGTGGTTTACAAAAGTCATAAACAATAAATAAACCACAACAACAACAAAAAAAAATACACAACCAAATGGGAAACAATTTCCACATAAATCAAAATCTAAAAGTAAGAATACAGCATTAATCTCACAGTTTAAAATGACATAGGTAAAAAATAACCAATTTAAAACAAAAACCAAAACAAAACAGAGCCCTCTCTGCCCATCAGCGGCAGCGGCAGCAGCCCTTTATAGAGCCTATCAGGCCCTGCCCTGGGCGAGGTGGTGAGTGGCAGGACTGGGGCCCTCAGGCGCTGAGCAGGGGATTAAGTTCGAGAACCAAGGTATGACTGTAATTTCCTCCATCAATGAGAGAGACTGTGTTTACTCCAAAGGTAAATCACATTATGAATATTCTAAGCTACAATAATAATAATAATAATTTATTATTTCTGCCCCGCCCGTCTGGCTGGGTTTCCCCAGACACTCTGGGTGGTTTTCAAATGAGCATTAAAAACAGAAAAAAACTTTAAAAACTTTCCTAAACAGGGCTGCCTTCAGATGTCTTCTCAAAGTCAGTTAGATGTTTATTTCCTTGACATCTGATGGGAGGGTGTTCCACAGGGCAGGTACCACTACCGAGAAGGCTTACCTTAGATAACTTACAAATTTTTCCCATTCTTTTGTAAAGTTTTTGTCCTCTTGGTTCCTGAGTTTTCCAGTCAGCTTTGCCATCTCAACATAGTCCATCAGCTTGGTTTTCCATTCTTCTCTGGTAGGGAACTTTGTCTTCTTTCCATCTCTGGGCTAGTAACATCCGGGCGGCTGTTGTTCTGTACATAAAAAGTATTTTCTGGTCCTTTGGAGTGTCGGTACCTGTAATTCCTAATAAAAAAGCTTCTGGTTTTTTAATAAAAGTTATTTTAAACATTTTTTTCATTTCGTTATATATCATCTCCCAGAAAGCTTTTATCACCACGTATGATAAAAGGTACCTTTTTTTTCTTTACATTTCCAGCAGATATGTGTACTTGTCCTATACATCAAGTTGTCTGTCCTTAAGCAGCTGTGCTGGCTTCTAGCCCATCTCTGACCCTGCTGAAACCACTATTTCAAACCAGGGGTGTATATTCTGAGACACACCCTTCTCTGCTACTCTAAATTTGCAGTAAGAGCACTGCTTTTTCTACTCCACCCCAGTCCTTGTGAGACATCCTTTTGTACAGGAAGCTGAGAATATAATAATTGTGAATTCAGAAGCATGGGATCTTAATTTATATTGGATTAATTGCATGGCATGCAACAATGTGGTCTTGTGCGTTTGTAACGTAAGAAGCTCGTTAGATGATGAGGCAAGCCTTAAAGAGAGGATGTGATGAAAGAGGCCTGAACGGATACAGGGTTTGCTCAGAACACAAAGCATGTTGCTTATTTTGCAAGCCGCCAGATGTAAAATGCAGAAGTTGCAGTCCGACGGAACGCTGCAGGGGTTTTCGACCTCAAAATATTCCTCCTCGAAGTTGCTGGCATTCAGCTGGAGAGCTGCTTTTGTTGGAGAATTGGAGAGATTTTGCTTTAAATGCCGATTGAACTGAAATTCTTCCCCATCCCCAATACGGATGTATATGTCCCTCAGGCTCTTTTGCAGTCTTTCACATATATACATTCCTCCGTCTCTCAGTCTGTTGTGTACACAGACACTTTATTGAGCAACCACCAGTCCGACAATAATGAAGGAAATGCCCGCCACCAGCTGCATGAGACTGGTAGGTAACAAATAACCATGTGAATGGGCGAATGCCCGCTTTCCCTTCCTCTACCACCACCACCCCCCCGGACCCACAATATTCTTACAAACCACGCGAACAGGTTTGGAATCAGGACTGTTGCTTCCTAACCAGCCAAGTGCTTCTTAACTTTTAAAACACTTTAAAAATGTTTATTCCCATTTCAACAGTGCAGACACATTTTTAAAGCTACGGAAACACCCAGCTACAGTCCACCAAGGATTATCCTAATGCAAGTCTAATCCTCCCTCCATTATTTGTTGCAGAGCTCTGGAGGTGGTAATTTGCTCTGGATTTGCTAGTAATGTCATCTAATATCTAACCAAAGAGCCACTTCATGTTGCCGCAGGAAGAGCGTTTTATGTCTGCTACCTTCTCCAGAAATGTTCAACCCAGAAGGCATTTAAAAGAAAGAGCAGAAACTCATATCTGTCGCAATAGCTGATAATAATAATAACATGTAATAATAATTTATTATTTATACCCTGCCCATCTGACTGGGTTTTCCCAGCCACCCTGGGCGGCTCCAAAACAATATTAAAATCACAATAAAACATCAAACATTAAAAACTTCCCTAAACAGGGCTGTCTTCTAAAAGTCAGATAGTTGTTTATTTCTTTGACATCCGATGGGAGAGCATTCCACAGGGCGGGCGCCACTACTGAGAAGGCCCTCTGGCTGGTTCACTGTAACCTCACTTTTCACAGTGAGGGAACCGCCAGAAGGCCCTCGGCGCTGGATCTCAGTGTCCAGGCTGAATGATAGGGGTGTACGTTCCTTCAGGTAGACTGGGCCAAGGCCATTTAGGACCGGTGTTATATGGTCTTGGCGGCCACTCCCAGTCACCAGTCTAGCTGCCGCATTCTGGATTAGTTGTAGTTTCTGGGCCACCTTCAAAGGTAGCCCCACGTAGAGTGCATTGCAGTAGTCCAAGCGGCAGATAACCAGAGCATGCACCACTGGCAAGACAGTCCATGGGCAGGTAGGGTCTCAGCCTGCGTACCAGATGGAGCTGGTAGACAGCTGCCCTGGAGACAGAATTGACCTGCGCCTCCATGGACAGCTGTGAGTCCAGAATGACTCCCAGGCTGCGCACCTGGTGCTTCAGGGGCACAGTTACCCCATTCAGGACCAAGGAGTCCTCCACACCTGCCCGCCTCCTGTCCCCCCAAAACAGGACTTCTGTCTTGTCAGGATTCAGCCTCAATCTGTTAGCTGCCATCCATCCTCCAGACACTCACACAGGACCTTCACCACCTTCACTGGTTCTGATTTGAAAGAGAGGTAGAGCTGGGTATCATCCGCATACTGATGAACACCCAGCCCAAACCCCCGGATGATCTCTCCCAGCGGCTTCATCATATAGATATTAAAGAGCATGGGGGAGAGGACGGAACCCTGGGGCACCCCACAAGTGAAAAACCAGGTGGAAATAGACTACCATAGCTGTTCTGTGGTGCAACCTGCCATCCTTTCCTAAATAAACAAGCTTTTATCATTCCAAAGGACCATCTCTTTCCCCAACCAAATATTGTATATCCATCCTGCATAAAGAACTGTAGTTCTTAAAAAAGACGCATAAAGCACGTCATGTGGCTTCTTCAAAAACTGTCCCCCACGGGCACGAGGGATGTCAAGTCCTCCCCTTTACGTTGTCTCTGCAGTCAGTCTAGATTCCCCCCGCCCCAAATATCGGGATATCAGCTTTGCTCAAGGCATGACGATTTTCAGCAAAAATCCAGTGGGGAAGAGACTGACAAGGACAAGAAGAAATATCAAAAAGAGAATAAATGTCCACACAGGAAGAATAATGATACAGTATGAGATCTTCGGGACGTGGGTGGCGCTGTGGGTAAAAGCCTCAGCGCCTAGGGCTTGCTGATCGAAAGGTCGGCGGTTCGAATCCCCGCGGCGGGGTGCGCTCCCGCTGCTCGGTCCCAGTGCCTGCCAACCTAGCAGTTCGAAAGCACCCCCGGGTGCAAGTAGATAAATAGGGACCGCTTACTGGCGGGAAGGTAAACGGCGTTTCCGTGTGCTGTGCTGGCTCGCCAGATGCAGCTTTGTCACGCTGGCCACGTGACCCAGAAGTGTCTCTGGACAGCGCTGGCCCCCGGCCTCTTGAGTGAGATGGGCGCACAACCCCAGAGTCTGTCAAGACTGGCCCGTACGGGCAGGGGTACCTTTACCTTATGAGATCTTCACTTGCAGTGTTTATAAATTACTTCATGTGTTAACTCAAATAGAAGTCAAAAATATTGCAGCTGGTGTATAAGGGATTAATATTGTTAAGTTGTGGGTGAACATATCAGACAACACAGCGATTCTTCAAACAGCTCTTGTTTATTCACAGGCCAGAACAGAACTGAACTGAAGGGTTCAGCCAGCCTGCTTATATAGAGCTCCACTAGAACGCAACAGTAACCATTTTCTGTAACTATCCAATCACTGAACGTCACTTTTGATCCCTTATTTGCATATGTGGACCTGAACTATCTACAGCATCCCCCTGCTGGCCCAGGGTGAGAACTTCAGTACATAACAAATATTATGACGGGAAGGTCATTGAAATTAATAAGATTATGGAACACAGAAATAAAGTAAATCATCAAACCAGCTCCTAAATTATATAATTTGGTATTGGAATGATTTGTATTTGGAATTGTAATTTAATTGGCATTGTTGTAATGAGGCTTTTATTGGATGTTGTAACTGAAAACTAATAAAAATTATTATCAAAAATATATTTCTTCCCCTCCTGACAGACATTTGAGTAGTTGATTGGCTTGCTCTAAAATGATTGTGAAATATTCCCTTCACCCCCGTTCCAGGATTACCTAAGTGGGAACAAGGATTGCTGATTGATTATGTTGGAATTCCAAAATGTTCTCTCTCTTTTAAACAAATACCTTGAAGGCATGTTTATCCCTGAATAGATCTTTGTTTTACAAGGAGTGCCAAAACTCCTGCCAACCCACTAAAGGCTGGCATGTAACCAAGATTAGTCACGAGGAAAGCTTGGAAGACGTACACACAGCCATATCAGCTATCGTTAAATTCCTTTAATCCAATAACATCTACATCAGTGACATACAAGAAGAAGAACATGAAAAAACAAAATGAGAATTAAATTTGAATTAATGAATCAATTTATTTTGATCACTGACCAGAATAGAGAATTTAAATGTAACATACACCCCCACACAAACTACAGATTTGGGTTGTCTCCTTCACAATCCCTGAAAATGAGAAGATTATTATTGGTGTTAGGGGGGTAGTCATAGTTTTTTAGATATTTGTTTTACTTATAAATCTCAGGAAACAACAAATATAGAATCAATTCCTTATCTGAATCATCTTCATGTGGCTCATCCCATGTCCCCAGTAACACTAATTAAAGGATTGGTATCAATTATTGTTTTGTTATTAAATGAATTCCTAGGAAGACCATCTCCCCAAAAGTTGCCACTGGGAGTGGAAACGTGTATTTTTATGTTTTGTACGGAGCCAGCATTTGGGGGACAAATTGGGGTTAATACATGATAAAAACATTGGTATAGTGCCACCTAAAGATAACTGTGAGAGTAGATTCTTGATTCAGTTCAATTTTCTTTATTTCTTTATTCTTGTATGTCACCGAAGTATATTTCTTGCTTAAGTTATTTTTAAAAAACACATTTTTCAAAAGCTAACATAAAATTCCCTCATCTGTCTTTAATCACTTGGTTTTACTTTGTGGAAATTTGTTCTGGATCGTATACAGTATTTCATTGCAAAGTAGACACACAAAGTCAGTGTGTGGTGTAGCAGACAAGAGTGTTGGGCTAGGATATTATTTAGTACTATTATTGTTTTGTTTTGTTTTGTTGATTGAATTTATATACCGCCCCATTACCCGCTGGTCCTAGGGCAGTTAACAAAATATGGAATAAAGGAAATTTATTCAGGGTCAAATTTCCTCTCAGGAATTGGAGCTCACTTTGAGCTCCATTAGAGGAAAGGTAAGTTTTTTAAAAAGGTGCTCAATAAATAAAGTCTCCTGTCTGTCTGTCTGTGTTTGTTCAGATTCAAGCATTCAAAAATAGGGAGGTGGAAAAAAATCAGGGCTAAGGCTGCAATACTATACACACCCCTACCTGGGAGTAAGTCCATTGAACCCAATAGGGCTTATATCTGAGTAAATATGTGTAGGATTGCGCTGTAAATATGAACAACCTTGGCGTGCATTCAGATGTGGAGAATATTGCATTAGTTTTCCTGACTAGTGCTGTCTTGTTTTCTAATGCTGCTTTCACATGGCAGTACCTGTTGTGTTATGGAATTGTGGCTTTTTGACCGATATACTGGCAGGTCGCATTAAATTTCATTCACACCAGCTGGCATAGTGTGACACGACAATGAATGTTACTGGGTGACATCACAGATCAGCGCATGCCCCAAATTTCATCAGTTTACTTCCACGATTTTCTGGGTTAATGATTAATAATAATAATAATAATAATAATAATAATAAATTTTATTTATACCCTGCCCTCCCCAGCCAAGACCGGGCTCAGGGTGGCTAACAATCAATAATAAAAACAAGTTGATTAAAATACAACTTAAAAAACAAGATTAAAATACAACATTAAAACATTAAAATGCAGCCTCTTCACAGGAGGAGAAAGGAAAAAAGAAAGAGGGGGAGGGAATCAAATTGATTCTAATGGGGCTTCAAGTGGATTTTTTTTTACAATCAAATGAAACACAAATGAGTGTTAAACATACACTATATTTGACTGGAAGTAGCTTTTACATCACGAGAAAGCTGAAATACAATGCAGAAACAAACATTCATGGAAACAGAATAAATTACTTTGTGAATGCAGCCTGTTATAATAATTTTAAGGTCTTATATATATAAAATAGATGTTCATAAATGTACCAAGCAAACACAAACAAAGATGTAAACCACATGTCTGGAACCCACAGAAAAGTCCTGAAACCATTTTCTCTCTCCCAAAATGACCTCAAATATTTCTCTGCAAGGCCGAAGGAAATGGGACATCTCCCCATTGTCTCTTTCACAAATCCTGTCTTAAGGGCACATTTAGGATATGAATAGGGTGTGAGCCTGTGGCCTGTGGCCTGGATTCAGGAATTGAGTAACAAAAGAGTGGCCAGGATGCCCAGGTAATCCAATTAGGTAACCTGGCAGACAGGAAGAAACAACACACCCAGATTTACACCCCTTCTGTGATGTATGTATGATGTTTCTCAGGGTGGTCTTGAGCTACAGGGTGGGCAATTTCAGAGTCTATATAAGGGCTTGCACACCTTTGTCCTGGGTCCTCCTCCTCTCTCCGTGTAGCAGGAGCACCCTGTTGCAACAGCTTTAGCTGCTTTGCTTTTGTATATCCTGGTCTGGTCTCTGTTCATTTCCTGATCGGTTTGAGCCTTAAAAGGTACGCTCTCTCTGAAGGTCCAGTCTTCCTTAAGAAGCTGAACCCTTTGAAGGGACCCCATTTTTATTCTTATTTCAAGCCAGTGTGGTGTAGTGGTTAAGAGCGGTAGACTCGTAATCTGGTGAACCGGGTTCGCGTCTCTGCTCCTCCACATGCAGCTGCTGGGTGACCTTGGGCTAGTCACACTTCTCTGAAGTCTCTCAGCCCCACTCACCACACAGAGTGTTTGTTGTGGGGGAGGAAGAGAAAGGAGATTGTTAACCGCTTTGAGACTCCTTCGGGTAGTGATAAAGCGGGATATCAAATCCAAACTCTTCTTCTTCTTCACTCACAAGCGCTAATCTCCCTCCACTAGCAGTGACACACTTGCGAACACAGTGGAACCTCGGGTTGCGGACGTAATCCGTGATGGAGGCACATCCGGAACCCGCAGCAGTCACATCCTGAAGTGCCGCGTCTGTGCAGGTGCGATTTGGCACTTCTGCGCATGCGTGAAGCGCAATTTAGTGCTTCTGCGCATGCGTGAGGGGCAAAACCCGTTCCGGTACTTCCAGGTTTCCCTCAATCCGCAACCCGAAAACACATAACCTGAAGCGTCCGTAACATGAGATATGACTGTATATTCAAAGCAGCCTCTGAACTATGACAAATGTGGAAATCACTTTAAAAGATGCTTCCCCAGCCTAGCACCCTCTTGATGTCCCGGACAAAAAATCCTTTCCATTCCAGGCAGCAGAGAGTTTCTGGCAATTGTAGACCAAGACATCAGAAGGGCTCCTTTGTTGGGAGAGGCTGTTTTAAAGCGTAAGTTTTAATTCAAACGATCTGGCTTCCCCAGACTTTAAATCGCAGTTCCCATCTCTGTTGCCGCACAAAGTGCAGCGAGAGAGTTGATGGTGTTAAAAGCGTTTGCACACTATTCCAGAGCACAAAGGATGATTTGGCTCTTGCTAAAGGCAGGTTGTCTAGGAAACCAGAGCTAAAGTTGCTATTCCAGACCTGAGCCAGAGAAGAGACACGTTACTGAATGCCACAAAACTCGCATGCCTATACTGTAGGTGTTTGGAATCAATGTGGGGAAGAGTAAAAGGATCAGACTTCATCTAAATTGTATCCAAATGTGAAATAGGACATGTGGTGCTGTGGTCTAAAGCTCTTGGGCTTGCTGATCAGAAGGTCGGCGGTTCAAATCTGTGCGAAGGGGTGAGCTCCCGTTGCTCCGTCCCAGCTCCTGCCAACCTAGCAGTTTGAAAGCACGTCAAAGTGCAAGTAGATAAATAGGTACCACTGCGGCGGGAAGGTAAACGGGGTTTCTGTGCGCTCCGGTTTCCATCACGGTGTCCCGTTACGCCAGAAGTAGTTTAGTCATGCTGGCCACATGACCTGGAAGGCTGTCTGTGGGAAAACGCCAGCTCCCTCAGCCTGAAGCAAGATGAGCGCTGCAACCCCATAGTCGTCTTTGACTGGACTTAACCGTCCAGGGGTCCTTTTCCCCCACACTGCCAAGTCTGTAACTAACTCAAAAGGCTCCCATATTTAGAGTATTTATGGAATATGTCTGTCTTGAGAGACAATGGAGTGTGTCTCCGAGGGTGAAGTTAAACCATGGCATTAGCAACACCAAAGTGACCTCCCCAGGGGCAAGCCTGGGCAATGTGTAAGGAGGTTCTGGGCTGCCCAGATAACCAAAGACCCCATTCTTGGCCTTGCTGAGGGCAATCAAGCTTGGCTGCAGGAGTTGCTTGAAGGAGACGTTCAAGGCACCATCCAACGGTCTTAGGGGCTCTACTCCAGGTTTCTGTACTTCTTAGCCTTTTCTTCTCCTGAAGATATCCCACAAGGCAAGAAGAGTTTGGATTTGATATCCTGCTTTATCACTACCCAAAGGAGTCTCAAAGCGGCTAGCATTCTCCTTTCCCTTCCTCCCTGAAATATCCTTGGAGTCAAAAGTGGATTTCATGCTCTTTATTCAGCTCATAGTGGTGAGTGGTGAGGAGGAATGGAAGTTCCCCCAGAACATCTGCCATATATACATTATTTACACAATGGGCCTCACGTGATTGGCTAATCCCGGGATTCTCCTGTAGGCCAATCAGGTTGTGGATTCCCTTCCACCTGGAGCTGGATTGGGTGGCTTCTGTGGACCAATCTGAATCTGCTGCATTCTGAATCCTATTGTTCTAGGACCAATCAGACTGCTGCCTTTTGGATCCTATTCAACTCAGTACATAACACTCGCCCAACAACAAGCACTCTGTGAGGTGAGTGGGGCTGAGAGACTTCAGAGAAGTATGACTGGCCCAAGGTCACCCAGCAGCTGCATGTGGAGGAGCGGGGAATCGAACCCGGTTCACCAGATTACGAGTCTATCGCTCTTAACCACTACACCACACTGGCTCCCAGAGGTTGAGGATCAAAGTTTTCCTTCTAGAGGGGCTAATTTCCCAGGTTGACGAGCCCCATCAGCCCCTAGAAGGACTATTGATTTAAATGTAGCATATATCCTACCTTTCAGTTTCTGAAGGCGACTAATGGAATAAATCAAAATAAAATTTGAGCTCGTAATTTAAAAATGGAGTAAGCAGATATGGTGGCCAGAAGCATGTGATATGGACACCTGTGGTTTAACTTGCTTGCTGGAGTTTCCCACAGTAGTCTGTCTGAAACAGATCTCTTCCTCTGCACGTGGCAGTCCAGTGGCCTGGACTGAGTAAGCTGGCCTGTAGGTAGCTTATATATAATGTTCTCCTCAGCAGTTGGGAGGGTAGCACTGAACTCCGAGGTTTTTTGTCCCTTAAATCTAGTTTCTAAATTTTCCTGTCATCTTTTTGTTATGAACGTTTTTCTGCTACAGTGGTACCTTGGGTTAAGTACTTAATTCGTTCCAGAGGTCCGTACTTAACCTGAAACTGTTCTTAACCTGAAGCACCACTTTAGCTAAAGGGGCCTCCTGCTGCCGCTGCGCCGCTGCTGCACGATTTCTGTTCTCATCCTGAAGCAAAGTTCTTAACCTGAAGCACTATTTCTGGGTTAGTGGAGTCTGTAACCTGAAGCGTATGTAACCTGAAGCGTCTGTAACCTGAAGCGTCTGTAACCCGAGGTACCACTGTATTCTCATATTTTGATAGCTTCGTACTTTTCCCTTTGGATTGCTGATGTCCAGAGAATTCTCTTCAGTACAGAACAGTTCTTTTTAAAATCGGGCATCTAAGCATTTTTGCCTGAACATCAAACTGGATTTCCAAAATCTGGGATTTTAGAAAGTGTGGCATTCAAGTGGAAATTTGCATGTTTCAAAGGAGAAAAAAAGCCCCTTTCACGGCAGAACAGAATGTTCTCTCACCCCCACTCTCGGCTTTTAGAGGGTGCTTCTATTGAGGAGGAAATTATAGCTAGCTGAATAACAAGATACTGTGCCATAAGAGTTTTAGAAGCATAGATAGAGACTCTCTTACTGTAACAGTCATGTGTGTCCTTAAAAAAAAAAAAAAGTTCATTGGCAGATAAAGACTCCCTATGATGCAGCTTTCAAATTGTTCTGCAAAATAAAAGTAGTCACATATTAATGTTTGCTGTAAAGTAGGAAGAAAATGTAGCCTTGGAGCTGAATGTTGATTACAGTATGAGTCTCTCTATAATCATACCCTGCAAAGTCCAATTGTCTAATTGGAGAACAAGCAGAGCTTTACACATTGCACTCTGGGAAATAAGCACTATTGAAATGCATGCTGGGAATAACAGTACTCTTAATTTCTCCTGTTGGTCATTATTTTCCGAACAACAATGCTCCTCATCTTACTCTGCCTCTAATGCTATTGGCAGAGTTTTACTTCGCAGGCATCAGAGCAGCTAATAGCAATGGAACTGGTTGCAATTGCTCGAGGACCACAAATCTGAGCAAAGTGTACATTTGGCAAATTATTTACTAAACACAGCTAATTTGTATTTCCATGATACGGGTTTGAAAGAGTTTTGCTGTTTTCTGTTGCTTCATTCTTTGTCTTGGCGTGTCTTTACGTAACCAGGACTCTTTCAAATTTCAGGGAAAGGGAGAAATTTTTTAAGGGAGAAGAAGAAAGCGATGTTTAGAGGCCTGCTGTTCAAAATTAAGGCAATTGGGAGTGTGCTTTAAAATGTGTAATTACAGAAATGTTACCGACACATGTTGAACAGTCCTTGTAGCAGCCTCTTCACAACTTTATACCTTTCCTGTCTCGCCAGAAATTCGAGTTATTCCGAACAGAAGTAAGTGCAGCCCTCATCAAAAACTCTGGGGGGGGGGGAATACCTGAAAATGCCATATTTTATGGTGTTCAGTGAACATAGATCTGTTACCATGGAGATAAGTTTGAGAAAGAGCGATATGCATGATGATTTGCAGGCAACATCGCTGAAGGAGAGCAATCCCTACTTGTTCAACTCCTGCCCCTTAAAAGAAAGAAAAAACCCCACAGCAAGATAACTCACATTCTCCCTGCCCTTAATTTTATTATTTTCATAATCATCACATTGTATATACATTTTAGAAACAAAGATTACCCATGTTTATCCCCAGAGGCCCCAGAAGCACATTATTAAAGCCTGTACTTTTGTAAATAACAGTATCCATCTGTAAAACATGTTATTATTTAATCCACAAAATAGTAATAAAACTTTGGGACTGTTCTTTGGCTTTCTGGAGTATTTGTGAACGAAATAAACCTCTACCATTCCTCTTGCCAATCTCTTTTTATAAAAAAAAAATGTCAAAGATAAAGAAAGAAAAAGAACAAGAGATAAAAAGAATAATGTTACATCGAAATATCATAGACATTCCACATATTGAGATTGCTCTGAATCTTACCCCCATCCCTGGGTCCTCTGAATTCTAATTTCAACTGCATATAAATTTTTCTCCAATTTTTCATCTTCCTAAATTATCTGTTCTTTCTATTACATTACAAGTGTATTTAGAACCCTGCTAATGTTTTAACCAGTTTGCAATGGTTTTGTATATTGGTTCCTGAGCTTCCCAGTTAATTTTTTTTTTTTTTTTTTACCCATTTATTGACAGGAAGGAAATGTTCCAACAGCAACACGAAATATAACCTCCAATCTTACAAAACCATAAACAAAATGTCTTAAAAAAGCAATATAAAACGATCCCTATGAAACGTATGTACACTTAGTTCAACGGTCTTTTGAGAGTTTAGACGCGACCAGCTTCCTGGAATTTCTTCAGCAGGGGTTCGTCTGCCCGGAGGGCGAAGGTCAGGGTGCATTTCTGATAGTACTGGGAGTCGCGCTCCAGGTGGTTGATCACATCCGAGAGGAGGTGGGCTCGCTCCACGGTGCATCCAGGAGCGTCGTAGCCGAGGGCGGTGAAATGCACATGGAGGTGGTAGTAGGAAGGCTGGTAGTGCAGGTAAACTCGCAGCTGAGCCCCACCAATGCCAAAGCGCTTCACTATGGCTTCCTTCCCTTCTCGTGAGATGTTCCTCAGCAAAGGCAGGTGCTCAGCAGTAAGATCCCTGAGTGACTTGATTCCCCGGGAGTGGCAGATAGCAATTAAGTATAAATCGCCTACCTGCTTTTGATTCCACTTAAGATCTGGTATGAGAACAAACCCATGGGCAGGATCCGGGTTTTCGTAGATTATTCGATCAGCCTCAGCCTTCTTCTCCAGGATGTTGTATACCCACTGAATACTGAAGCTCTGTGACTCGATAAAAGGCAGAGTAATTTTTTTGTAATCCTCCCCAGTCTCCTGGATGAGACACAGTTCCTGACGCAAATATTTCTGAAGATGTTTCTCCGTTGCTGGGTAAACCACAGTGGTTTTTATTTCGTTCAGCTCAGGGGGCAGGTAAAGGTGGTAAGTGCTGTAGATGTCGTTGGACATCTGGAGCTGGAGTTTGGTGTGTTTCTTCAGGAGTTCAGCTATGTTCTCCTCCTGGAAGGGTGTCTTCTCCAGAATCACCACAGCATCTGTCCCGTCACCAGAAGCGCTGTTCACCTGCCCGTGAAGGAAGATGGTCTTGTCGCGCGCAGACTCCCTAAGCACTTTGCGCACGGAGATGTCAGCCAAGGGGAAGGTGCCAGTGCCGGGGCCTTCCCCTTGGGACTCGGCGTCCCCGTTCTCTCCATCTTTCGCCTCACGCTTTCGCTTAGCGCTAGGGGACTCCGCCATTTCTCTAGAACCGGTTGGTGCGCATGCCCTTCCCAGTTAATTTTGCCGTTTTGGCATAGTCCAATAACTTGATTTCCCCTTCCTGTTAAATTAGTGGCAATGATTAAGGTTGTTTTTTTAATGGCCCCCAAAATCTGGAACCGCAGTAAGTGCCACCTGGCATTTTGTCACCCCCCTCAGTGGTGACACCTGGGGTGAACCACCGCCACCGCACCCCCTAAGAAATCTGCCAGACCTGGGAATTTGATTCATTTAAGGGAGCTCTGAAAGCAAAAAAATGCATTTTGTCTGCTGAATATTTCCATTGGAGCTACTATTACTGTTTGCCATGGCTGCTTGGCATTCTTTGATTTGTTCTATTCATTTTATGATGATTATTTGGGAATATTTTATTTTAAGATAGGTTGTGACAAAATATAAATTAATAAAACAAAAATATTGTATGTGCTGATGTGTGTGAGAAGAATGAATGCTTAGGGCATTCACCAGTGCTCTTTAAAGTTATGCATCAAATGGTTGGAGAAATTACAGCAGCTTTATGGGAGGAAGGGTCTCCAATAGTTAGGGGAAGCAATTGTCCTATAATGGTGTAAATAACATTGAAGAGTAATGGAGCCCCATCATTCATTTCCAATTGTAAATATACACAATGCACATCTTATTAACTGAATTTACAGTTGGAAAGTTATGGTCATTGGTAAATTGAAATTAAAACTATAACCCAATTATATTTGCTCTTTCAAAACTCGATTTTCCTGATCTGTAGGCAGAAAGTAAATCTCAATTAAATTGATGTTTGCTACAAATACAAAGTGTAATATGAGTACAAATATTGTCCACTGGCTATTCAAACGGTTCTTGAAGGGCATATATTCATGTTTATGATCTGAATACTAATCTGAGGATATCTACAATAAAAATGAAATTAATAGAATTGAGCATTGCCTAAAATCATTGCAGATTTCTGGGTCGGTGGGTAGGTAAAAGATACAGAAAAGCTACAGGCTTGTGGTGTGCATATTTTAACTTTAATGAAGTGTCATTCGCCGCCCTAAAGTGTGGTTTGGATTAGGAACAGTTGCATGTGAAATAGCTCCATATAATTTGTGGAATTTAAGTGCAATTGTGAGCAACAATGATACTAGAATGATGGGTGACTAGCCCTATTCAAGAACTTACTCTTATACATTTCTCATTATGGAGATGGGGTTACATACCACCTCTTTCCTCCTGCCTTCTGTGCTGGGCTCTTGGGAACACAAAGGAGGGGTCTGTACCGGCAAGCAAGCCCAAGGGTCACCCAATATTGTACAGTACTCACCTAGTACTGAAATGAATCCCCGCTCCTGTTTTTGTATAAAGCAAGCCGTCGTCTTTGCAGTCCCACAATGCCAACGCGTCAAAGGGTTTGTGTGGCCCTACTCAAAGTGTTCGCTGTTGGGGCCGCCTCTGCAACACTTAACCTAGCATCCTCTGCAAGAGAGGCGGGCAGAGCAACAATCAGAAGCATGGCATGGGCTCTGGCAACCCACGCTACACCACTGGCGGCAACAATAACCTTGCTTCCCTCTTGATCAGTGATGAGGACCCTGTGCTATTCCAGCACTGTCAAGGACAGTGTAGTGCAGCAACACCTGGGAGTTCCCTGTTCCTGCTCTAACTACAGAGGGTGACCAAACCAGGTTACCTGTCCCTGTATAGGCCCACATAAGACCACTTAGATCACCTGGGGAAATTCTACTCATGGCACCCTACAGAACACCATAAGGCAATAACCCAAGAATGGGCATGTTCAGCTATTGCTCCTGCATTATGGCATGAACTACACTATAAGGAAAATAACCATTCGCTGCATCAAATGCATTGGAAAGACTTTTTACCCAGGCTTTCCCTGATCCATTAGATAGGACCCTGTTTCGTGTGTTTGAATCCCCTGCTACCGCTTCATATACCTTTATACACTTTTATCCCGCTGTTTTTTATTGGTTTTGTTGCACTTTGGTTCTAAAGAGAGCTTACCCCACTAAGAGATTTTTAAAAGATATTAAATAAAGGAAACAAACCTGCTACAGCTGACTCAAAGCAGCCATGTTGCTTAAGGGATAATTGAGAAATTTTCAAAATAGTATGGAAAGCAATTCTGATGTTCCCATCCCTCTTTCCACTGCATTGATAATCCCAAAATTTCCTGTGATTCCACACAGAACCAGGTTGATGAGGACTGTGTTACGGTGTTTTATTGTTGGTATGATATACACACTCCCAATATATAAGACAATGGAATATACTGGACATATTCTTTCATTGCCCACAAACCTGGACGTGTAAATTGAAGTGGTATGACATATCCTTCACAAGCATTGTTCTGGGTACTGAAATGCGCAGATGGGCTCCACAAACAACAAAGACAAGTCGGCCAAATTAACATTTGCAATCTGTAGCAACATCCTCGGTTTGTTGTTATTAATGGGATGCGCATTCGCAGTGACACTTTTTCAACAATGCCACCTGGTGTGCAGGTTTATTAGTAAATGTGGCTACTTTTCTCAATCCATGCATACTTTAGCCATAAGGATTCAGAAAAATATCTAAAACAACTTATTCAGTGTCAGGAGTCCAGGTTCCTAACTTGATGACACAGTGAGCGGAGGTAATTAAAAGGTGGATTTGTTTCAAAAACAAACAGATAGCTCCGGACGGCTCTAACAAAGCCTTCGGCACCATTACTCAAGATGGCCCTTCTGAAGACTCCTTCCGGCATTGACAGAAGATATTGAACTTACGACCCTTACGTCTCTTGTTTCACTTCCTATCTAGCAGCCCTCCCATTCGCCGTCTCTTTGGACATAGTGGATCAGGGCCAATCTCTTCCTGTTCTGAGAGGCTGTCTCTGAGACTGTTTGTGCCTTTTTGTGCTTTCTGCGAGCTTTGGCTGTGTTCCAGCCTGCTGTCAGCTACTGCCTTATCAGCCTGCCCATCCAGGTCAGGAAGAGCCGAAGTCTGCAGCTGCCGGCTCTCCCCTGCCTGACTAACATCTAAGCCTCTCTGTTCCTGGCTGCTTTCTGCAGTTGGCTGCAAACCTTCCCTGGAAGCTGGCTCATTCCTGACATTCAGGTATCAGCTTTTAATAGCTTGGTCTTAAAATATTCCGCCCTGCAAGTCCTTACATTTGATCTCAGCACCTGTTGATACACACATGGCAGTCCAATCACCGCTTTGACATTTAAGCTAAGTGTCAGCCTGTAAATAGTTCCCACTTTCCAGGGATTATAAAAAGTAGGTGTAAAGATGTGTCACTGAACCTGAACATTAGGCTGATTGGCCAAAATCCTGGAGACCAAATGAACAGAGAAACTGACACACTCAAGCTCTGTTAGACTGGATCCCATTTTCTTGTTTTAGAAAGATGTATCACGGGCAGCCCAATCTTATATATGCTTATCTGGAAACAAGTCCCACTGAATCAAGTGCAATACCCTCCAATATTTCTCTAATGAAAATAGAAATAATAATAATAATAATAATAATAATAATAATAATAATAATAATTAATAATAATACCCCACCCATCTGACTGGGGAGCTTCTAACACATAAAAAAACCTAGTAAAACATTAAACATCAAAAAAACTTCCCTATACTGGGCTGCCTTCAGATGGCTCAGGGGTCACATAACTCCATACCTTTCAACATTTCTCTGATGAAAATAGGGACGTCCTAAGGAAAAGCAGGACATTCTAGGATCAAATCAAGAACCAGGACGGCTTCTGTAAATCCGGGACTGTCCCTGGAAAATTGGGACACTTGGAGGGTCTGTAAGTGTGCAAGAGATTGCTGCCTTCGTGGGAGAGAGAAAAAAGGACAATGGCACTTTCCCAGCCCTGTGTAGAAAAAATAAAAATGCAGATATACTGCTACAATATGAGACAAACACTGCCTTTGCAGCCCTTCTCCTACTAAGGACCTCTGATTAATGGAAGAAGTGGGCATTTAACTAAGATGAAGGGCTCTCTACAATCATTTTGCTAGTCAGATGTAAAAGATACAAAGGGCTTGATTTAATGGCTATTGCTGTACTTGAAACATCAGCAAACTGACTAAACTTTCTGCCTCTGTTCTAACTGTTAAAAAAAAGTCTGCAGCGAGGTCTTCCAGATGTTCTCAGTCTTCAATTTCCATTGGCCCTGTTTGCCAGCATGGCCAGTTGTCAAGGGTAACCCAGCAACATCTGGCAGGCCACAGGCTCCCATCTATGACCTTCACATAATGGTCCATTTTCACATAGAGTGCTGGTGGCAGTGCAACACTAAAAACATGAGCAACAGTGAAGCTTGGTTATCTTTCTCCCACTGCCCCCAACCCTGAAGACAGAGACTGGAAACATCAATTTCTGCTTCTAAACTAATTTAGAGACCCCAGTGGCAAAGTTCCCAAGTTATCTGTAACTTTAAATCTGTAACTTTACAGTGGTGCCCCGCAAGATGAATGCCTCGCAAGACGAAAAACTCACTAGACGAAAGAGTTTTCCGTTTTTTGAGTCGTTCCGCAAGACAAATTTCCCTATGGGCTTGCTTCGCAAGACGAAACGTCTTGCGAGTTCTTGCGAGTTTGTTTCCTTTTTCTTAAAGCCGCTAAGCCGTTAATAGCTGCTAAGCCGCTAGGCCGCTAATAGCCTTGCTTCGCAAGACGAAAAAATCGCAAGACGAAGAGACTCGCAGAACGGATTAATTTCGTCTTGCGAGGCACCACTGTATCTGTAAATTGTAAGATTAAACTCATTTACCCCCTTCAAACAAGCCAGGATCAAGCCATAGTTTATTATCCTAGTTTGTTCACAAACCATAGTTTAAACAAACCATAGTTCTCCCAAGGTTGGATGTAGCAGAGCACTTGAGGTAGTTCAACAGTGAAGCGTATGCTCCTGCTTTCTTCTTCAAGGCTATGCTTCAATAAAGGTAAAGGTAAAGGTACCCCTGACCGTTAGGTCCAGTCGATGGGTTGCGCACTCATCTTGCTCCATAGGCCGAGGGAGCCGGCGTTTGTCCGCAAACAGCTTCTGGGTCATTTGGCCAGCGTGACTAAGCCGCTTCTGGTGAAACCAGAGCAGCGCACGGAAACACCGTTTACCTTCCTGCCGGAGTGGTACCTATTTATCTACTTGCACTTTGACGTGCTTTCGAACTGCTAGGTTGGCAGGAGCTGGGACCAAACAACGGGAGCTCACCCAATCGTGTGCACTCGAACGGCCAACCTTCCGATCGGCAAGCCCTAGGCTCTGTGGTTTAGACCACAGCGCCACCCGCGTCCAGTGCTTCAATATTCCCGATTAATAAATCTTTAGTTAAAACCTCATCATTTCACTCGTGTTGGTGCCCATCTCATGCCTAAGCAACAAGAGCATTCTGAGTGAATTGGTGGCAATGGAAAAATTTAAGAAGCACAAATATTTGTGTTTATACGTAAAAAGTGAAGTTTAGACAACTGGTTTCCCTGGGAAATATGAATATTCTTTCTAAAGCCAGTATGCTGTAGTTCCTCTGCATTTGAACAAGAGTGAGGTAGGGGTGTGCTATTGAATTGTTGTTTTTATTTTTATTATATATTTTGTGGTTTTATATTTTGATTTTATTCTGTGAACTGCTCTGAGATCCCCGGGTATAGGTAAATTATCTATCTATCTATCTATCTATCATCTATCTATCTATCTATCTATCTATCTGCAATAAGGAATGACCCAGAGCAGAATAAATTTTCCTGTAATAGGGGGAAATATTTGTTACCATTCCATAAACTAGATTTAAATAGAACTGGCTTCAACTAGATACATGGGCTACTCACTCTATAAAGCAGAGCTTTTCAAACTTTGCATGTTGGTGACATAGTTCTTAGACATGCATCATTTCACGACACAGTAAATCAGTTTTACTAGCAAACCGGAGGTTAAAATAACCCATTTCCAGCCCTGGGAGAAATGCGGGGAGTGTTCACGTGACGCAGCCGACACACTGTTTGGAAAGCTCTGCTCTAAAGCAATGACCTTTATGCCAAGCTGGCATGGGCAGTACGGGAGACAATTCTGGACTAAGACTCTTTTAAAGTTTTCTTGAATATTCTCTTTTATTTTTCATATGAACACCACTCCTTGCACTAGACTTCAACCAATGAAGTAAAAAGAAAACAAAAGGATCTTGTTAAATCTAACTCATCTACAAAAGATGGACTCTGTTGTTTTGGGCACATTCAGAAGTTAGTAGTAGTGGTGGTGTTTTTTTTTAGGGTTGCCATATTCCCAGAAGTGAAAATCCAGGCAAAAGTTGTTGAGCTTTCCTGGGGAACACTGCTTTTCTGGGATACTAAAAGAATATATATATATATGGGGAACACCCTACTTGCCATATGTCCGGGTTTTCCTGGACATTTTGCCAATTCAGAGAAAATCCGCCTGGACATCATTTTCAAGCACATTTCTTGGCTGTGTCTGGGAAAATCCAGACACATGGCAGCCCTAGCAAAGGTTTTATTCATTATGTCTTGATATTTCCTAGTGCCACTTAAAGAAAGCCTGTTCTGCAAGCTCTTGGGTCTGAGTAAAAATAATTGCATGGATCCCTTGGTCCGGGGTCCCCAAACTAAGGCCCGCGGGCCGGATGAGGCCCGAGGGACTCGTTTATCCAGCCTGTGGCGACCCCCGCTGCCCGCTCTTACCGGCACTGCGCTGTGCGGCTGCCCATTTTCAGGTCGGAGGAGCACCGGAAATAGTTTGTGTGCATGCACAAGAGTTATTTCCGGTGCACATCCGGGTCAGAGGAGGCCCATGCACATGCGCACAAGCTATTTCCAGTGCTCCTCCCACCCGAAAGTGTGCTGGAAATAGCGTGTGCGCACGCGTTTGGGCATTTGCTCCTCCGCCCTTTGGCCCGCCACGCAATCGGCGCTGGAGACACCGGCCCGAGGCGCAGTAAGTTTGCTGACCCCTGCCTTGGTCTGTTCAACACCACCTTAAAAGAACCGTACAATGTGATGTTGGCATATTATGAGTCTCCAGCTTACCTCCTTTTCAGGGAGCTGCTTTATAGAAAAAAATACTTTTGAACATTTTCACATGCGGTATTCCCTTGGGATTGTAGTTATTAGCTTTGCTTGTTCGCTGTCAGCGCTGTATTTCTTTGGTCTTGATTTACTTCTTCTGCTTCGAGACATTTCCTCCACAACAAGGACATTTCAGTCCACAAGGCTTTTCAAGTAGATACAGTTCTCTCTTTTTGCTGTGTGCAATATAAACCTTAATGGGACCGTGACTCATGACTGAACCTGCTGGCAACTACTATAATAAATACAGCCAATTTCCTCTTATTTAATAAGCTTTGTGTTCTTCTGGTTTTGCCTTCCGTCTGTTCAAACCTTAATAAGCCAGGACATGACTGCGAGGGGCAGGGCCCACTTCTTCCAAAAACAACAACACAGAAATGTTCCTACCTTACATGGAAAATCCCCTACCTCTCTTTTCATTAATATTCCACTTTTCCTCTAAAGCAGTGTTTGCCAAACTTGGGTCTCCAGCCGTTTTGGGACTACAAGTCCCATCATCCCTAGCTAGCAGGACCAGTGGTCATGGGTGATGGGAATTGTAGTCCAAAAACATTTGGAGGCCCTCAAAACAGCCTTGCGAGGTAGACAAGACTGACTGACCCAAGGCCACTCAGCCAGCTTCATGGCTGAGATCTGAACCCAGGACTCCCAGGACCTAGTTCAGCTCCCTGACCACTACACCACACTGCCGTGTTCATCCCCACTCTTGGCTGCTTCTCATGGGTTGTGCCCGATTCTGTACTTCGTTACACCTGCTTAGACGTACTGCACCCAGTAGAAAAGAGGCGATCCTCTGCTTCTGTACTGTGGGAACTGAATAAAGGAATGGAAGTAGAGAGACGGCAGGCTTTATTCTGAGAAAACAGTTGCAAATGAAGCCTAAAATCACAAGAGATTTCCATATATTTTTGCCCACACAACCATTTGTGATATTCTAAAGTGCTCTTCTTGAAACAGCGCAATTTGCCACACTTCAGTAAAAATAAATAAAAAATGGAAAGGATGAAGTCTAAAGCAGCTTCAGTACTAATCAGACGGCTTCACCGAGTTCTCCTCCCATGGCGATGAGGGTATTGTTTTGTGGTTAGACGATGGAAAGGACATTTATCGCCAAATCTTTTCTGCCCACTTCTCACTTCTTTTTGCTGTTTATGCCCTTTTCCCTCCAGCCTGCTTTCTTTTGAAAAAGGCAAAGAATGACAGTTCTTCTGTTTTCCGTTGCTTATTATCGTCTTTTGCATTCTCGTTTTGTATCTCTCTAACTTCATATTGCTTAGCAACACCAAGATCCCTCAGCAAGCTGACACGCCGGTTTTCCCAGGGAATCCTGTTTTATACTGAGCAAAATATAATTTAACTTCACAGAGAAGTTAAAGGCAATGGATTTGGAGGTCATGGTTCAGCAAGTACCTAATTAAGCTGGCATTTTAACGAAGGGCCATTTAAGGAAAGTGATTTTCATACTGGCATAAAGCTTGAGCTGCACAATCATGCTTTAGGAACTTTTATCAAGTGGGTTTTGAGCCGATCTTCAGTGTTCTAAATCCAGATTACAAAGTCACTTTTTGCAAGGTTTTCCAGGATGAGGCAAACTGATCTGGCTCTCCCTGGGATAGCTCAGTTGGTAGAGTGTGAGGCTCTTAATTTTGGGGTCATGGGTTTGAGCCTCACATTGTGTTCATAACTTCTACAAAACACTGTTTACTTACATACAACCTGACGCTATGGATTTATACGTACTCAGAAGTATTGTGGCATTTGGTTGTTTTTTATTTCAAAGCGTAATTAGCACTACAGCCTAAGCACATTTATGTGGGCAGTTCACCAAATTAAATGGAAGTTCCAACATGCAACAAATCAGACTGTTAGTTTTACCCATGAAAGGTGGAAGATAATCGTAGGTGACAACAGTGCTGTTCCTCTGAAATTCAAAAAGCACAGTCCATTTTCACTGCAACATTTTTACTTCATTGGACTGTACCCTAAAACTACACAAGTTTATAATTTGTATTCAGAATTTAGAAGCTTCCAGGAGATATGTCTATTTAGTCTGAAGCAAATGCAATTTCCTGGGACCCTACCATTTTAATTTTTGGATGCTGATCAATCAACTCAATTATAGAAGGTGAAATAGGCAAATCGCTTGCTTTTCTTACGTTCTGGTAGAAGGATGCAAATAGCTCTAACACTTGACAGATTATATATAATCTGGTTAATTAAGAACACATGCCTCCCTGCTATCAATAGACTAATGGATCTGCCAGGTCTGAAGATTAGGTTGTCTGTTTAGTTAAAGCTATGGTTTTCCCAGTAGTGATGTATGGAAGTGAGAGCTGGACCATAAAGAAGGCTGATCGCTGAAGAATTGATGCTTTTGAATTATGGTGCTGGAGGAGACTCTTGAGAGTCTCATGGACGGCAAGAAGATCAAACCTATCCATTCTGAAGGAAATCAGCCCAGAGTGCTCACTGGAAGGACAGATCCTAAAGCTGAGGCTCCAATACTTTGGCCACCTCATGAGAAGAGAAGACTCCCTGGAAAAGACCCTGGTGTTGGGAAAGATGGAGGGCACAAGGAGAAGGGGACGACAGTGGATGAGATGGTTGGACAGTGTTCTCGGAGCTACTAACACGAGTTTGACCAAACTGCGGGAGGCAGTGGAAGACAGGACTGCCTGGCGTGCTCTGGTCCATGGGGTCACGAAGAGTCGGACACGACTAAACAACAAGAAACATCCCAGTCCAGCTGTCGTCAATATGTAGTCAAGTCACACAAAACTGTTGAAACTTGATGTATCTGTACATCTTTGTTCATATATCAGACCATATATCAGTTCAGATAGAAATCAGATTATTACTGTAATGCACATGGAGGTGTTTATATAGGCGCACCCATATAATTTTGGCTGTTTCTGAATTGAAAAAAAGCATGTTTGTAGGAGTGGGGTTAGAATCCATCCTTCACTGCTATTTGCAAAGATCTTTTCTGGGGTGGGAAAACACTTCAGTCCTCCACCAAGAGTTTCTATTCACAGTTTACATAGCTGTGCTATTAGAAGGTACTCTAGGATCGATCTTGCAATCCCTTCTTAGCATATGGCACTATCAAAGTACCAGGGCAAACCAAGGACAGGATAGTATGTGAAAGACTGTCCTCTTAAACCAAACACTATTTTAAAAAGTTAAATTCTATTTCTCAAAAAAAAAAAAAAAAAGTTCTCGAGGTGGCTCACAGTATATATTCAAATAACAATTAAAATAGATGGTGATACCAGCATGAATGGAAAGCAAGTTTCTAAGTCCTCTTCTTCTCCAGCAAATGTCCCTCTGCAGCTGAATCGCCTGGCTGTTGAAGAGGGTTAGGATGTCCTCACTGGGTAGCCACTACAGAGGTCTCTCACAGCCCCAGCCCTGTTGGCTTTTGGTGGAGCAAAGATGTGAACTGCCAATGAGTTTTCACAGAATGCAGCAAAACTCACTTTGATATTAAATTTGGTATTAGGCTGTGTCTTGGGGTCAATCACAGGTCAATGTGTATCACTATTTAATTTCCCCTGCTATTTTTTGCACTGCATTATTACTGATACTTGGGACGCGGGTGGCGCTGTGGGTAAAAGCCTCAGCGCCTAGGGCTTGCCGATCGAAAGGTCGGCAGTTCGAATCCCCGCGGCGGGGTGCGCTCCTGTTGTTCGGTCCCAGCGCCTGCCAACCTAGCAGTTCGAAAGCACCCTCGGGTGCAAGTAGATAAATAGGGACCGGTTACTAGCGGGAAGGTAAACGGCGTTTCCGTGTGCGGCTCTGGCTCGCCAGATGCAGCTTTGTCACGCTGGCCACGTGACCCGGAAGTGTCTCCGGACAGCGCTGGCCCCCGGCCTCTTGAGTGAGATGGGTGCACAACCCTAGAGTCTGTCAAGACTGGCCCGTACGGGCAGGGGTACCTTTACCTTTACCTATTACTGATACTAGCATAAAAGATAGGTGAGTCCCTGCCAGAAATTAGGGATTGTTTAATCCTTTGAGCCACTCCATGAACTTGTAAATAAATCAGAAGTTAAAGTAAGTTTAAATGTTGTGACTTGTCATTACAGAAGAACTGAGGGTTTAATTCTATTGGGTGGGTGTGAAAACATGTCTTAAGCCTTTGTTCGTACCCCTAGATCTGATTTCTTTGCTGAGATTTGTGAAGTCAACCACTCTGAGAAAAACAGAAAACGCTTCGACAAAGAAAATATCTGTATTCAGAACCCAACAGAATTACAATAGTAACCACACATTCTCTAATAAGAAACACACACATTGTAAAAGAGTGTTTCAACTCCCGGTTCTCCAGGAACAATATATATTGTATTAGCAAGTTTCAACCCTGCCCCAAAAAAGTTCCCTCTTTTGGTAAATAAAATCTTGCAGAGACAAAAGTGTATTCATATACAAATAAGTACTCTGACTCACAGCTAGTTGCAAAGTGCACTGGGTTTGTGTGTGTGTGGTCTTTACTAAAATACTGACTTAGAAGAGTTTTAAATATATAAAGCCAATACACAGGTTTTGGTCATTTTTCTAAAAAAAAAGATATGACTTTGAGCACACCAGAAATAGATCTATAAACCCCCTTAAGCGAGCAGGGGAGGGGGGTGGTCCCCCAAAGATCCCAGCTACAAGATTTCCACCCAAGTCCACTCTCTTCAGCACTCCACGCCAAGAAGATGGCTTTGCAGTGATCTACAAAATATACTCCTTTTCAACACTACCCCCCAAAAGCATAGCAAGGTCAGTGCCCACATCAGAGGCCCATCCACGACAATGGATCCGACCCGAATTAGATCAGGAAGCGAGGAAGAACCGAAAAGGAGGCAGGGATGGGGCAGTGGTGCCAGATTACCAAATAGCCAGAGTTAGGCACCGGCCTGAGATCAAAACAAAATTGATTTGATCTGGAAGGAAAATGACAAATCAAGCTTTCTGAGTTCAATGTTATCCCACTAGAGGGGACGGGCCGCATCCATGACAATGGATACGACCTGGATTAGATCAGGAAGCGAGGAGGAGGAGGAGGAGGAGGAAGCAAAAGGGAGGCAGGGGTGAGGCAGTGCTGGATTAAGAAGTAGGCAGAGCAGGCCCCCACTTTTAGGGGCCCCGAGATTGATTTGATCTTGGAAGGAAAATGACAAATCCAGCTTTCTGAGTTGAGTGTCATCCCACTGGGAGGGCGGCAAGATTTCGATCGCCGATGGGCCTCTTCGGGGTGGATGGGGGTCATTTGGCGGTGGCTGCTGCAGCTGCTCCAGATGTGCTTCCCGAGGCGGCGGCGGCAGCAGCGGCGCTCCTCCTCTGCTCCATGCCGTTGGGCAGGAACCCGGCGATGATGGGCACCGGCCAGATGAGGGCGGCCACGCTCCACACGATGATGACGAGCGTCATGAAGCAAGCCACCAAGGTGGACTCGATGGGCTTTCGGTTCATCCTCCAGCCGGGGTCCCCCTTCAGCTCTTCCAGGCTGAAATCGAGGCAGCAGAAATGCAGCCGGTCGCCTTGCTGCTCCGGAGAGGGCAGGGAGGAGGAGAGCGCGGAGTTGGAGGAGGAAGAGGCGGCTGCGGCGGGCGCCGGGTTGGCGACCCCCGAGCGGAGGCGCCCCACGCGCCTGCCCCGGGCCCAGCTGCAGCCCACGCACAGGCGCAGATCCTGCTGGACGCCGCCGGCCGCCAGCCCGACGTGCTCGATGAGCAGCGGCGGCGGCCCCACGCGGTGGAAGGCGGCCGAGAAGAAGGCGCGCCCGCCGGGGCCGCTGGTGGAGAAGAGCACCAGGTCGCACTGGAAGCCCAGCGGGCTCCAGCGCACCAGCAGCGAGCTCAGCATCTGGCGCTGCACGCTGATGTTGCACGGAGGGTCCTCGCGGGGCGGCGGCGGCTGCTGCTGCTGAGGCGCCGGGGGGCGGCGGTGGGGCGAAGGGGCCGCCGTGGCGGTGGGGCGCGCTTCCCGCCCTCCTGAGGAGCCCGCCAAGGGCGTCGAAGAAGAGGCGTTGACGGGCGGCAGCGCCAGCTCGGGCTCCGGAGCGGACCAGCCTCGGCACGGAGGCGCCAAGGCGGCCAGCAGCGCCGGGAGGAGCAGCGCCCGCGGCAGCGGCATGGCTTAGAGCAGCGCCCGGGGAGGCTGCATGGCGCGGCTCGTGGCCATGAGGGAAACGCGGAGAGAGGGCGGGAAAGCGGGGAGGAGACGAGCGGCTGGGTGGGAGCGAGCGAGGCGGCCGCCGGGAGCGACTTCGAGCCGCTTCTCTCTGGCGCGCGCGCTGCGCCCGGAGCCGCCTCAGCCTCCTTGCGCCAGGCGCGAGTGGAGTGAGGGACCTTCTGAGGGGGCGGCGGCCCGAGAGCCCGCGCGCTCCGTTCTCTCCCCGTCAGTCCCTCCTCCCTCGCCACAGGATTCCCCTTCGCTCCCTCCGCCGGCGAGGATTCCCCTTTCTTTCGTCACTCCGGAGGATCTCCCTGCGCGCCCCCCCCCCGCTCCCACGTGAAGCGAAGTCCCTCGCTTGTCGCTCCCCCCCCCACAAAAAAGGATCATTTCGCCTTTCCATTTTCCATTTAATATTATACACATCACCACTTTACCGCTATAATAATAATAATAATAATAATAATAATAATAATAATAATAATAATAATAATAATTTATTTATACCCCGCCCTCCCGAGCCAAGGCCGGGCTCAGATCGGCTTACAAGCAATAATAAAAACAAGATGAATGATTACAACTTAAAAACAAAAATAAAATACAACATTAAAATAATGGAATATTAAAATGTAGCCTCAATGCAGGAGGAGAAGGAAAAGAAAAAAGAAAGAGAGGGAGGGAGCCTATCCACTTCCTTTATCTTTAGAGCCTATCCACTTCCTTCCCTCCCGCCTCACGGCTTTCAAAATTAACCTTTGTATCATTGCATTTTGTAGGTTTTCCCGTTCTAATTGCACTGATTAGAAAATAGCTCAAAATTCAAATAAATATAGATAGAAAATTTCTCATTACAAGTCTTCAGATAATGCTGCTAGTGATGTTAATCGCTTATAATAATCTTTCAGGTATCGTATAAATTTACTCCAGTCCTTTCGGAATACTTGATCATGCTGGTTTCAGATTTTTCCTGTCAGCTTTGCCAGTTCTGCAAATTCCATCATCTTCATCTGCCACTCTTCCAACTAGTGAGTTTGTTCATAGAGCAGAGTACATCCCCCCCTTTTAAATAGCAGGAAGCTAGTTGCAGATTTGTTAGAATCGCTTAAGTTCTATGATTCCTGGTAAGACCCCTTTGATTCCCTCCTCAAAGAATAAAGACACAACAGTCTTCCTTTAAAAGTAATAAGTAGTTTATTCGCTTTCAGTTCACACTTGGATCCCTGAAGGCAGGCTTTAGCTTAGAGTTACAGAAGAGGGTTTGAGTTCATCCCATATGGGAACTCATCCCACATGCTGCTGGCTGAGAAGAAAAGGCATTAAAAGAGGAAGGTGGCTGTATGACTGGACCTTTTGTGGGGTCTGGAAGGGTCATGCCCACCTACCTGGTCACACACAAAGGAAGGATGCTCCAGACCAGGTGTAACAGGAAGTTCAACAGCCTGGACCAACATTCCCCTGCATGTCCACTCTAGGCAAACAGGAAGTGTATTTGACTGTTTATGTTACATCTCACACCTTTCTATATTGCCCATTTTTTGTGCACTTCTCTTTCGCATGCCAACCCTCGTTTGCCTCAGGGACACCTCCGTCATCTTGACGCCGCAGTTGTACAACCCCTGGACTCTTTCACTCCTCCATTAATGAATACAGTGCTACCTCTGGTTGCAAACAGGATCCGTTCCGGAGCCCCGTTCGCAACATGAGCAGAATGCAACCTGCGCATCCGCAGGTTGCAATTCACCACTTCTGCGCATGTGTGTGACGTCATTTTGAGCATCTGCGCAAGCGGTGAAACCTGGAAGTAACCCTTTCCAGTACTTCCAGGTCACCGCGGGATGCAACTTGAAAAGGTTTAACCTGAAGCAAACATAACAAGAAGTATGACTGTATTATATTTGCAACAGGGCAGAACATTTGAGAGGATGTTGTTTTAATCTGCCACATCTGGCCTCACTGGAAGTTTCGGGCAGTAGTTCCTCTCCACACACACAAACAACTCCATGTTCCTGTAAAAAAATAACAATTAGTGGAGCATTGATATCTTTAAAGATGGTGTAGGTCTCTGGGGTATACGAGTCAACTCCTAGGGGCCAAGGTCGTTTTGGCCCCCAGCTAAAATATTTGAGGGGGCTGGGCGCCCAAAGTTGATGGGCATTGCCATTCAAATGGTGTGTGTGTGTCACATGTGATCAATTATGCTGGGCAAGGCTTCCCTGCCTCGCCCCATATTTTAGTCATATTAACACACCTGGAAAAAGGTCAGCAAAGATTTCTGACACCCAATTGTTTACCAGTGGCTTCTTCTTCTCCTTTGGCAATCACTCGTAGCCAAGTATGATTGTCCATGAACACGGTCTTAACAGTGAGTCCATAAGTGACTGTGGAGGCCAATTCTGGATCCATGCATCCTTCCGCAGTGGGGACATAGGTTTCCAGGTGGAAGTTGATCATGGTGAGGGTTTGCCAAACATGCCTTCCTCTTAGCACATTTCTCCCTTTCGTCCTGAGTTCAAGCATCTTCAACGCCCACAACACGTTTGGTAAAGGCTGCTCTCCGGTTGGAGCACTCGCAGGCCAGTGTTTCCCAGTTGTCAGTGTTTATACTACATTTTTAAAGATTTTCCTGGAGAGAGTCTTGAAACCTCTTTTGTTGACGATTTCCATTTTTCAGTTCTGAATTGATAAGTTGCTTTGGAAGACGATCATCAGGCATCCGCACAACATGACCAGTCCAACAAAGTTGATGTTGAAGAATCATTGCTTCAACACTGGTGATCTTTGCTTCTTCCAGTACACTGGCATTAGTTCGCTTGGCTTCCCAAGTGATGTGTAGAAATTTTCAGAGATGTTGATGGAGGAGTTGGAGATGGTGTTCATAAGTGGTCCATGTTTCACAAACATACAGTAGGGTTGGTAGTACAATAGCTTTGTAAACAAGCATTCTGGTTTCCCTGCGAATGTCCCGGTCCTCAAACACTGCACTTCAATCAGGAGAAAGCTGCCCTCACAGAGCTCAGGCGATGCTGGATTTCGACATTGACATTGACCAGTGGCAACCATGACATGACAGACCATTCATTACATTGCTGAAAGGAAGAAAGCTGGACTGCCTAAAGGTGCAGCTTATACTTTATAGAGGCCTTGATCCCTTCTCATATCTGACTACTTTGTGTTTCAGTGAGCTATTGTGCTGAGCACTAATTGATGGATTGTGTTATATGCCGCTTTTGCACAATGAGCTGTGGCCAAAGCAGCTTACAGCAAACACTCAAAACTTCAAAAACAAATATACAAATATGCAGTATCTTTTAGTTGCTTACATTTGTTTAGAACTTCAGTACAAAAGCTCTAAAAATAAAATAAGGAATTGTCCTAAAACCTTGAGCCCGCACTAAAGTAAGCTGCGTGCAGCTAATCACATAAGTAGACCCGGTTCATGTGGGTGCCAATATAAAAAATAATAGCCACTTTGCTTTTCCTTTTGGTCCCTCCTGCCAAAAGCTGAGCCATGGTTTGGCTTAGTGTTATGTCTGAACATGGCTTTGTGTTTTCTCTCTTTCTAGACATCCAGATGGTGATACACACTTGGTCTATTGGGTCTTTTGCCATCACCCATTGCTCATCAAGAAACCAGCTTCCAGACTGTGTTCCTAGACTATCCTGAGACTTTTTTTCTTTTCTTTTTTTTGGCAGATTAGGGGACGACACAGAGAGATTTACTTCAAACATGTATTTAAAGGAGATAATTTTAATGTACATGCAAATATAACCCTAAGCTATCATGGCTAATAGGCATTATCTCCACAAATTTAATTAAGCCTTTAACAGCCACTTATGCTCATTTCCGTCAGAAACATCCTGCGGAAATGAATTCCATAAATTAATTGTTCATTAGATGAAAAACTGTCTCCTTTCTGTTCGTACCGATCGTCAGAATCACTGGATTACTCGAAATGATCATGTCCTAAGTTCAAACACGTTTGCTACCCATTTATGAAAAAATGCTTTTATGAAAAATTTGCTACCCATTTATGAAAATGCTCCTTGCACTGAACATCATTGCTGCTTCTTTCAGTATCTTCTTCAGTTCATTTAAATATACAACTTTGTCTTTACATCATAAAGCTTTGCACAGATCTGACAGGTGCAAAAGAGACACAGAGGCCAATGCAAGTTATCTATTAATAACCGATGGCTGGTGCTTCCCTCGGGATAGGGAAAAGAGCTGAGTGACTCTCCCACTCTTCCCAGACTTGGCTGACGCTTGTAGAAGAGCAAGTTGCAACCTGCACAGCTGCAGCTTAAGCCCATCTCTAGGCTTGGGCATCGGTTTTTCTGCAGATAAGCTCTTTCCTGCAAGAAGAGGGAAGGAAAGACAAAGGCTGCTGTAACAGGTCTATAGGTTTAAGAATGCAAAAGTAACAATTCAGCAAACTATGTATATTATCACATAGCCGAAGATCCTTTTTTCTGTATAGGGGAAAAAATGCCTGTAGAAGGCCTTCATGACTTTGTGGCTTTTCTCTCTCTCAAACAAATCTGTTTCTGAAAAGACATCTTGTTGTGAAATATATTGTTCAGAAATGATAGTTCCAGGAGCTCTTAAGGATCATACAGTCCTATCCTTTGCCTTGCAGATTGTACAGTACATTCATTTATGATTCATCTTTGGAGCCTCAGAGCACTAGAACAATTAATTCCAGCATATGAGATTCAAACATGCAATTAATTACCAGAATAATAACATTGGCAATTGAATTAATGTGAGACTTACATTAGTAAGGAAGCAATGTTATAATTTTTGTGCTCTTTTGGACATATTTCTTTGTAGCGGAAGAATTGCTCATAATTTCTTCTTCGTAACCTTCCTCAGAAAGCTCTAGAAATGTACTCGTGAAAGGATTATTAACAATTGGACAAAGGGCCTAAGAGCATAGAATTACAGTATTATCTATTTTCCAAGGGTGTAAGAGTAAGGGCGACTTGTTCTATAGGTTGTGTGAATGACCAAACTTGGGTTTTGCATCACTTAATATAATGCTTATCATAAGGTTGATAAGCAGGTTGCTGACCTCAACCTGTAGATTTTAAAGGATATTTATTGGACTTCATACATTTGTATTGATAAAGTAGAAGTATAATACTTTCTGTGGAATTTCACTGACTGTGGTTAGCATAATAATTTAAAGGCTTATGTAATTACTGCAAGATTCTCTTAGTGAAATTCTCCCTAGCCTACCCAACCCTGACAAACTTTTCTAGGAATGAAATAAAAGGAAATTTTGCCATGAAACAGAAACCCATTTTCAAATTGCCTGGTGAATAATTTCGCTAATATATATTTCATAATCTCAGAACATAAGAGCACAAGATCAGACTGCTTGAACAACAGATCTCTTATCTGAGAGCCTACCAGGCATGTCCAAAGTCCGTTTTGGGGGCCTAATCCGGCCCCTGTGGCAGTTTATTTCCTAGGGGTAAAATCCTAAAAAACCTGAACAACTTCAGTCCTAAAAAAAGGTTTGGTCGGCAATTTTGGTTGGCCCTCATGGCCCTTCACTTCATCAAATCTGGCCCTCTTTGAAAAAAGTTTGGACACCACTGAAGGGTTAGAGTCAAAGAGTTCAAAAGAAGCAGAGAAGGGGGTGCTGGATACTGACCCCCCCATGCTGCTTCCATTGGAAAAGGGGCATGGTTTAAGCAGCCCGGTCGCCCCGCCCCTTCCCATTGTGCCCCACCCCTTTCCCTGCAAGGGTTCAGGTGAGTGCAAAATGCCTTGGGGTGCAGCAAGCTTTGTAAGTTCATCTTTGTAAGAAGAAGAAAATCATACAGGAGATGCACACTTCATGCCAAGATGGCTTGTGTTGTGAAAATAAGCAATTCCATTGGGATTTTGTCATAATGGGTTGAGAGAAGTGTGAATTCCAATTAAGAGTATCCATGGAACAAATGCCTTAAAGGTAAAGGTAAAGGTACCCCTGCCCGTACGGGCCAGTCTTGCCAGACTCTGGGGTTGTGCGCTCATCTCACTCTAGAGGCCGGGAGCCAGCGCTGTCCGCAGACATTTCCGGGTCACGTGGCCAGCGTGACAAGCTGCATCTGGCGAGCCAGCGCAACACACGGAGCGCCGTTTACCTTCCCGCTGGTAAGCGGTCCCTATTTATCTACTTGCACCCGGGGGTGCTTTCGAACTGCTAGGTTGGCAGGCGCTGGGACCGAACGACGGGAGCACACCCCGCCACGGGGATTCGAACCGCCAACCTTTTGATCGGCAAGTCCTAGGCGTTGAGGCTTTAACCCACAGTCCTTTATAACAAATGCCTTAATGGGTAGCAAATGTTTCCTGGCACTGTTCCAGGCATTCTCTTAAGTTCAAAGATTCCAGCTGAAGTGCTCTTTTTAAGATGCTCCTTGTCGTGTGTAGGGCTTATATTACAAAATAGTCACTTATCAATCAATTAATCAATTGATTTAATCAATTAAATCAGTTTAAAAAATGTGTATACTGATCAGTCTCAGCAATCAGTGGATTGTGTGTTGCAATTGGCAAACCTCATTATTTAAGAGAGCACTCCGGTCTATCAATGCACCAAGGAGGTTCAGTCACCCACTGTCTCTCATTCACTTGAATGGAGAAACAACCTTTAGTTATTTCACAGCTCAGATCAAAATCCAATTAACAATTGGTCTTTTCAGTCTGCAATTAACGAAATAACTGATTTACAGTGACTAGATGACACATGCTTTCAGCTCTCATCTTAGTGGATACCAATTTACACCTGTGCAAGTGAAAGAAGAATGTTTCTTTGATATGCCAGTGAAGGGCAGACTTAATGTAATCCCTTCAGCAACAAAGTTCATCCTCCTCTTGTTATGCAAATACCCCTAGTGATCAAGAACTGAAAAACAGAAAGAGAAAAACATGGCAAGGACAGATTTTTCTTTTCTCTGAATAGCTTGTTATTCACAAGGCACTAGCTGCTCTCCAAATGCACTATTAAGGAAAAATGTGTGGTTATATAAGCTACAATAACTGACCATCTTTAACTTCATTTGTTTGAATACTTTGAAAAGCTGGGCTTCTTATGGAGCAGCCTTTAATTAAGGCTGAGACAAGTTTACTCGATTTTAATTGCAAGCTTTTAAAGTTGTCGGTGAGGGTTTTTTGCCTTGACTTTTTCAGTTAGCAAAGCAAATTTAGGATTCTCACACATTCAGTCATTTCCAACGTGAATATTTACACTAAAGTCCTAGGTCGGCTACAATGCACATTCTCACATTTCAGAAGTGCATTTGCTTATTTTACTAAAATGCTGGGAGTGTGACAGCCAGACAGCCCTGCCTTCTTTTACCATACAGTGGGGTTACTTTCAGGTGGGCCTCAGTGCCACTACCCGTCCAGTACCTTCTTATTTGCCAGTCACAACCTCTGCATCAGGAAGATTTGGGGCATCAAATGGCAGGAGAGAATCTCAAACAAAGTTGTGCCTTCCCAAGCCCACATTCCCAGCATGTTCGCACTCCTGTCTCAGCAACGTCTACGCTGGCTTGGTCATGTCCACAGAATGGAAGATAGCAAGAGCCCCAAGGATGTGCTCCATGTGGAGCTGGTTTCAGGCACTAGGCCTGTTGGCAGACCAACTCTTGTGCTACAAAGGGCTGGCACAACATCAACCCCACCATGTGGGAATCCCTTGCAGATTACCACAGTGCCCGGAGAAAGTCACGTCTTGTAACCATAGCAGTAACCAGAGGAGGAATGAATGCTGGGAGGAGCTCAGAGAGAAGAGAACGCTCAGAGAGAGAGAACGCCATGTTGCACCCTCAACAGCACAACTGAATGCCTTCACCTGCCCCAGCTGCAACCAAACATGTCTCTCCGATATCGGTCTCTACAGCCACAGCAGGCACTATAATCAGGGCCATCTTTAGCAGATGTGGCGCCGGGGTGCAAATATCCGCCCAGCGCCCCCAAATTACCACAGATAATGTTGGGGTGGCCGTAGCTGCACACTGCCAGCCATGGGGGTAGCGTAAGAGCGCAGCTTCCCTCCCAAGCCTTCTCGGGAGGAGAGCGAAACCCACTGAGTCTTGGGAGGGAAGCTGCGCGCCTGCCAGCCATATGTTTTTGTATGCGTTTCCATGCACTGCTCTGGTTCGCCAGAAGCGGCTTAGCCATGCTGGCCACATGACCCGGAAGCTGTACGCCGGCTCCCTCGGCCAATAAAGCGAGATGAGCGCCGCAACCCCAGAGTTGGTCACGACTGGACCTAATGGTCAGGGGTCCCTTTACCTTTATCTTTTTACAGCGGCAAGACTGCTATTAGCTAAAAATTAGCTAAAAAATGGAAATCTCAAGAAATACCAACAGTAGAAGAATAGCAGATGAAGATGTTGGACTTTTTGGAGCTAGCAGACCTGACTGGAAGAATCCGCGATCAGAAAGAAGAGATCAAGAAGATTGGAAGAAATTTAAGAACTATTTAGCCAAATATTGTAATATAAGGTAATTAGAAGTCACTTGAAAATATCAAATAGGCTTAGGAATAAGATAAGAATGTTTTGTAAAGCATTATGGATTTTGAACACCAAGAAAAGACTAGAAGATCGTAAATTGAGAGAGTTAATTTTATATTCAGAAAGAGGATATTGGAGAGCTGTTACAAGGGGATATAATGAAATTCAGTTAGGGGGGATTTGAGGAAGTCAGTTAGCAATGGAAATTAAAATGAACTTTAGAAGGAATATGTGTTTATATTTTTGTTTCTTTTTTCTTTTCTTTTTCTTTTTTAGTATTGTAATGTGTTTTCTTTTGTATGTTCTATATGTTATCCTTATTAAAATCAATAAATTTTTTGAAAATTTTCCAGAGTGGCTGGGGAAACCCAGCCAGATGGGCGGGGTATAAATAATAAATTATTATTATTAAATTATTATAGTGTGATATCACAGTCCTCTAATGACAGAATATGTTGAAGAGGAGGCACTTCATAAAGGATTAGCATTAACTAGATAAAACAGGGTTAACTGATGGCAGGAGTTTAAGGAAATAGAAAGCTTTGGAGATCCGGGGGGGGGGGGAATCCAGAATAAACTCATTTCTCAGAGCAAACTTATTCACCTAGTATGGATCTTTATATCAAATCACAGAGTGGTAAGGCTCAATTGTAATATGGCGTGGTATGTTATCAGGTAGTTGGGAATGTCAGAGGCCAAGTCTACATTTCAGGGGGCATTCTTAATCCAAGGCGTCTTGTTGAACTCACACAAGCAAAAACAGGAATTGACAATAATCCTCTGCATTTTTATGGCATATCAGCAATGTCTAATTAGCCCCTGCGGGATTTCCAGCACACCATGACAGCAAGGTTATACTGACTTCATTGGTGCACTACAACAGAAAAGAATATAATCCAACAGAAAGGTAAGGGCATGATAATTGGCCAAATGCTTAATAGAAATAGTATTTTCCTGTTGCTTGTTGTTTACACGGCAAATACTAAATACGGCGTGTCAGAACTTCCATACACGAGATCGGAGATGCAAGGCAGGGGTGCTGTGTTCAAATTTGCCCACCTTAGTACTTTCAATAAAAGCTCGACTTTTCCGCTTGTTAAGGGTTTCTGGGAATTTGTTAAGGGTTTCTGGGGATAAACTACAGTGCTCATAATTCCTTGGGGGGGGGGGGGATGTGTTTTAAAGGTAAAGTATGTTTCATGGCCTGCTGGTTATTGAAACTGTGTTCAAATGACATTAGCCTGAGTCCATATCTATCCTGTACAGGGCCAGCCCAGGATGTTTTGCCACCAAAAACGCTACCTCCATCCCATCCTCTAGAGCCCCCCTCCCAGACAACAGGTGTGCAGGATCCACCTGTCTGTGTCCTGCGTCTCATGGTCTCAATTCCATAGCTTCTTGAGAACTCCAGGTGTTTGATGCATTTTCCTTCATGTCAGCCTCCACTTGAAAAGAATCTGCAACTAAGCCGAGGTGTGTACAGTGGTACCTCGGTTTACAAACGCTTCGGGTTACAAACGCTTCAGGTTACAGACTTCGCTAACCCGGAAGTAGTACCACAGGTTAAGAACTTTACTTCAGGATGAGAACACAAATCGTGCGGCGGCAGAGCGGTGGCAGCAGAAGGCCCCATTAGCTAAAGTGGTACCTCAGGTTAAGAACAGTTTCAGGTTAAGAATGGACCTCCGGAACGAATTAAGTTCTTAACCCAAGGTACCACTGTATGTTTGAGATAGCCATTGCACATGTGCAGATGACAACTTCACAAATAGGAGTTGGGGCCATGACAGACCTTCCAAGTGTCTCTATTTTCCAGGGACACTCCCAATTTTAAAGAAGCCATCCTGGTTTCTGATTTGATCCCGGAATGTCCCACTTTTCCGTAGGATGTCCCTAATTTCATTGGAGAAATGTTGGAATTATGCAACCCCCAAGCCAAGGAGATATGTAAATTACAACCTTTAGAAGACATCTGAAGGCAGCCCTGTCTAGGGAAGTGTTTTTTAAAAATGTTTGACATTTTATTATGTTTTTAAATATGTTGGAAGCCACCAGAGTGGCTGGGGCAAACCAGTCAGATGGGCGGGGTATAAATAATAAAAAGATGATGATGATGGAATAGGACGTTCCTATTTTCATCGGAGAAATGTTGGAGGATATGGCATGCATGCACAGAGAATGTAAACAAGCAATAAGCATTGGGTGAAGACATTTCCACTTCACCCAATGTGCCTTGGAATGCAGAATGGGCTGCATTTTAAACCACTAATGTGTGCATAGCCTAATTCCCTCTGATCAAAACTACTTATTTTTTATTTTTGTTGAAAAACAAGACTGGGACCCTGCTACAGTTATGTGCATGGAATATGTAGTTAGCTTAAAAAATGGGGAGAAAACCTATCTTCTCCCTTTTGATTGTTTATCAGAGTCAGCAGGATCTTTCCTAGTGGAGAGAATTTAGGCCCTGTATCCCAAAGATTGGTGATATGATTCATGCAGTTAGCAACAAGGCCTAGGGATCTCTCGTGGGAGGGAAGGTGCAAAATATATGCAAGATGATTTCCACGGTTTATGAATACATATTTCAACACATTATCATTTGCTCTTTAGAAAAAGCTCATTACGAATCAAATCATCGTTTCTTATTTTTAAATCATCGCTCTCTTCTCTCTGGAGCTAAAGAATGCAGCTGACGATTATAGATTGAGCGAGACAGTTTCTGGGAACAAAGGTGGGAGAGCCGCTTTTTTTGTTAACCTTTACAGATTTCTGTTCAGCACAATCCTTTACATCTCTACTCTACTGAATTTAATGGTATTTGCTCCCAGGTAAGTGTGTACAGCCTAACAGTGCAATCCAATACCCACGTACCAGGACGTAACCGGGCCTTATATCTGGGCAAGCATGTATAGGATTGCACTGGAAATGCATTATGCAATCTGGAAATGAGCTGAAAACCCTACCATTTGCGCCCAAAAGCTATGCAAGGGATGTGAGGCTGCACAGAAACATAAATCAAACTTTTTCTGCTGTTATGCCCTCAGCTCTGAGATGCCATCTTGAAGGGGCCATTAGAATATTGTTGGTCCTTCAATCTCATGGCAATTCAGGAAAATAATTTCATTGCCACATTCAAATCTCTACTCGCCCATGTTAAAAACCTGCTTCTTGGCCTAAACTTCCTCATAGGATCATTATGAAACTACCGGTATATGCTCCTAACAAGCAGAAAGCTGAATTCTTCAAAACTATAGAAGAGAAACTGTTTGATATTTGATGGCAAATTAATAGTGATGGGTGACTTTAATGGTGTGGTGTCCCTAGATTTAGACTGATCTATAAGAAAATCAGACTCTAAAGAAGGGAAACTACCTAATGCTTTCTTCGACATGGTGGCCAACATGGATCTAACTGATCTTTGGTGTCACAGACACCCTCTGGTCCGGGAATCCACTTTTTTCTCAAACGCAACAATTCTTCAAGTAGAAGAGACTTGTTATTGGCTTTGAAAGACCTGACAACTAGAGTAAAAAAGGTTGAGATCCAACCAAGGACGTTATCAGATCACAATGGTATTCTGATGACCATGGCAGGCTAAATGATGCGATACTACATCATATAGAAATTGTTAATAAGGGAATACGTTCCCTACAATAATTTTTCAACCTCAACCTTAATAAAGGAACAGATCTAAATATGGTTTGGGATGCCAGTAAGGCATTAATGAGAGGCTTTTTAATCAAACAAAGTGCATGCATATACACCCACCCCCACCTCCACACACCACAGAAGCTTGAATTTTGCTAGCCCAAAGATGGAAAATGAGCGAGATCCCTAGTAAGGAAGACGGGCAACTTAAGATGATAGAATTTGCAGAAGCAGCAGGTTTAACATAGAATAAGAGGGCAAGAAGAATCTTTATTCAAAGCGGAGTGGAAAAATTTTACTGAATTTTTAGAAAATAATTGTGTACAATTGAAAACGCTGGTAGTGTTTAGATAAATTCAGCAGTATGGTAAATATTTGAAGGATGTAAAATGGAGAAATGATTAGATTTGCTATAGTAAAATATGCAGGAATGATGATAAGTAAAATGAACCATGAAAGGGGAAGGAGGGAAGTCAATTGTTACATCATATTATGTAAAATGCCTTTTGTCTTTCTCCATGGAGACAGCATCTTAAAAAGCAGAGACATCACCTTGCCAACAAAGGTCCGTATAGTTAAAGCCATGGTTTTCCCAGTAGTGATGTATGGAAGTGAGAGCTGGACCATAAAGAAGGCTGATCACCGAAGAATTGATGCTTTTGAATTATGGTGCTGGAGGAGACTCTTGAGAGTCCCATGGACTGCAAGAAGATCAAACGCATCCATTCTTAAGGAAATCAGCCCTGAGTGGTCACTGGAAGGACAGATCATGAAGCTGAGGCTCCAAGACTTTGGCCACCTCATGAGAAGAGAAGACTCCCTGGAAAAGACCCTGATGTTGGGGAAGATGGAGGGCACAAGGAGAAGGGGACGACAGAGGACGAGATGGTTGGACAGTGTTCTTGAGGCCACAAACATGAGTCTGACCAAACTGCGGGAGGCAGTGGAAGACAGGAGTACCTGGCGTGCTCTGGTCCATGGGGTCACAAAGAGTCGGACACAACTAAACGACTAAACAACAACAACAATTATGTAAAATGTTTATTTTGATATGTATAAACTGAAAAATTAATAAAAATTGGTTTTTTTAAAATGCTAAATAATTTTATTTCATTTTTAACGGGGATGGGGAAGGGATGTATGTAGGAAGACACTTTTGGGAGATTTATGCATTTACAAAATGAAAAACGTACATTTGTGGGAGTTTTTTTTTACAAACCAATTCAACATATTCCACCGGTGAGAGCAGTGCCAACTTGGCAGGAGTGTCCAGCTCTTCTGCTCCGCATGCCGCTGGCACCCAAAGCTCATCACGTGTCAATCTCCTCGTCCCACTTGGCGGCGTCAGGCAGCTTCATGTTTTGCCACATGAAATCGAGGAACATGGAGGCCTGCAGTAACCGGCCCAGCCTCTGGAAGTGCCGTATATGGTAGGAGAGACTCCACAGCTGGGATCGGCTCTCTGGCGTCTCATGCTTGAGGAGGGTTTCCATCACTGCCTGAGCCTCGAGGTAGTTCTGCGAGTATGTGTTCCATGTGATGGAAAACTTCGGCACAGCCTCTTTCTGGTCCTTCCGAAACTTCAGGAGGTTCTTTCCCAAGTCTTCTTTTCCATTAGCCTCCTTAAGAATAGCAGGTCCGCATACAAAAACACTCATATGTAAGCAATGTTTGGGAGGAAATAAGACCGTAAATAACAAATAACAAACTAAATATTGATGTATGTAATTTTTATTTCTTAATTATATTTAGTGGTAGTATGGCTCTATTGTTTTTTGTAACATAAAATTATTCAATAAAAATTATTTAAAAAAAAGAATAGCAGGTCCGACTGCTTCCTCTGATCCCGTGTCCAACTCCTGAAGTCTGTGCAGTCCCGACAGGGCGGCTTCTTCTTATTCAGTTCGGCAGCCGGCAAAGGCTGCCCCTCCGTGGATTTTTCAGCCCCAGCCGTCGATGCGGAGAATGGGAAAGGGATAGCGGATGCCGGTCGGGATGTGCTGGGGCTGGGCGCCGCCATGTTGGGTGCGCACAAAGCATGCTGGGCCAGAAGGGGGGAAAGGAGGCTGAGAGTAGTTGACAATGGCAACTCCAGTAGGCCACTTCCCCTTTTCCTGTTTACGCTGGAGTCTTCTTTGGCTTGCCACGCCTGCGGGCTCTCTTCCGGCCACCGCTGCCAATGACAGATCTTAAAATATTGGTGTCGGTCAGATTCGGAAATCGCAGCACCTTGCGCCTGCTGGACCTCCGGAGCGGAGCGGGTTGTGTCTTGCTCCTCGTGAAGTAGGGTGAAATGTGAGGAGCGCTGCAAGCCGGTGCAGAGGCAGAAGGTCTGGCCGAGATGGTAGAGCACGGCTTCTCTGTCAGGGGCTTCTTGCTAATCCAGTGGAACACCAGTATCATACGCCTCTTGGATGGGTTGGGCATGTTCAAGAAGGTGCTGGAGGCCCAAAGACCAGGGTGATTTCAAAGCGGAGGATGCAGCAGGCAGTTCCCTATCAATGGGGCCAAATGCAAGCAAATCTTAGCTCCAGTCCTGTTAAATCGGTCCAGCAATTAGTAACGTTAAATAAGAAATTAATTCCTCAGGCAGTATGAAAAGTCTCTATGTGGCTTTTCAAAACTGGGAGCTCCCAACTACTGCCACTGTTGACAGCCTGTTGCCCCTTAAATCTGCTTGAATGGGTTATGTCACAATGGTTCCTTAAGCCTTCATCAGGTGTTTGTGAGCATGAAAATGCTGTTGGGAGTTTCAGCAATGAAGGCTCAGGCATAACACACTGTTTGAAAGTCTGAACATTTCCTCTTTTTAAAAAAAATTACCAAATTTATATACCACTTTTAGAATTTATATACAAATTATTAGGAGAGTAAGTTAAAAATATACTGTAGTTTATTCACTTATGGGCTAGTTTACATACTTTATTCCTTCTTACACTTCTATCCCACCTTTCCTCCACAGAGCATATACACTTCTGCCTCCACCTTCTCCATTTTATCCTGACAGCAATATTGTGAGCTAGGGCCATAGCTCAGTGGTAGAACAACTGCTTAGCATGCAGAAGGCATCAGGTTCAGTCCCCAGCATCTCCTGGTGGGACTGGGAGAGATCCTGCCTGAAATCTTTATTATTATTATTATTATTATTATTATTATTATTATTATTATTATTATTATTATTATTATATTAAAGATTTTCTTGTTTTACAGAAGTATGCGTAATGTCTCATATTTTTTCCACGTAACATTTTTACAAATCAGTTTCATTTGTTGAGACATTGGGGGGGAAGGTGGGGGGAGATGGGGGGGTTGGGTGGCAATGTTTCTATTTTGCTTAATGTATGTAGGGTTTCGTGTCAGCGTTGCTTGTGCAGGTTCTCTGCTGTTCATAGCCTAAGTTACATGAAAAATGGGGGGGGGGGGTTGCTGTGGTCGAAACCACTGAGTCTAGGACTTGCCGATCAGAAGGTCGGCGGTTCGAATCCCCGCAACGGGGTGAGCTCCCGTTGCTCTGTCCCAGCTCTTGCCAACCTAGCAGTTCAAAAGTGCGAGTAGATAAATAGGTACCGCTGCGGCGGGAAGGTAAATGACATTTCCGTGCGCTCTGGCACTCGTCACGTTGTTGTGTTGCGCCAGAAGCGGTTTAGTCCTGCTGGCCACATGACCCAGAAAGCTGTCTGTGGACAAACGCCAGCTCCCTTGGCCTGAAAGCGAGATGAGTGCCACAACCCCATAGTTGCCTTTGACTGGACTTAACTGTCCATGGGTCCTTTACCTTTCATCCTTTTTACATGAAACAATGGAGACCAGCCACCTTTTCTTACATTGCCGCATGGGAAGCTGCTTAAGAGATTTCCACTCCAAACCCAGCTTTTTCTGCATCTTGACACACCTGGAAGGTGTTCTCCAACCAAAACAAAGAACTCATCTTGCTTTTCTGCCATTGTGCTTTTGTGGTGCCATAGCGGACAGCAATAATGCAATAATAGTGGGGGAACATTACAGAACAACTCTTAAAACAGACAGTCTAGTATAAATCCCACAGGTTTTTCCCTCAGAGCCTGCTTACCATTTAGGGTGCCATGATTTTGTGCTGAGATATCGCTTGGGAAAAAGTGCTTTTGGGGGGGGATAGCAATCTCATATGGCACGCCATATTATGTAAAATGTTTATTTTGAGATGTATAAACTGAAAAATTAAAAAAAAATGTTGTTTTTTAATGCTAAATAATTTTATTTCATTTTTAACGGGGATGGGGAAGGGATGTATGTAGAAAGACACTCTCGGGAGATCTATGCCTTTACAAAATCAAAAACATACATTTTTTTAGAAACCAATTCAACATATTCCACTGGTGAGAGCAGTGCCAACTTGGCAGGAGTGTCCAGCTCTTCTGCCCCGCATGCCGCTGGCACCCAAAGATCGACACGTGTCAATCTCCCCGTCCCACTTGGCGAGAATAGCAGGTCCGCATACAAAAACACTCATATGTATGCAATGTTTGGGAGGAAATAAGACAGTAAATAACAAATAACAAACTAAATATCAATGTATGTAATTTTTATTTCTTAATTATATTTAGTGGTAGTATGGCTCTATTGTTTTTTGTAACATAAAATTATTCAATAAAAATTATTTAAAAAAAAGAATAGCAGGTCCGACTGCTTCCTCTGATCCCGTGTCCAACTCCTGAAGTCTGTGCAGTCCCGACAGGGCGGCTTCTTCTTATTCAGTTCGGCGGCCGGCAGAGGCTGCCCCTCCGTGGGTTTTTCAGCCCCAGCCGTCGATGCGGAGAATGGGAAAGGGAAAGCGGACGCCGGTCGGGACGTGCTGGGGCTGGGTGCCGCCATGTTGGGTGCGCGTAAAGCATGCTGGGCCAGAAGGGGGAAAAGGAGGCTGAGAGTGGTTGTCAGTGGCAACTCCAGTAGGCCGTTTCCCCTTTTCCTGTTTACGCTATAGTCTTCTTTGGCTTGCCACGCCTGCGGGCTCTCTTCCGGCCGACGCTGCCAATGACAGATCTTAAAATCTTGGTGTCGGTCAGATTCGGAAATCGCAGCACCTTGCGCCTGCTGGACCTCCGGAGCGGAGCGGGTTGTGTCTTGCTCCTCGTGAAGTAGGGTGAAATGTGAGGAGTGTTGCAAGCAGAGGCAGAAGGTCTGGCCGAGATGGTAGAGCACGGCTTCTCTGTCAGGGGCTTCTTGCTAATCCAGTGGAACACCAGTATCATACGCCTCTTGGATGGGTTGGACATGTTGAAGAAGGTGCTGGAGGCCCAAAGACCAGGGTGATTTCAAAGCGGAGGATGCAGCAGGCAGTTCCCTATCAATGGGGCCAAATGCAAGCAAATCTTAGCTCCCGTCCTGTTAAATCGATCCAGCAATTAGGAACGTTAAATAAGAAATTAATTCCTCAGGCAGTATGAAAAGTCTCTATGTGGCTTTTCAATAGCTGGGAGCTCCCAACTACTGCCACTGTTGACAGTCTGTTGCCCCTTAAATCTGCTTGAATGGGTTATGTCACAATGGTTCCTTAAGCCTTCATCAGGTGTTTGTGAGCATGAAAATGCTGTTGGGAGTTTCAGCAATGAAGGCTCAGGCATAACACACTGTTTGAAAGTCTGAACATTTCCTCTTTTTTAAAAAAATTACCAAATTAATATACCACTTTTATAATTTATATACAAATTATTAGGAGAGTAAGTTAAAAATATACTGTAGTTTATTCACTTATGGGCTAGTTTACATACTTTATTCCTTCTTACACTTCTATCCCACCTTTCCTCCACAGAGCATATACACTTCTGCCTCCACCTTCTCCATTTTATCCTGACAGCAATATTGTGAGCTAGGGCCATAGCTCAGTGGTAGAACAACTGCTTAGCATGCAGAAGGCATCAGGTTCAATCCCCAGCATCTCCTGGTGGGACTGGGAGAGATCCTGCCTGAAATCTTGTATTATTATGATGATGATTTTATTAAAGATTTTCTTGTTTTACAGAAGTATGTATAATGTCTCTCGTATTTTTTCCATGTAACATTTTTACAAATCAGTTTCATTTGTTGAGACATTGGGGGGGAAGGTGGGGGGGAGATGGGGGGGTCGGGTGGCAATGTTGCTATTTTGCTTAATGTATGTAGGGTTTCGTGTCAGCGTTGCTTGTGCAGGTTCTCTGCTGTTCATAGCCTAAGTTACATGAGAAATGGGGGGGGGGGTGCTGTGATCGAAACCACTGAGTCTAGGACTTGCCGATCGGAAGGTCGGTGGTTCGAATCCCCGCAACGGGCTGAGCTCCCGTTGCTGTGTCCCAGCTCTTGCCAACCTAGCAGTTCAAAAGTGCGAGTAGATAAATAGGTACCGCTGCGGCGGGAAGGTAAATGACATTTCCGTGTGCTCTGGCACTCGTCACGTTGTTGTGTTGTGCCAGAAGCGGTTTAGTCCTGCTGGCCACATGACCCAGAAAGCTGTCTGTGGACAAACGCTGGCTCCCTTGGTCTGAAAGCGAGATGAGTGCCTCAACCCCATAGTTGCCTTTGACTGGACTTAACTGTCCAGGGGTCCTTTACCTTTTATCCTTTTTACATGAAACAATGGAGACCTGCCACCTTTTCTTACATTGCCGCATGGGAAGCTGCTTAAGAGATTTCCACTCCAAACCCAGCTTTTTCTGCATCTTGACACACCTGGAAGGTGTTCTCCAACCAAAACAAGGAAGTCATCTTGCTTTTCTGCCATTGTGCTTTTGTGGTGCCATAGCGGACAGCAATAATGCAATAATAGTGGGGGAACATTACAGAACAACTCTTAAAACAGACAGTCTAGTATAAATCCCACAGGTTTTTCCCTCAGAGCCTGCTTACCATTTAGGGTGCCATGATTTTGTGCTGAGATATCGCTTGGAAAAAAGTGCTTTTGGGGGGGGGATAGCAATCTCATATGGCACGCCATATTATGTAAAATGTTTATTTTGAGATGTATAAACTGAAAAATTAATAAAAATTGTTGTTTTTTAATGCTAAATAATTTTATTTCATTTTTAACGGGGATGGGGAAGGGATGTATGTAGAAAGACACTCTCGGGAGATCTATGCCTTTACAAAATCAAAAACATACATTTTTTTAGAAACCAATTCAACATATTCCACTGGTGAGAGCAGTGCCAACTTGGCAGGAGTGTCCAGCTCTTCTGCCCCGCGTGCCGCTGGCACCCAAAGATCGACACGTGTCAATCTCCCCGTCCCACTTGGCGAGAATAGCAGGTCCGCATACAAAAACACTCATATGTATGCAATGTTTGGGAGGAAATAAGACAGTAAATAACAAATAACAAACTAAATATCAATGTATGTAATTTTTATTTCTTAATTATATTTAGTGGTAGTATGGCTCTATTGTTTTTTGTAACATAAAAGTATTCAATAAAAATTATTTAAAAAAAAGAATAGCAGGTCCGACTGCTTCCTCTGATCCCGTGTCCAACTCCTGAAGTCTGTGCAGTCCCGACAGGGCGGCTTCTTCTTATTCAGTTCGGCGGCCGGCAGAGGCTGCCCCTCCGTGGGTTTTTCAGCCCCAGCCGTCGATGCGGAGAATGGGAAAGGGAAAGCGGATGCCGGTCGGGACGTGCTGGGGCTGGGTGCCGCCATGTTGGGTGCGCGTAAAGCATGCTGGGCCAGAAGGGGGAAAAGGAGGCTGAGAGTGGTTGTCAGTGGCAACTCCAGTAGGCCGTTTCCCCTTTTCCTGTTTACGCTATAGTCTTCTTTGGCTTGCCACGCCTGCGGGCTCTCTTCCGGCCGACGCTGCCAATGACAGATCTTAAAATCTTGGTGTCGGTCAGATTCGGAAATCGCAGCACCTTGCGCCTGCTGGACCTCCGGAGCGGAGCGGGTTGTGTCTTGCTCCTCGTGAAGTAGGGTGAAATGTGAGGAGTGTTGCAAGCAGAGGCAGAAGGTCTGGCCGAGATGGTAGAGCACGGCTTCTCTGTCAGGGGCTTCTTGCTAATCCAGTGGAACACCAGTATCATACGCCTCTTGGATGGGTTGGACATGTTGAAGAAGGTGCTGGAGGCCCAAAGACCAGGGTGATTTCAAAGCAGAAGATGCAGCAGGCAGTTCCCTATCAATGGGGCCAAATGCAAGCAAATCTTAGCTCCCGTCCTGTTAAATCGATCCAGCAATTAGGAACGTTAAATAAGAAATTAATTCCTCAGGCAGTATGAAAAGTCTCTATGTGGCTTTTCAATAGCTGGGAGCTCCCAACTACTGCCACTGTTGACAGTCTGTTGCCCCTTAAATCTGCTTGAATGGGTTATGTCACAATGGTTCCTTAAGCCTTCATCAGGTGTTTGTGAGCATGAAAATGCTGTTGGGAGTTTCAGCAATGAAGGCTCAGGCATAACACACTGTTTGAAAGTCTGAACATTTCCTCTTTTTTAAAAAAATTACCAAATTAATATACCACTTTTATAATTTATATACAAATTATTAGGAGAGTAAGTTAAAAATATACTGTAGTTTATTCACTTATGGGCTAGTTTACATACTTTATTCCTTCTTACACTTCTATCCCACCTTTCCTCCACAGAGCATATACACTTCTGCCTCCACCTTCTCCATTTTATCCTGACAGCAATATTGTGAGCTAGGGCCATAGCTCAGTGGTAGAACAACTGCTTAGCATGCAGAAGGCATCAGGTTCAATCCCCAGCATCTCCTGGTGGGACTGGGAGAGATCCTGCCTGAAATCTTGTATTATTATGATGATGATTTTATTAAAGATTTTCTTGTTTTACAGAAGTATGTATAATGTCTCTCGTATTTTTTCCATGTAACATTTTTACAAATCAGTTTCATTTGTTGAGACATTGGGGGGGAAGGTGGGGGGGAGATGGGGGGGTCGGGTGGCAATGTTGCTATTTTGCTTAATGTATGTAGGGTTTCGTGTCAGCGTTGCTTGTGCAGGTTCTCTGCTGTTCATAGCCTAAGTTACATGAGAAATGGGGGGGGGGGGTGCTGTGATCGAAACCACTGAGTCTAGGACTTGCCGATCGGAAGGTCGGTGGTTCGAATCCCCGCAACGGGCTGAGCTCCCGTTGCTGTGTCCCAGCTCTTGCCAACCTAGCAGTTCAAAAGTGCGAGTAGATAAATAGGTACCGCTGCGGCGGGAAGGTAAATGACATTTCCGTGTGCTCTGGCACTCGTCACGTTGTTGTGTTGTGCCAGAAGCGGTTTAGTCCTGCTGGCCACATGACCCAGAAAGCTGTCTGTGGACAAACGCTGGCTCCCTTGGTCTGAAAGCGAGATGAGTGCCTCAACCCCATAGTTGCCTTTGACTGGACTTAACTGTCCAGGGGTCCTTTACCTTTTATCCTTTTTACATGAAACAATGGAGACCTGCCACCTTTTCTTACATTGCCGCATGGGAAGCTGCTTAAGAGATTTCCACTCCAAACCCAGCTTTTTCTGCATCTTGACACACCTGGAAGGTGTTCTCCAACCAAAACAAGGAAGTCATCTTGCTTTTCTGCCATTGTGCTTTTGTGGTGCCATAGCGGACAGCAATAATGCAATAATAGTGGGGGAACATTACAGAACAACTCTTAAAACAGACAGTCTAGTATAAATCCCACAGGTTTTTCCCTCAGAGCCTGCTTAACATTTAGGGTGCCATGATTTTGTGCTGAGATATCGCTTGGAAAAAAGTGCTTTTGGGGGGGGGTTAGCAATCTCATATGGCACGCCATATTATGTAAAATGTTTATTTTGAGATGTATAAACTGAAAAATTAATAAAAATTGTTGTTTTTTAATGCTAAATAATTTTATTTCATTTTTAACGGGGATGGGGAAGGGATGTATGTAGAAAGACACTCTCGGGAGATCTATGCCTTTACAAAATCAAAAACATACATTTTTTTAGAAACCAATTCAACATATTCCACTGGTGAGAGCAGTGCCAACTTGGCAGGAGTGTCCAGCTCTTCTGCTCCGCATGCCGCTGGCACCCAAAGCTCATCACGTGTCAATCTCCCCGTCCCACTTGGCGAGAATAGCAGGTCCGCATACAAAAACACTCATATGTATGCAATGTTTGGGAGGAAATAAGACAGTAAATAACAAATAACAAACTAAATATCAATGTATGTAATTTTTATTTCTTAATTATATTTAGTGGTAGTATGGCTCTATTGTTTTTTGTAACATAAAAGTATTCAATAAAAATTATAAAAAAAAAAAAATAGCAGGTCCGACTGCTTCCTCTGATCCCGTGTCCAACTCCTGAAGTCTGTGCAGTCCCGACAGGGCGGCTTCTTCTTATTCAGTTCGGCGGCCGGCAGAGGCTGCCCCTCCGTGGGTTTTTCAGCCCCAGCCGTCGATGCGGAGAATGGGAAAGGGAAAGCGGATGCCGGTCGGGACGTGCTGGGGCTGGGCGCCGCCATGTTGGGTGCGCGCAAAGCATGCTTGGCCAGAAGGGGGGAAAGGAGGCTGAGAGTGGTTGTCAGTGGCAACTCCAGTAGGCTGCTTCCCCTTTTCCTGTTTACGCTGGAGTCTTCTTTGGCTTGCCACGCCTGTGGGCTCTCTTCCGGCCAACGCTGCCAATGACAGATCTTAAAATCTTGGTGTCGGTGAGATTCGGAAAGCGCAGCACCTTGCGCCTACTGGACCTCCGGAGCGGAGCGGGTTGTGTCTTGCTCCTCGTGAAGTAGGGTGAAATGTGAGGAGTGTTGCAAGCCGCTGCAGAGGCAGAAGGTCTGGCCGAGATGGTAGAGCACGGCTTCTCTGTCAGGGGCTTCTTGCTAATCCAGTGGAACACCAGTATCATACGCCTCTTGGATGGGTTGGGCATGTTGAAGAAGGTGCTGGAGGCCCAAAGACCAGGGTGACTTCAAAGCAGAAGATGCAGCAGGCAGTTCCCTATCAATGGGGCCAAATCCAAGCAAATCTTAGCTCCAGTCCTGTTAAATCGATCCAGCAATTAGGAACGTTAAATAAGAAATTAATTCCTCAGTCAGTATGAAAAGTCTCTATGTGGCTTTTCAATAGCTGGGAGCTCCCAATTACTGCCACTGTTGACAGCCTGTTGCCCCTTAAATCTGCTTGAATGGGTTATGTCACAATGGTTCCTGAAGCCTTCATCAGCAGTTTGTGAGCATGAAAATGCTGTTGGGAGTTTCAGCAATGAAGGCTCAGGCACAACATACTGTTTGAAAGTCTGAACATTTCCTCTTTTTAAAAAAAATTACTAAATTTATATACCACTTTTATAATTTATATACAAATTATTAGGAGAGTAAGTTAAAAATATACTGTAGTTTATTCACTTATGGGCTAGTTTACATACTTTATTCCTTCTTACACTTCTATCCCACCTTTCCTCCACAGAGCATATACACTTCTGCCTCCACCTTCTCCATTTTATCCTGACAGCAATATTGTGAGCTAGGGCCATAGCTCAGTGGTAGAACAACTGCTTAGCATGCAGAAGGCATCAGGTTCAATCCCCAGCATCTCCTGGTGGGACTGGGAGAGATCCTGCCTGAAATCTTGTATTATTATGATGATGATTTTATTAAAGATTTTCTTGTTTTACAGAAGTATGTATAATGTCTCTCGTATTTTTTCCATGTAACATTTTTACAAATCAGTTTCATTTGTTGAGACATTGGGGGGGAAGGTGGGGGGAGATGGGGGGGTCGGGTGGCGATGTTTCTATGTTGCTTAATGTATGTAGGGTTTCGTGTCAGCGTTGCTTGTGCAGGTTCTCTGCTGTTCATAGCCTAAGTTACATGAAAAATGGGTGGGGTGGGGTGCTGTGGTCGAAACCACTGAGTCTAGGACTTGCCGATCGGAAGGTCGGCGGTTCGAATCCCCGCAACGGGGTGAGCTCCCGTTGCTCTGTCCCAGCTCTTGCCAACCTAGCAGTTCAAAAGTGCGAGTAGATAAATAGGTACCGCTGCGGCGGGAAGGTAAATGACATTTCCGTGCGCTCTGGCACTCGTCACGTTGTTGTGTTGTGCCAGAAGCGGTTTAGTCCTGCTGGCCACATGACCCAGAAAGCTGTCTGTGGACAAACGCCGGCTCCCTTGGTCTGAAAGCGAGATGAGTGCCACAACCCCATAGTTGCCTTTGACTGGACTTAACTGTCCATGGGTCCTTGACCTTTTATCCTTTTTACATGAAACAATGGAGACCTGCCACCTTTTCTTACATTGCCGCATGGGAAGCTGCTTAAGAGATTTCCACTCCAAACTCAGCTTTTTCTGCATCTTGATACACCTGGAAGGTGTTTTCCGACCAAAACAAGGAAGTCATCTTGCTTTTCTGCCATTGTGCTTTTGTGGTGCCATAGCCGACAGCAATAATGCAATAATAGTGGGGGAACATTACAGAACAACTCTTAAAACAGACAGTCTAGTATAAATCCCACAAGTTTTCCCCTCAGAGCCTGCTTACCATTTAGGGTGCCATGATTTTGTGCTGAGATATCGCTTGGAAAAAAGTGATTTTTTTGGGGGGGTAGCAATCTCATATGGCACGCCATATTATGTAAAATGTTTATTTTGAGATGTATAAACTGAAAAATTAATAAAAATTGGTGTTTTTTTATGCAAAATAATTTTATTTCATTTTTAATGGCGATGGGGAAGGGATGTATGTAGAAAGACACTCTTGGGAGATTTATGCCTTTACAAAATCAAAAACATACATTTTTTTAGAAACCAATTCAGCATAATCCAACGGTGAGAGCAGTGCCAACTTGGCAGGAGTGTCCAGCTCTTCTGCCCCGCATGCCGCTGGCACCCAAAGCTCATCACGTGTCAATCTCCCCGTCCCACTTGGCGAGAATAGCAGGTCCGCATACAAAAACACTCATATGTATGCAATGTTTGGGAGGAAATAAGACAGTAAATAACAAATAACAAACTAAATATCAATGTATGTAATTTTTATTTCTTAATTATATTTAGTGGTAGTATGGCTCTATTGTTTTTTGTAACATAAAATTATTCAATAAAAATTATATATATAAAAAAAGAATAGCAGGTCCGACTGCTTCCTCTGATCCCGTGTCCAACTCCTGAAGTCCATGCAGGCCTGAAAGGGCAGCTTCTTATTCAGTTCGGCAGCCGGCAGAGGCTGCCCCTCCGTGGGTTTTTCAGCCCCAGCCGTCGAGGCAAAGAAGGGGAAAGGGAAAGCGGACGCCGGTCGGGACGTGCTGGGGCTGGGCGCCGCCATGTTGGGTGCGCGCAAAGCATGCTGGGCCAGAAGGGGAAAAAGGAGGCTGAGAGTGGTTGTCAGTGGCAACTCCAGTAGGCTGCTTCCCCTTTTCCTGTTTACGCTGGAGTCTTCTTTGGCTTGCCACGCCTGTGGGCTCTCTTCCGGCCAACGCTGCCAATGACAGATCTTAAAATCTTGGTGTCGGTGAGATTCGGATATCGCAGCACCTTGCGCCTGCTGGACCTCCGGAGCGGAGCGGGTTGTGTCTTGCTCCTCGTGAAGTAGGGTGAAATGTGAGGAGTGTTGCAAGCCGGTGCAGAGGCAGAAGGTCTGGCTGAGATGGTAGAGCACGGCTTCTCTGTCAGGGGCTTCTTGCTAATCCAGTGGAACACCAGTATCATACGCCTCTTGGATGGGTTGGACATGTTGAAGAAGGTGCTGGAGGCCCAAAGACCAGGGTGATTTCAAAGCAGAAGATGCAGCAGGCAGTTCCCTATCAATGGGGCCAAACGCAAGCAAATCTTAGCTCCAGTCCTGTTAAATCGGTCCAGCAATTAGGAACGTTAAATAAGAAATTAATTCCTCAGTCAGTATGAAAAGTCTCTATGTGGCTTTTCAATAGCTGGGAGCTCCCAACTACTGCCACTGTTGACAGCCTGTTGCCCCTTAAATCTGCTTGAATGGGTTATGTCACAATGGTTCCTTAAGCCTTCATCAGGTGTTTGTGAGCATGAAAATGCTGTTGGGAGTTTCAGCAATGAAGGCTCAGGCATAACACACTGTTTGAAAGTCTGAACATTTCCTCTTTTTAAAAAAAATACCAAATTTATATACCACTTTTATAATTTATATACAAATTATTAGGAGAGTAAGTTAAAAATATACTGTAGTTTATTCACTTATGGGCTAGTTTACATACTTTATTCCTTCTTATACTTCTATCCCACCTTTCCTCCACAGAGCATATACACTTCTGCCTCCACCTTCTCCATTTTATCCTGACAGCAATATTGTGAGCTAGGGCCATAGCTCAGTGGTAGAACAACTGCTTAGCATGCAGAAGGCATCAGGTTCAGTCCCCAGCATCTCCTGGTGGGACTGGGAGAGATCCTACCTGAAATCATATTATTATTATTATTATTATTATTATTATTATTATTATTATTATTTTCTTGTTTTACAGAAGTATGCGTAATGTCTCATATTTTTTCCACGTAACATTTTTACAAATCAGTTTCATTTGTTGAGAGATTGGGGGGGGAGATGGGGGGGTCGGGTGGCAATGTTTCTATTTTGCTTAATGTATGTAGGGTTTCGTGTCAGCGTTGCTTGTGCAGGTTCTCTGCTGTTCATAGCCTAAGTTACATGAAAAATGGGGGGGGGGTTGCTGTGGTCGAAACCACTGAGTCTAGGACTTGCCGATTGGAAGGTTGGCAGTTCGAATCCCCGCAACGGGGTGAGCTCCCATCGCTCTGTCCCAGCTCTTGCCAACCTAGCAGTTCAAAAGTGTGAGTAGATAAATAGGTACCGCTGCGGCGGGAAGGTAAATGACATTTCCGTGCGCTCTGGCACTCGTCACGTTGTTGTGTTGCGCCAGAAGCGGTTTAGTCCTGCTGGCCACATGACCCAGAAAGCTGTCTGTGGACAAACGCTGGCTCCCTTGGCCTGAAAGCGAGATGAGTGCCTCAACCCCATAGTTGCCTTTGACTGGACTTAACTGTCCATGGGTCCTTTACCTTTCATCCTTTTTACATGAAACAATGGAGACCTGCCACCTTTTCTTACAATGCCGCATGGGAAGCTGCATAAGAGATTCCACTCCAAACCCAGCTTTTTCTGCATCTTGATACACCTGGAAGGTGTTCTCCAAGCAAAACAAGGAAGTCATCTTGCTTTTCTGCCATTGTGCTTTTGTGGTGCCATAGCGGACAGCAATAATGCAATAATAGTGGGGGAACATTACAGAACAACTCTTAAAACAGACAGTCTAGTATAAATCCCACAAGTTTTTCCCTCAGAGCCTGCTTACCATTTAGGGTGCCATGATTTTGTGCTGAGATATCGCTTGGAAAAAAGGGCTTCTGGGGGGGGATAGCAATCTCATATGGCACGCCATATTATGTAAAATGTTTATTTTGAGATGTATAAACTGAAAAATTAATAAAAGTTGTTGTTTTTTAATGCTAAATAATTTTATTTCATTTTTAACAGGGATGGGGAAGGGATGTATATAGGAAGACACTCTTGGGAGATTTATGCCTTTACAAAATCAAAAACGTACATTTTTTAAGAAACCAATTCAACATATTCCACCGGTGAGAGCAGTGCCAACTTGGCAGGAGTGTCCAGCTCTTCTGCCCCGCATGCCGCTGGCACCCAAAGCTCATCACTGTCAATCTCCTCGTCCCACTTGGCGGCGTCAGGCAGCTTCATGTTTTGCCACATGAAATCGAGGAACATGGAGGCCTGCAGTAACTGGCCCAGCCTCTGGAAGTGCCGTTCTGTGTATGGGAACATTACAGAACAACTCTTAAAACATACCGTCCAGTATAAATCCCACAAGTGTCCCCGAAAAACCAGGACATCCCTTTTTTCCCTCTGAGAGCCCGCCTACCATTTGGGGTGCCATGATTTTGTGCTGAGATATCGCTCGGGAAAAAGTGCTTTTGTGGGGACAGCGACCTCACAGGGCACGGCAAAGCACACCTTTTCTGGTGTTGTGAAAGCACATATTTTGGGGCTCTGTGATGTCTCACAGGTCACGTGACTCGCACGGACAGGAAGACACCTGTCCCAGTTTTGGGATTCAACTTGTTGAAGGATATGATATAGTATGTCAATGACATGTTGCAGAATATCCTCCCCCCCCCAAAAAAAAACCCCTCCACAACCCACCAGTCTGGAAGAGCTCTTAGAGTCAAAGGAAACAGACAAATAAAAGCGTTCTGCTCCAACGTAATGGTTCTGTTTTGCATCTCTCAATGCTTTCATATGCGTCTTCCCTTGCCAGTGCTGTGCATGGTTCTCAAATTACTTGTCCCAGCACAGAAAACAGATTGTGAACTATTGCTGCAGACAGCTTGTCCTTTCATGTTCTGTATCATGCAGAACAGAAAGTATTTGTACTTTGAGCCTGAAAGCGATAATCGCTTTCTGATCTGCAGCTGTTCCTCTGAGGAGTTCATCCTGCTCCCAACTTCCCCCTCATAAAGCTTAGAATGATGCTTTCCTAGTACCGATCGGCCCATTTCTGTGAATTTGTTGTTCAAATTCCCAACACATGTGCTTTGCTACCCTGTGTGAAGGGGGGTCTATGGCTCAGCGCATGTTTCGCAGTTATATTTTAGTGTCATATAAATAAACATTAGTGTGTGGGGGGGGATATTCTTCTGGGGAGGAAAGCAAAGTGATGGGATCTGTTTCAAAGCAGTTCATCGTTTTGCAAGGCCATTCATTGCCTGGCTAGGACTTTGCTTAAAGGTTGAAAACAACTTGCCTCGGTACTTAGATGGCACCAGAAATTTACTAACCTCACGAAGCAGAATTTATGTTAATATTGTGCCAGTTAAAGCAAAGTTTATGCCATTAGCTGTGATTAGGCTGAATCAGCTCCGTTAAATATGACTCAGTAATGCAGATCTCTGGATAATAGCGTCTGTGGGAGAAGCACAGGTAGAAAATTATGAGAACCTGAGACATTGTTAAAGACCTTTGACTCTTCATCTAAGCCAATTAAGAGTTCAGTCTGAGATCTTGACTACAAAAATGTTTTGAATGGTTTGCGTATCTTATGTAAAGCAAACACTCGACAAGCAAGGAGTGGATGTATCCATAGCATATGTTTTTCTTGTTGGTGCAAAAGTATTGTATATGTACAAAAGGAGAATTCCCTGGTTGCCAAAATCCAGGTTTGGGGCAAGTACTCTTTTGTGAGAGAACCTCAGATGACAATTAAAGTCACAAAATATGCAGGAAAGGAAAACATGGAGATATAGGTTGGTAGACATTTAAAATATGCCCTTCCAAGAGAGTTCCAAAGTTTCACTTTTCCCCCAGCATAGGAAACTACTAATGTTTGGCAAGTTAAAAATTGGTTTACTTACACAGGCATCCCCAACCTCGGCCCTCCAGCTGTTTTGGGACTACAATTCCCATCATCCCTGACCACCAGTCCTGTTAGCTAGGGATGATGGGAGTTGTAGTCCCAAAACAGCTGGAGGGCCGAGTTTGGGGAAGCCTGACTTACAAGCTCTTCAAATGTCAGATTCATGTGCTTTTCCATACATTAGTCAGAAAAGTTGCACAGGCAGTAAAACGTAGCTGAGTTACAAAGTGGTAAAAGTTCCTAGATTCCTAGTACAGGAATTCAAGAGTGGCTGGTGAGAGCCATGCGGTTGAGCTGGAGCAACCAGCTCAAACCTCCTCACACACTGAGTTTCTCAGGTAGACTGGGGAAAACAATAGGCTTGATTACCTATTTCCTCCCAAAGTAAGGGGAGGTGACATAGCTAAACCTGACAGGACAGTTGACTCTGTGGTATTAACCCCTTCATGCATTAACTAGACAAGCATGTTGGTTATATGAGGCTGATTTCTGAAAGCCCAGGAAAATATTTCGAAGTCCTTTAGAGTTTAGACAATAATTCAAGCTTGCATTGAGTGTATGATTCAAATGTGTTAAATAGTGTTATTATTCAATTTCTTACCTTCTCTTCATCATAAAGTCCCCAGGGCAGGTTACAACAATATTAAAACACAATATTGAAATCAGTTAAAACACTTACTTCACATGCAAAGCACACAATTAACATGTATCCCCTCCCCCCCCCATGCTTCACAACCACTTCTACATTCCCATTATGTTAGAATAAAACACACACACACACACACACACACACACACTTCAGTGTGCCAGCCTTTTTGTTAAAAAGAGCCACTCACTTAAATCTTAGCACCATCATGACTTCAGGAACAAAATGGAATTGCTTGGGCTGCCCTGCTGGTAAAAAACACATTTACTGGGGAAGAAGTGAGATTTAGCTGTAGATAAGGATAATCTATTTTTAAAGGTACAAATAATAAAATGAGCATTTTATAACCATGTACTGTACATATTTAGCCAGCCGCCCCCAGACTACACAGACTTTATTTTTTAAAAATGAGAAGAAGAAGAAAGAAAGGATGCTGTGGCAACCAATGTCAGTTCTGGTGGGCTTTTGTGGGCTCGGGTGCTGATATTGAACTTGTTTGTCGCTGCTGCCATCACCTGCCACTTTCTGGATGTCCATAGGTGGGGCATGGACTTTAGCTCGGAGGTCCAGTCTTAGCTGCACCACTGATCAGAATACGAGGATGCAGCAAAGGTGGTATATGATGGGCTGTAGGTGGAGCTTCTGGTCAATCGCAGATAAAGCGTCACAGAAACATTGTCTTACCTCAGACAACATAACTATATAAAGGTAAAGGGACCCCTGACTATTAGGTCCAGGCGTGATCAACTCTGGGGTTGCGGCGTTCATCTCGCTTTACTGGCCGAGGGAGCCGGCATACAGCTTCTGGGTCATGTGGCCAGCATGACTAAGCCACTTCTGGCAAACCAGAGCAGCGCACAGAAACACCGTTTACCTTCCCGCCAGAGCGGTACCTATTTATCTACTTGCACTTTGACGTGCTTTCGAACTGCTAGGTTGGCAGGAGCAGGGATTGAGCAACGGGAACTCACCCCGTTGCGGGGATTCGAACCGCCGACCTTCTGATTGGCAAATCCTAGGTTCTGTGGTTTAACCCACAGCGCCACCCACGTCCCTAACACAACTATACACAGGTGAAAATTAGCAAAGATGTATAGAACTGCTTCAAGTGTTTGTTGGAAATGCAAGGAGAAAGAAGGCACATTCTACCACATGTGGTGGACGTGCAAGATAACAAAAGCATTCTGGGAAATGATTTACAATGAGTTGAAAAAAATGTTTAAAATATCGTTTGTTAGTAAAGGTAAAGGGACCCCTGACCATTAGGTCCAGTCGTGGCCAATTCTGGGGTTGTGGAGCTCATCTCACTTTATTGGCCGAGGGAGCCGGAGTACAGCTTCCGGGTCATGTGGCCAGCAGGACTAAGCTGCTTCTGGCGAACCAGAGCAGCGCACGGAAAAGACGTTTGCCTTCCCACTGGGGTGGTACCTATTTATCTACTTGCACTTTGTGCTTTCGAACTGCTAGGTTGGCAGGAGCGGGGACCGAGCAACGGGAGCTCACACCGTCGCAGGGATTCGAACCACCGACCTTCCAATTGGCAAGCCCTAGGCTCTGTGGTTTAGACCACAGCACCACCCGCGTCCACGTTTGTTACCAGAGGCTTTTTTGCTAGGTATTCTAGATGCAGAGATTCCGAAGGAGCAGAAACTACTATTCATGTAAGCGAAGACAGCAGCGCAGATACTACTGGCTCAGAGATGGAAAGAAGATAAAGTTCCAACCAGAAACGAATGGCTGATGGTGATGGACTACGCCGAAATGGCGAAATTGACTGGGAAAATCAGAAACCAGGAAGAGAAGAATTTTAAGAAGGAATGGGGAAAATTTATAATGTATTTAAGAGAACACTGTAAACAGGTAAAAACTTTGGCAGGATTTGAGTAATGCTTGTAATATACGAAAAACTATGGTAAAAATGGATTTTTTTCTTTAAAAAAGAAAAGAAGAGAAGCAGTTGGGGAAAAATAGATTGATAATGGTAACCATGGAAGGGCAGAGGGGAGTCGAAGGATTCAATGAATCCTAAATTATGATATGGATGGATGTTTTATATGAATTTAAATTTGTTATGTAAAACTTAATATATATATAAAAACTATACACAGGTGAAATGCTGACTAGCTGACAAGCTTCCCCTTGCTGCTTTTGGTGACCCATCGCTGCACATTTCATCCAGCAAAATATTCAGGCCACGGGGAAGGGATATAATTAAGCACATTGTGGTTGCTAAGCTACAACCTTGCTTGATCCTAAGCTCTTCTGCATTGACCTATAAGGTGAATGCACAACAATTTCTACCTCCTTCTCCTGAGTGCAGCAACAATACCTTCAAATGGATATTTTTTTTCATTATCACAGTTGGTATCTGTATTGGATTCTGTCAGGGACCGTGCTGAGGAGGGCTGCAGTGAGAAAGAATGGTGGGAGCCACCCCCTCCCCCTGATCCTGAATCTACCCAGGAGCAGGAGGACAGCATAGATCTGGAACAGTGGTTTGCAGAGGGTCATAGTTCAGAAGGCAGTAGCTGGGAAATACTGGATGGGGAACAGCTAGCAGAAGAAACACTGGAAGAGAGAGGGTTAACAGATTCACAGTCTCTGGATAGTATTCATCTCCCCTTCTCCAAAGACACAGAGAGGTCAGAGAGTGTTAGAACAGAAAGCGCAGAGGCTACAAGCTCAGGTTACAAGACGTAGGAGTGATGTAGATTAATAGGGATGGAGGGGGGAGTGAGCCTTAATTGGGAGCACCGCCATTTCTGGGAGATGTGTTCTTTTTCTATCTCACTGTGATTATTGACGAACTAACTGGAAAGACGTTCCTTTCGTTTGATCTTTTTATTTACTGCCACAGGGGGAGGAAGCCAATTCCCCAAAGCCTGACAGATGTTGTTGTTGTTAATTTATATACCACCCTATACCTGCAGGTCTCAGGGGCCGAAGGGTCTTTGCACCCCCCACTAAAATATTTGAGGGTGCTGCCCCCAGTTGTTGGGCATTGCCATTCAAATAGTGTGTGTGTGTGTGTGTGTGTGTGTGTGTGTGTGTGTGCGTGCACGCTGCATCATGTGATCAGCTATGTGGGGTGGGGATTACCTGCCCCAACCCATATATTTTATTCAAGCTGGCACACCTGAGGGGATGTGAATTGTTCTCATGTATCTCCTGCTGACGTTGTTTTAAAAGGCTCATGTCTATATATAACGGGTTTTTCAAACTGTTTTATATATGCAGCTGTTTAACTGTTCTAGATAGATATAGATATAACTGTTTTATACATGCTTTTATTATGGTGTAAATTGCTTCAGAATGCCTCAAGGGAAGCAATTAATGAATGAAATGAACAACAACAAGAAGAAGAAGAAGAAGAAGAAGAAGAAGAAGAAGAAGAAGAAGAAGAAGAAGAAGAGTTTGGATTTGATATCCCGCCTTTCACTCCCTTTAAGGAGTCTCAAAGCAGCTAACATTCTCCTTTCCCTTCCTCCCCCACAACAAACACTCTGCGAGGTGAGTGGGGCTGAGAGACTTCAAAGAAGTGTGACTAGCCCAAGGTCACCCAGCAGCTGCATGTGGAGGAGCGGAGACGCAAACCCGGTTCCCCAGATTACGAGACTACCGCTCTTAACCACTACACCACACTGGCTCTCGATAACAACAACATGGTCAGACAAAATTGAAGTTTGCTGGGGGAGGAGTAATTTTGGGGTAAACTTAGAAAATCCCTGCACCAATTTGGGACACAATACAGTATCCAACTTTAAGAGTGGGAAAGGTTATGGAAAATTGATTTGAAATTCATGGTGTGTTGTACACTGAAAGAAAACTATATGAAAGTGATGTATCGATGGTATCTGACTCCCAGTAAGTTAGCAAAAATGTATAAGACAGCTGCAAATATCTGTTGGAAATGTAAAGAAAAGGAAGGCACCTTTTATCATAAGTGGTGGTCTTGTAATAAAAGCATTCTGGGAAATGATACATAATGAGATGGGGGAAAAGTTTAAATCAACTTTTGTTAAAAAAACAAAAACAAAAAAGAGGCTTTTTTTAATTAGGAATTATAGGTGCTGATATTCCAAGGGAGCAGAAAAGACTTTTTATATATGCGATGACAGCCACTCGGATGCTATTAGCCCAGAGATGGAAAGAATCTTCTCTACCAGAGAAGAATGGCAAATTAAACTGTTGGATTATGCAAAAATGGCAAAGCTGACTGGGAAGCTCAGGAACCAAGAAGACCAAGACTTTAACAAAGAATGGGGAAAATTCATAATTTCTCTTGGAGACTACTGTAAGCAGATGAAAATATTTGAGGATTGAAATAACACTTGGAATGTAGCAAGTACTATGGAGACAGTGGATGTGATGGCCTGGGATTCCGATTCTGAGAGTGAATCGGAGGAATCCCAGCCTGCACAGGAGTCCCCGCCTCCAGGGCCGGCTGAACTGGGGCAGGGCCTTGATTCTGAGGAGCCTGCACCTGTGCCGGATCCTCAGGAGCAGGCACCAGGTGAATCCATTCTGGCTCCAGAGGTGGTTGAGGACTCAGTGCCTACAGGTGAGTCTCCCCCTGGGCCCAGTAACCCTTCAGCCTCTCCTGAGCTGCAGAGGCTTAGGGCAGAGAGGTGAAGGGAACTGGTTTCTCCCAGGAGGAGTGCTCGCCTTAAGGCCAGGAGAGGCGGGGCTCCTGGGGGCCGGGACCGCCCCTGGCCTCAGAGAAGATAAAGGCCAGTCAGCCCGGTCCCAGGTTGCGGGAGCAACGTCGTCATTGAAGAGCTGTTTCGGCCAGCATCCAGTCCTGTCCTCCAGTGTTCCTGTCCCCGCCCGGCTTCCTGCTTCGGACCTCGCCTCGCACCTTGTGGACTATTTCCAGGCTAGTGACTCAGGACTGAACTTTGACTACGGTAACAGTAACCTTCCCCCCAGGACCAGCACAGTGGAGTTATATAAAACATAGATTATTTGAAAAGATGCAGTAAAAAAGGTAAAGGGACCCCTGACCATTAGGTCCAGTCGTGACCGACTCTGGGGTTGCGGTGCTCATCTCGCTTTATTGGCTGAGGGAGCCGGCGTACAGCTTCCGGGTCATGTGGCCACCATGACTAAGCCGCTTCTGGCTAACCAGAGCAGTGCACGGAAATGCCGTTTACCTTCCTGCTGGAGCAGTACCTATTTATCTACTTGCACTTTGATGTGCTTTTGAACTGCTAGGTTGGCAGGAGCAGGGACCGAGCAACGGGAGCTCACCCCGTCGCGGGGATTCGAACCGCCGACCTTCTGATCGGCAAGTCCTAGGCTCTGTGGTTTAACCCACAGCACCACCCGCGTCCCAAAAAAGGTTTAATAATAGGACCGATGGAGGGGAGGTGGGAAGTCCAGAGATTCGGAGGAATCTGTAAATGTGTATGTGTATGATTGTATTGCTATAATTTTATACTTGTGAAACCATATAAAAAATATTATTATTATTTTTAAAAAAGAACATCCCTGCACTGTCCCCAAACAATCCTGTTCTCATAGAGGTCAGCCCAGATGCTTCTAGGAAGGAAGCTGGCAAGCAAGACCCGAATGCGACCATACTCTCCTCGCCTTCAGTTTCCAGCAACTCGCATTCAGAGACACCCTGCTTCCGACAGTGATTGAACTTGCAACTAACAAGATTTCCATGCAACTAACAAATCTTTTTGCATAACCAACAAGGAACACTTGCAAAACTGTTTTCCCAGCACCAGACAGAGTTCAAAATGAACAGCACCGCAGTGCTTGTTTTATTTATGCACATATATTTTATAGAAGCTATCAAAATTGCAACGTCAAAAGCACATCTTTTAAAGAACGGTCTGTTGCATCATTATCCTATCATAGTCAATTCATACCACAGCTGGCTGTGTTTTGATCATCCAAAGCATTCAGCAATAGCTTTTAATACATTTAGCTAACGTTTCTATATTGAGCATACTTGAAATTCATCGTGGGCCAAAAAAGCAGACAAGGATAATGCTGCTATCTTAAATCTGGGATGTGTGTGTTTTGGGCACACAGATTTTTTTCCTAGATTAAATGAACAATGCCAGCTACAACAAATTGGCACTTTTGTGCAAATTGACCCTCCTTAACCTGGAATTGGGACGCAGGTGGTGCTGTGGGTTAAACCACAGAGCCTAGGACTTGCCGATCAGAAGGTCGGCGGTCCGAATCTCCGCGATGGGGTGAGCTCCCGTTGCTCGGTCCCTGCTCCTGCCCACCTAGCAGTTCGAAAGCAAGTCAAAGTGCAAGTAGATAAATAGGTACCGCTCCAGCGGGAAGGTAAACGGCGTTTCCGTGCACTGCTCTGGTTCACCAGAAGTGGCTTAGTCATGCTGGCCACATGACCGGAAGCTGTATGCCGGCTCCCTCGGCCAGTAAAGTGAGATGAGCGCAACAAACCCATAGTCGTCCGCGACTAGACCTAATGGTCAAGGGTCCCTTTACCTTTAACCTGGAATTAGCATATGCCCTCCAACATGTCTCTGATGGAAATAGGGACGTCCCAGTCAACAACAAACAACAACAACAATTTTATTATTTGTACTCCACCCTTCTGACTGGGTGTCTTCCAACATATATAAAAATAATAATAAAACATTCAGCATTTAAAAAAACCTCCCCTATACAGGGCTGCCCCAGACACTTCTGATCTTAGTTACGTGAGAGACATAGCAGGTGAAGAGGGGGGGGGAATGCAGTTTTAAAAAATATATTGGCTGCTTCTTTTTCATGTAAATGCTGCCTCTTTCCTGGCACCAGGCATCTTCTAAACCTCTTTTGTGTTACATTGATTTCTCAGCTCTGAATAAGGGTAGGAAGTGAGTGAGAAGCATTTTCTTTCTCTCCAGCCAACCCCCCTCTGCCACCCTGCAGAAGGTAAATCATCTACATTTTTTCCTTGAATGCAAGACATTCCCTGCTGTTTTAGAAAAGGGTGAGAGGGAAATGATAGAAAATGTGTGAAACTGTAAAGGTTACAGGAACGTGAGTGAGAAGAGCACAGGCTTAGATGTGCAGGTCTCTTCATATCATATTTTTTTAAAGCACGGGAGCAGATCATGTTTTCCTTCCTGTTGCAAGAGCCTTAAGAGCCAGTTGTAAATGCATAACATAAATGTAACATAAATGCATGTTGTAATCTACAAAATGGTTGCAGATCTCAAAACTTGCACTATTTCCACAACTGTCAGTCTTATGAGGATTTATTGGGGTGTTTAGAGGTGGTAGCCCTCTCCGCCTAGACTTCTTTCTGGGGGCAAAAATGGCAATGAAACAAGCTATATCTTTAACTTATATGCAGAATTCATCATGCGAAAGGCTGGACTGGATGAATCCCAAACCGGAATTAAGATTGCCAGAAGAAATATCAACAGCCTCAGATATGCAGATGACACAACTCTGATGGCAGAAAGTGATGAGGAATTAACCTCTTAATGAGGGTGAAAGAGGAGAGTGCAAAATATGATCTGAAGCTCAAAATATAAAAAAAAAACTAAGATCATGGCCACTGGTCCCATCACCTCCTGGCAAATAGAAGGGGAAGAAATGGAGGCAGTGAGAGATTTTACTTTCTTGGGCTCCATGATCACTGCAGATGGTGACAGCAGTCACAAAATTAAAAGACGCCTGCTTCTTGGGAGAAAAGCAATGACAAACCTAGACAGCATCTTAAAAAGCAGAGACATCACCTTGCCGACAAAGGTCCATATAGTTAAAGCTATGGTTTTCCCAGCAGTGATGTATGGAAGTGAGAGCTGGACCATAAAGAAGGCTGATCGCCGAAGAATTGATGCTTTTGAATTCTGGTGCTGGAGGAGACTCTTGAGAGTCCCATGGACTGCAAGAAGATCAAACCGATCCATTCTTAAGGAGATCAGCCCTGAGTGCTCACTGGAAGGACAGATCCTGAAGCTGAGGCTCCAATACTTTGGCCACCTCATGAGAAGAGAAGACTCCCTGGAAAAGACCCTGATGTTGGGAAAGATTGAGGGCACAAGGAGAAGAGGATGACAGAGGACGAGATGGTTGGACAGTGTTCTCGAAGCTACCAGCATGAGTTCCAGAAAAAGAAAAGCACACACAGCTGAAAGGAAGCAGGGGGGCATTCTTCCAATGTCCTCCTCCTTTGCTACACATTTTGAAAGAAGCTGGAGCGAGGGAGGCCATCCGCATAACGTCATGATTGTGAAGGGAAATATGAATCCCTGTGACCCACTGGGGAAGGGGGCAAATAACAAAAGAACCGGCTGCGTGCTTGGATTCAAAACATGGGGCTTTGCACACTCTCCAGCAGGAGAGAATCCTCAAGAGCAGAGTCTAAACACACAAAAGTCAAGTAGCAATATAGCAATATAGCATTAGGAATATTAGGGCCCTTGAGCTACTAACATGAGTTTGACCAAACTGCGGGAGGCAGTGGAAGACAGGAGTGCCTGGTGTGCTCTGGTCCATGGGGTCACGAAGAGTCGGACACAGCTAAACAACAAATATTCTGCTGGAAGCCACCCAGAGTGGGGAAACCCAGCCAGATGGGTAGAGTATAAATAAATTATTATTATTATTATTATTATTATTATTATTATTATTATTATTGTTATTGTTATTGTTATTATTAATTTTACGATTTAGAGGGAAGCCTGGAGCTTGCAGTCTTTATTACAGGTGTCAAATCTAGACTTCAGCAAAGCCCCATGCCTGGCTAATCTACAGGAGCCTGCTTAGTTGTGCGGTGTCATTTTGATAATAAATAGACCACGACTGCTGACAGTTATCTTTAAACTAATGTAAAGAAAAGAGCTGGACACACGTCAGTGAAGGAGGAGAGGGATCATCCAACAGAGAAGAGAAATGGGCAAAAATTGCATTCACTGCAAAAGGCGGACTCCCTGTAGAGAAAGGTGACTTACTGCCCACGCTTCTATTTGCTTGTTCTGAGATCTGGGTAGAATCCAGAGTAATATAATTTGTTGTGTGTGTTCTGTTGTTTTTGGGTTGTTGTTTTTTTTACAGTAGGCTCTACACTCCAGTGTGAGAGGTAGAGAACATTATAGATTTGTGCCACAACTCCCACAGAAATTTAAGAGAATGAAAAGGAGAGGTACTGAATTCATTAGACGTCAGCACCTCATCTATAGCAACAGAGAGAAAGACAACAGTGACATGACTTGGCTATTCAAAAGGGAGGAAAGAAATGGTTTAAATAACTTGTACTGATAGTGCATACCCACATTTCTCAGGTGAACCACCCACTTGTTAGGTTTTTGTGTGTTGCCACTGTGCAGTGCTTGGAGTCACAAGACTCTGTTTTGCATTCCAGACATTCCAGACTGTTGGAAGTCTCACGGAAGACAGGAGACGGGTGTGATGTTACTGGCTTCCTGTTCCTTTGTTTTCCCGGTTGCTCTCTGCTTTCACAGAGAGAGGATGTATTTTCTGTCTGCGTAGTTAGAAAGAAAACTCTTAGCAATGTAGCTCGTATTTCTCGTCCTTCTGCTGTTTTGGATACTCTGCTGAATGAGGGAACATGCTTGGAGCCTTATCAAAGGCTCAGGTCGTTAATCATCACTGGAGGCGATTTCGGAGGATTCGACCGGAGGATGAGCTTTTCCAGCTCGGTCGTAGCAGAGGCTCTGACACCACTAACAGGGCCTCTGTCTTATCTGGATTGAGCTTCAGTTCTTGGGGGTCTGGGGCAGGGAGAGTGGGAGGGAGAAAACTTGACCTCAAAGGTGGCTGCTTTTCCCTCATCTCCCAGGTCCTAGTCCGACACTAATGGTGCATTGGAGCTCTTTTTTTTTCATTTCACATTATTTATATACCGTTTTATTGTTACAAAACCTCAAAGCTGTTTGCAAAAAGAATAAAATGATTAAAACCATCAGTTAAAACACATACACATAGGCAGGATCCCATTTCTGGACTTGATGAGAATGTGCCACTTTTGCAGATCTCCAGCAGACGACATCCTCTCCTGCGACCCACAGATTGGTTCGAAAGATCCAGCGGCAGCCGGCACCCCCAGGCCTTCCAGCCCACCAGCACATGATTCCTTCAGTAGGACGCCCGAGAGAAACGCGGATCAGGGCCTCCAGGAAGGTCAGGTTCAGGATCCCCAGGCGAGAGAGCAGTACAGACTGAAATCCGGTATTTTCCCATGGATAAGACACCCCCATGTTTAAGACGTCCCCTTTATTTTGTTTTTATTTAGATTAGCTTTTTAGCTCTGACATTGATTTTTGTATTCCTTTTCCCAAATTTTCGTTTCATCTCAAAAAATAGCTCTTTAATTGAGGGTTTACTCTATTGAGGGCAGAGCATAGGGATGCTGGCTAGCAGCCCTGAAAGCCTCCTCTGCTCCTGCCATAAGATTTGGGGTCATCACAGCTGGGGAAAAGATCTGTTCACAGGCCACGGAGGAAAGCCAGATTCTGGAGAAGGATTCTGGAGAAGAAAGTGGCATGCACTGAAATAATTTGCCGCTCTGGAGCTGCCGGCTTTCAGTAACAAAGGCCTTCGGATTTACTGAATTTTGGGACCTGCCTGGTAATTGGTTTTTTGCCTTTCTCTGTGCAGAAGGGGCAAGTGAGAGCAGGCCTCTCCAGGGCCTGCTTAGGTGCCTGAAAGAGATCACTGCATGGGGCCCGTCGTCCTGCAATTAGAAAAGATTTCCCCCAGTGGTTTTATTTGATCTGTTTCCGGTATCTGGCATGATTGAGGCCATTATACGTACAGTATTACATCATGAACAAATGGTCAAAAGTTCCAAAGATCAGCGTATTGCAACAATGGCATTTTCGCACCTCTTCTTTTAAACCTACCAAAAATGTCAGATTTCTGGATAAGACATAGCAAAATCAAAGCTGTTCAGAGTGACTTTCATTCCCCCCCCCCCCCGGCCATTCTTAATTTCTTTGTCCGTTTCCCCACTAAAGCAATGCTCCATATTTTGCTGAACCAGCAAGCTTTTGTAACTGCCTTTCATAACTTTCCTGAATTGTGCAATGCTCAACCTTACTGCTGCTAACTTTGCTGTTTAAACCTATGTTGTTCCAGGGGGAATTATTCAATACCACTAGTTTGGGTGGGGGTCTGACTCTATATTTCCCCTCCAGATGTTTTGGACTAGAGTTCCCATCAACCCCAGCCAGCAACTTGAACACCCAAACCCTTATATTACAGCTTGAGCTGCAATCTGTGTCCTTTCCATCGTAAGTGTGGGCCTATTTCTCTAGGACATCATTTTCATGAAATGGCACTGAGGTCTCGCCATCTGCATAATTGCAGATTTCAAGATCTTGGTCCTCATCAAACCTCTTGGGTGTGAACATCTGGTTTTCTGTATTCCACCTGTGGTTCTGTGGTTTGGACATCAGAGGCTTACTTTGTGTAGCTACAAAGTGAGAAGATTGTGGGGGGAAACCACTCATGAACCAGGAGCTGTGTAGGTAGTGACGCCCAGCTGGCAACGATGCTCTGGTGGATATCAAGAACAAATTTCCAGCCTTAAACTTCTTGCATAAAAATGTTGTTGTTGTTTAGTCGTTTAGTCGTGTCCGACTCTTCGTGACCCCATGGACCAGAGCACGCCAGGCACCTCTGTCCTCCACTACCTCTCGCAGTTTGGTCAAACTCATGCTGGTAACCTCGAAAACACTATCCAACCATCTCGTCCTCTGTCGCCCCCTTCTCCTTGTGCCCTCCATCTTTCCCAGCATCAGTGTCTTCTCCAGGGAGTCTTCTCTTCTCATGAGGTGGCCAAAGTACTGGAGCCTCAGCTTCACGATTTGTCCTTCCAGTGAGCTGCATAAAAATACCCAGAGTATACCGGTAACTAACATTTCCGGCGGCATTACATGAGCATATGGATTTCAATTTTTCTAAAGGTGCTTTTGCTCCTGAAGCTGGTTGAAAGCTCAAAAACATGGTCATTGTGGGACTCAAGGAAGGCATGACAAACAAAAATATTCCTTAATACAGTATGGTGTAAAAGCCAATCTTATGATTTAGAGGGAATCCTGTGTTGAGGCTCTCAATGCCTGGAGCTTGCAGTCTTTATTACAGGTGTCAAATCTAGACTTCAGCAAAGCCCCATGCTTGGCTAATCCACAGGAGCCTGCTTAGTTGTGCGGTGTCATTTTGATAATAAATAGACCACGACTGCTGACAGTTATCTTTAAACTAATGTAAAGAAAAGAGCTAGACACACGTCAGTGAAGGAGGAAAGGGATCATTCATCAGAGAAGAGAAATGGGCAAAAATTGCATTCACTGCAAAAGGCGGACTCCCTGTAGAGAAAGGTGACTTACTGCCCACGCTTCTATTTGCTTGTTCTGAGATTTGGGTAGAATTCAGAGTAATATAATTTGTTGTGTGTGTTCTGTTGTATTTTGGGTTGTTTTGTTTTTTTACAGTAGGCTCTACACCCCAGTGTGAAAGGTAGAGAACATTATAGATTTGTGCCACAACTCCCACAGAAATTTAAGAGAATGAAAAGGAGAGGTACTGAATTCATTAGACGTCAACATCTTATCTATGGCAACAGAGAGAATGACAACAGTGACATGACTTGGCTATTCAAAAGGGAGGAAAGAAATGGTTTAAATAACTTGTACTGATAGTGCATACCCTCCAACATTCCTCAGGTGAAAATAGAGACATTTCTCACCCCCCACCCACTAAACATCCTCAACCCCATTTTGGGTGTCCCCCCCCCAGCAGAGCATTTCCTATCAAACACCAATAGGACACAGCACACATGCTCTCCACATTTCAGGGGGGGGGGGGGACAACCTTAATCCAGATTTTATTTTATCTTATTCTCTGGTAGATTTACAAAAAGAAAAGCACACATCAATAAATGAATTTAAGAAAGGGGCAATATTAGATGCAGACGCTCTGGTAGCATACTGTGACTTTAAAACTCTGCTGGGGGCTCTCTCTTATGGGAGAGCATGTTTAGCCCCACTCTTTGGATCCAGGATCCAGCCAAGTCTTTTATTAAAAATATGAAGTGGTATAGAAATAAAATAAAAAAATAAAAAATTATTGTGGAAAGTCTGAAGCAAGTTAATTCATCCCAGGCCTGTTCTCTTCTGAGGGCAGTCTTTAGCACATGCGCCACTGGGGGTGCAAAGATCCTCCCGGCGCCCCCAAATTTAGTTTAGCCCCCAAATTAAACATAATTTTCTTAACAATTTATCTAAATGAATTTGAACTATAAGTGATGAAATTAAAACGCAATTTCCAATGTTTCACTCCAGGCCAGTGGGACCTTTGACACGACTGATCTTGCGCAGGCAGGTAGGCTGTTATGTACTGAAGTCCTCACCCTGAGCCAGCAGGGGGATACTGTAGATAGTTTTCACTCAGGTCCACGTCAGTTATTTTAGGCAGGAAACCCTGGGTTGTTGTTGCTACAATGTTGACAGCCGGCTGCCTATAAAAGCAGGCCGGCTGAGCTGTTTGCTGTTCAGTTCTGTTCCAGCTTACAAAATAAAGAGCTGCTTTGGAGAAATCGCTGTGTCGTCTGCCATGTCTACCCACTATTCAACACTGGCGACGAAGGTGGGATCGGTGGACATCAGAGCACAGCCAGATGCGGCCATCCTCTGAACTGAGCTGAATCACAGAGCGAAATCACTGAGCGAAATCACTGGACAGAACCAATTCAGAGCTGACCGTTCTGGCTAGGGCACTGTGTTCCATCCATCGCCCTTCACGCCGGCATCGGAATCATGGCTTCACATGGTGCCTCTACCGCCGTTTGCGCCAGCCTCTGAATCATGGGACTCCTACCTCGCTCGGTTCGACTGCTACCTCCAAGCCAACGAGCTGACAGCAGTATCAAAGGAACGGAAGCGGGGCCTATTCCTCAGCCTCTGTGGGCCTGAGGTGTTTGACACGGCCCGAGCAGGGACGCGGACTTATAAAAAATATTGGGGGGGCCCGGGAAAGCTCATGAATAATAAATAAGCTCATGAATATGCAAATAAAGTGGCGCCGCCTCCTCGTGAGCGAATAGGGGAGAGCGTGCTGCGCCTATTAATCAGCTCCAAAGGAAATTGGGTGGAGCTTTTGCTCGGGAGGGAGGGCAGGAGGCATGCAGCCCGCCCCCCCTGTGCATTTTGGGCTGGGGGAGGGGCGGCGATGGCGCTCTGCTGGAGGGGCGCCAGAGATTATTGGGGGGGCGGAGCCCCCCCAAACGAATTTTTGAGGGGGCTTGGGCCCCCTCAAGCCCCATGGAGTCGGCGCCTATGGGCCCGAGCATTGGTTGCGCCTGAAGCAGTCCAGGCAACACCATGGGACACGATCCAAGAGAAGCTCCGCAACCACTACGCGCCAAAGCCGTCCAAGATTGCTGCCCGCCATGTGTTCTACCACCGGAACCAGGCAGAGGGGGAGTCAATCAACAACTACGCCGCCGCCCTCCGAAAGGCTGCAATGCACTGCGAGTTCCGAGACTTAGACGATGCCCTGATGGATCGAATCGTCTGCGGGGTCCGGGACATCCATCTGCAACGGCGTCTCCTCGCCAAGCCAGACCTCACGCTACAGGAAGCCATTGAGGAGGCTGTGTTCTGTTCCAGCTTACAAAATAAAGAGCTGCTTTGGAGAAATCGCTGTGTCGTCTGCCATGTCTACCCACTATTCAACACAGGCAGTGAGATCAGTCATGTCAAAAGTGCTGCTGACCCTGCCGCATAGCAGCTCAATACAACACGTAACATAATATTTTGATGTAAGAGTTAATTTCATGAGCACAGCGCCATTGAGAATGACAAGCGTCGTCATTGAGTCTGACAAGCGCCGCTGTTGTGAATGACAAGCGCCGCCTCGTCTTTGGTAAATGAGCGCACAAAGTCAAAAGTCCTTTAATGAAGCAGTAGGTATACATTTCGGTAACACCTAGGTACAGTGGTACCTCGGGTTACATACGTTTCAGGTTACAGACGCTTCAGGTTACAGACTCCGCTAACCCAGAAATAGTACCTCGGGTTAAGAACTTTGCTTCAGGATGAGAACAGAAATCGTGCAGCAGTGGGAGGCCCCATTAGCTAAAGTGGTGCTTCAGGTTAAGAACAGTTTCAGGTTAAGAACGGACCTCTGGAACGAATTAAGTACGTAACCAGAGGTACCACTGTATATATGTATTTTGTTTTTCTAGCTTGATCAAAATTATTTATTATTTCATAACAGGTAGATCGTTACGAGCTTAGGCGGCTTCAGAGGCGGGCGCCTGGCACCCCCAGAATTCGGCGCCTGGGTGCCCCGCACCCCTTGCACCCCCAGGTAAAGATGGCTTTGTCTCTTCTCTGCTGCATGGTTTAGTCAAGGAATACATTCATTTAGTTCAGAGCCATATTTCCCTCCCTTCCCTTCCCTTCCTTCACCTCCAAATTAAAGATGTGCCAGAGAGATGGTTTTTAATCTGTTGCCTTGGAGTTTAATTTGATGCTTCCTGGATCCTGTATTATTATATGAAAGAGTAAATAGCAGCAACTATTTACTTTCTCTGTGCCTTCCATTATATCCGGCACCTCTTCCCTTTCTCTCTAAAACAAATAAGGTTCATCTTTTGCGTCTCGCAACGCTTTCCCAACCCTTGTAATTGCCGTTACTTACCTCAGAGCCACTCATCATCTCCTTGTTTCTGTTTCTTAAAGGGTTTCGAATGAAAGATCGAAGAAAAACATTGATGTGTGCTTCTGCTTTTAGAATCATAGAATTATAGAATCATAGAGTTGGAAGAGACCACAAGGGCCATCGAGTCCAACCCCCTGCCAAGCAGGAAACACCATCAGAGCACTCCTGACATATGGTTGTCAAGCCTCTGCTTAAAGACCTCCAAAGAAGGAGACTCCACCACACTCCTTGGCAGCAAATTCCACTGTCGAACAGCTCTTACTGTCAGGAAGTTCTTCCTAATGTTTAGGTGGAATCTTCTTTCTTGTAGTTTGGATCCATTGCTCCGTGTCCGCTTCTCTGGAGCAGCAGAAAACAACCTTTCTCCCTCCTCCACATGACATCCTTTTATATAATTGAACATGGCTATCATATCACCCCTTAACCTCCTCTTCTCCAGGCTGAACATGCCCAGCTCCCTTTGCCGTTCCTCATAAGGCATCGTTTCCAGGCCTTTGACCATTTTGGTTGCCCTCCTCTGGACACGTTCCAGTTTGTCAGTGTCTTTCTTGAACTGTGGTGCCCAGAACTGGACACAGTACTCCAGGTGAGGTCTGACCAGAGCAGAATACAGTGGCACTATTACTTCCCTTGATCTAGATGCTATACTCCTATTGATGCAGCCCAGAATTGCATTGGCTTTTTTAGCTGCCGCGTCACACTGTTGGCTCATGTCAAGTTTGTGGTCAACCAAGACTCCTAGATCCTTTTCACATGTACTGCTCTCAAGCCAGGTGTCCCCCATCTTGTATTTGTGCCTCTCATTATTTTTTTTGCCCAAGTGCAATACTTTACATTTCTCCCTGTCAAAGTTCATCTTGTTTGTTTTGGTCCAGTTCTCTAATCTGTCAAGGTCGTTTTGAAGTGTGATCCTGTCCTCTGGGGTGTTAGCCACCCCTCCCAGTTTGGTGTCATCTGCAAATTTGATCAGGATGCCCTTGAGTCCATCATCCAAGTCGTTGATAAAGATGTTGAATAAGACCGGGCCCAAGACAGAACCCTGTGGCACCCCACTAGTCACTCTTCTCCAGGATGAAGAGGAACCATTGATGAGCACCCCTTTTCATGCCCCTCAGGGGAAGTGAGAGAAAATAAACACATTAAGTAGTAAGCACACCCTTTTAAGGGTTAGGCTCAACCACCGTTTTAATTACCACACTATGCCCCGCAACGTTAAACCAGAGTCATTGTAGGAAATTTAAGATGTGGTTGAATCCAGACATCTGAACTTTCAGAGTGCTGGACCAATGTTTTTTTGGAGGATCTGCCTTTAAAATTATGGCAAATGATGCAACCGTTTAGTAACTATCGGTATTAAAGGAGATTATATATTTGTGTGGGACGCGGGTGGCGCTGTGGGTAAAAGCCTCAGCGCCTAGGGCTTGCTGATCGAAAGGTCGGCGGTTCGAATCCCCGCGGCGGGGATCCCCGCGGCGGGGTGCGCTCCCGTTCTTCGGTCCCAGCGCCTGCCAACCTAGCAGTTCGAAAGCACCCCCGGGTGCAAGTAGATAAATAGGGACCGCTTACTAGCGGGAAGGTAAACGGCATTTCCGTGTGCGGGTCTGGCTCGCCAGAGCAGCGATGTCACGCTGGCCACGTGACCCGGAAGTGTCTCCGGACAGCGCTGGCCCCCGGCCTCTTGAGTGAGATGGGCGCACAACCCCAGAGTCTGTCAAGACTGGCCCGTACGGGCAGGGGTACCTTTACCTTTACCTTTATATATTTGTGATCTTTTAATGATTAATGTAATCATTAAAAAATTACAATGAAAAGAAGGGCATTTTTAACCAGAAAAAAAATCCTCTCAAATATCACACTTCCATAGTTCATATTCCAGTAATTAACGAAACACATCCAGCAAATTTTGTATTCCTTCTGTGTATCTAATCAGTCAGTTTATCCATTTCTGCAATTTCCAAACATTTCAATAGTAACCATTCCCAAGTAGATGGAGCTTTTGAATTCCACTTACACGGCTACACTGCTGCTGATGCTGCTGCAGCAATTAACAAAATCCTAATTAAACATTTCAAATCTCCTGGGAGATCCTCCATCCAGTTAACAAAATCAGCACCTGAACCCTGTTGTTGCTATTATTGTGCAAGGGATGAGGGTGGCGCCGTGGTCTAAACCACTGAGCCTCTTGGGCTTGCTGATTGGAAAGTCAGCGGTTTGAACCCGCCCAACAGGTTGAGCTCCCGTTGCTCTGTCCCAGCTCCTGCCAACCTAGCCGTTCGAAAGCACACCAGTGCAAGTAGATAAATAGGTACCGTTGTGGTGGGAAGGTAAATGGCATTTCCACACGCTCTGGCTTCCGTCATGGTGTTCCATTGTGCCAGAAGCGGTATAGTGATGCTGGCCACATGACCCAGAAAGCTTCCCATGTCCACTCAAAGAGCTTCAATTTCCAGAAGTCCTTGGGAAGAGGGATTGACTGTTGGGAGGGGGGGATCCATTACTGTTTAAAGTGGGATGATACTGCTTTAAATGCTTAGTGCAGATAGGGCCTAAGTGAGGAGCTGAACATCTGATCTTCACCCATTTCCCTTCCAAGATAATGACACCCAATTCTGTTTCCTATCACAGCCTAAACTTTCACCTCCACCAGCATTTTATAGTTTTTGGCCCGCAAACCATTGTGTGTTGCTATTTCCCCCAGGTTGTCAGCTGCCTGCCCTACCATATAGGGCCCAGGATGTCAGACAAAAGGATTTTTTAGTGAAAATAATGAAACCATGGAAGTATCCAGCCACAACCTCGCTGGACCATTAAACCCTGAGGTTAAGAGTCTCATGCTCTGCTGACTAAGCTACCCCAGCTGCTTGCGCATAATGGAAGAGTGCGGCAGAACAGCCCCTCTGTAGAGAGGTGGCAACCTTACAGCCTATTATGCAGGAAAATGTTGATTGATGCCTGTTATGTACTGAGTTGAATAGGATCCAAAATCCAGAGTCTGATTGGTCCTAGAACAATAGGATTCAGAAGGCAGCAGTCTGATTGGTCCTAGAACAATAGGATTCAGAATGCAGCAGTCTGATTGGTCCACAGGAGCCACCCAATCCAGCTCCAGGTGGAAGTGAATCCGCAACCTGATTGGCCTACAGGAGAATCCTGGAAATAGCCAATCACGTGGGGCCCATTGTGTAAATAATGTATATAAAGCAGACATTCTGGGGGAACTTCCATTCCTCCTCACCACTATGAGCTGAATAAAGAGCATGAAATCCGCTCTTGACTCCGAGTATATTTCAATGCCAATGAAAGCTCCTGCTTAAAGAAAGCCTTCTTGGTTTTTTAATAGCTATGAATCAAAGGATGCCGTGGGAATCTACCCCCACCTACCAGGATACTGACGTGGGTGATTTTTTGAAAATAGGGGCACTCAGGTGGGGTCTTCCGTGCCAGGTGCTGGGAAGCCTATCCAAGAGTTGGCTCTGAGCACACAGCACAGGCTTCCCGTCTCCTCAAAGCCAGTAGCAATTTGTGCTGGCTAGTCACCAATAAAAATCAAAGACAGAAGAGAACCTAGAGTTCTTCATCCGCCTCTGCTCCTTAGAATGAAGTGTTCTGTGAAAGACGAAGCTGTGTAACACACACACACACCGCACCATACCAATGCTAGGTATGTGCGGAGGTTGCATTCAGATACCATCTGTGCTTGTCTCTCTGCAGTCAAAACCTCCCATTCCAACGAAAAAAATTAACTCCCTCACTAGCATTGCTGCAAACAGTTACCGATGCAGCATAAAGGGATAACTGAAGAGAGGCAAGGTTATTATTATTATTATTATTATTATTATTATTATTATTAATTTATAGCCCGCCCATCTGGCTGAGTTCCCCAGCCACTCTGGGCGGCTCCCAATCGAGTGTTAAAAACAACACAGCATTAAATATTAAAACCTTCTCTAAACAGGGCTGCCTTCAGGTGTCTTTTAAAGATAAGGCAGCTGCTTATTTCCTTCACATCTGAAGGGAGGGCGTTCCACAGGGCGGGTGCCACTACCGAGAAGGCCTGGTTCCCTGTAACCTCACTTCTCGCAATGAGGGAACCACCAGAAGGCCCTCGGCGCTGGATCTCTATCATTTTTGTTTATTCAGTTTATACAATTTCGCTAACTTACTGGTAGTTAAATACCAATGGTACATCATCTTCATCTAATTTTATTTCAGTGTATAACAGCGCTTTGTGACACTTTCATTCTGGCAGGTGCTTGAGCTGAAAGCCGTGATGCAAACTGCCCATAAGCTTTAAGACAGGGGTCAGCAACCTTTTTCAGCTGTGGGCCGGTCCACCAACCCTCAGACCATGTGGGGGGCCGGACTACAGTGGTGCCTCGCAAGACAAAAATAATCCGTTCCGCGAGTCTCTTCGTCTAGCGGTTTTTTCATCTTGCGAAGCAACCCTATTAGCGGCTTAGCGGATTAGCGCTATTAGCGGCTTAGCGGATTAGTGGCTATTAAAGGCTTAGCGGCTAAAAGGCTATTAGCAGCTTAGCAGCTTAGAAAAAGGGGGGGGGAGCGAAAAAAATCGCGAAGCATTTTGCGAAGCAAGCCCATAGGGAAATTTGTCTTGCGAAGCAACTGAAAAACGGAAAACCCTTTCGTCTAGCGGGTTTTTCGTCTTGCGAGGCATTCGTCTTGCGGGGCACCACTGTATATTTTGGGGCAGAAATAACCCAGAGATGCATTCTAAATAAAAGCACACATTCTACTCATATAAAAACACCAGGTAGGCCCCACAAATAACCCAGAGAGGCATTTTAAATAAAAGGACACATTCTACTCATGTAAAAACACACTGATTCCCGGACCGTCCGCGGACTGGATTGAGAAGGCGATTGGGCCATATCCGGCCCACGGGCCTTAGGTTGCCTACCCATGCTTGAAGAGGATCACTGCTATGGCTCCATAAGGCTCGGGGTGTGGGAAATGCAGACATCACCCCCCCCCCCTGACATTGCCTCTAACGCCATGTACCCAGCCCCATTCCAACTGCTGTTTGGTTGTGCTGGTTCAATGTGATTTTTGTTATGGCAGATGCTTTCATTGCTAAGGAGATGAGATTATAAGAACACAGGAAGGGCCAATGGCCTCTCCAGTCCAGCATCCTTGTTCTCTTCCTGGGAGAGAAGTCATAATGTAGGGTTACCAGACATCCTCGTTTCCCGGGGACAGTCCCTAGATTTGCAAATAAGTCCCCAGACAAATTCCATCCCCAGAATGTCCCCGGATTTCATCTAATGTCCCCGGGAAACGCAGCAGTGGCAGTCTCAGCAGCCCAGAGCAGTTGGCTCTGGCCAGGGACGCGGACTTATAAAAAATATTGGGGGGGCCCGGGAAAGCTCATGAATAATAAATAAGCTCATGAATATGCAAATAAAGTGGCGCCGCCTCCTCGTGAGCGAATAGGGGAGAGCGTGCTGTGCCTATTAATCAGCTCCAAAGGAAATTGGGTGGAGCTTTTGCTCGGGAGGGAGGGCAGGAGGCATGCAGCCCGCCCCTCCCTGTGCATTTTGGGCTGGGGGAGGGGCGGCGATGGTGCTCTGCTGGAGGGGCGCCGGAGATTATTGGGGGGGCGGAGCCCCCCCAAACGAATTTTTGAGGGGGCTCGGGCCCCCTCAAGCCCCATGGAGTCGGCGCCTATGGCTCTGGCTGGCTTCAGGAGCTGCTCGGAAGTCCCCATATGATGGTGGTGCAGGGGCTCTAAGAGGCAGCTTATGGGCTGCCTCCACCTTCCCTGACCCCAGCAACTAAGCTGTGAAGGGAGGCTTCATGCTGCCTATCGGAGCAGCCTCCCAACTCCTACTTGCGTGCAAGCAGGAGCGGGGAGGGGATCTCTCAGCTGTGAAGGGAGGCTTCACGCTGTCTATCAGAGCTTGCGTGCAAGCAGGAGGGGGCAGGGATCTCTCAGTTAGGCAATGGGAAGCCTCCCTTCCCAGCTGAGGGATCCCCACCCGTTCCTGCTTCCACACAGGTAGGAATGGGATTGGGTCTGCTCCGATAGGAAGGGAGGCATCGCGCTGTCCGAGCCTTGCTGCTCTTGGCCCTTCTTCTCCACCTTCCATGCCTGATCCACCACGCACCGCTCCCTGCCCCCCCGAAGAACCAACAACTCAGGGGCTGCCCAGGCTCATGGAGAAAGGAGATAGAAGCCTAGGAGGAAGGGGAAACGTGGCGGTTGAGGTCAAGGCGGCGGCAGCCCCTCTGCCACCGCCATCGCCGCAGCATCAATGTCCCGAACGTGTAGCATGTAATTAATTGATTAATTAATTAATTACAGTGTCCCCGGATTCATTGAAAAAATCTGGTAACCTTATCATAGTGTGCCTTGCCTCTCAAAGCCAAACTAGGCAAGATCTAGGTAAACTAGGCTAGAGATCTGTCTGTGATTGGATCCCTTTCATAGCTTCTTTAAAGCAGTCACTGAGGAGGAGGAGAGATTTGGACTGAGTCCATGGCACTGGGGGAGGGAGCTGAATCATTTCTCTTTCTCCTGCTCTTCCAGTGCAAATTTCCCCCCCTCACTACGATTTGCCCTGATGTAGAGAGATGAGGCTGTGGCTCAGATCACCTGCTTTGCATGCAGAAGATCTTGGGCTCAATCCCCTAGGTAGGGCTACTAAGAGACTCCTGCCAGAAAACTTGGGACAGCCACAGCCAGTCAGTGTAGAGAGTACAGCGCTGGGTGGACTTGTGGGAAATTGCAGTCAAATATAACTAGCAAGGGATGCGGGTGGGTTAAACCACAGAGCCTAGGACTTGCCGATCAGAAGGTCAGCGGTTCGAATCCCTGCAACGGGGCAAGCTCCTGTTGCTCGGTCCCTGCTCCTGCCAACCTAGCAGTTCGAAAGCACATCAAAATGCAAGTAGATAGATAGGTACCACTCCAGCGGGAAGGTAAACGGCATTTCCGTTTGCTGCTCTGGTTCGCCAGAAGCGGCTTAGTCCTGCTGGCCACATGACCCGGAAGCTGTACGCCAGCTCCCTCGGCCAATAAAGCGAGATGAGCGCCGCAACCCCAGAGTCGGCCACGACTGGACCTAATGGTCAGGGGTCCCTTTACTTTTATAAGTAGCAAACATAGGGTTAGGTAATGCACGAAGGGGGGGAAAACCACAGAGCTGTATTCCTAGACTCAGTTAGGTCACACCCCTCATCTGGAAGGAAGGAAATCAAGTTTCGTCCTTTGTTCATTCTGTTTCTCCCCACATGAACTACAAGCTTAGACCATATGTTTAGAGCTAGTTCACCATATTTTTGTATCCCAAAATTACTGCCTGTGTTTACTTGCAGTTGCATGGATAAATGCATGAGCCCATGGGCGTAGTCAAGAAAGGGACACCTGCCCCCCACAATCAAGAAAATCAATTAAAAATACATAGCAAACTGTACAGTGTAGAGCAGGAAGAGTGGCAAAAAATATGGAATGAAAATCTGAAGTTTACAGCATGTATTACGTTAAAAGAAAATGCCATGAAAATGGTATACAGATGGTATATGACACCGGTTAAGTTGGCAACAATGTACAAAATTTGTAACAAATGCTGGAGATGTAAAGAGAAAGAGGGTACATTTATGCACATGTGGTGGGAATGCAAGAAAGTGAAGGGGTTCTGGGAAACGATATACAATGAGTTAAAGAAAATGCTGAAGTATAGCTTTGTAAAGAAACCAGAGACCTTCTTACTAGGGATAACCAGAAAGGAAATAAATAGGAGGGACTTTAAACTCTTTCAGTATGCAATAACTGCAGCGAGAATGCTGATAGCCCAGAGATGGAAACAAGAACAAGTACCGACTCTGGAAGAATGGAGAATTAAACTAACAGACTATGCGGAACTGGACAAACTAACTGGAAAAATCAGACTTCAAAGAGACCATAAGTTTTTGGAGGACTGGGGAAAATTTAGAGAGTATTTGAAAACTGTATGTGAGGAGAATACAACGCTACTGTGTTTTAAAGAAGCTTTGTGAAAATTAAGGAATATTGCAAGAATGTAAACGAGGATAGAAAATTTTTATTTAAAGGCGATATTACAATTAAGAAATGTGCAGACAGGAGAATAACTATGGATGATTGTCAGAGGAGTTGAGGGAGGTTCAACAAACTAAAATATGTGATGTGGAAAATTGAGTGATTGGAGATTTTATGGAAAAATTTAATAAAAAAATATTTTAAAAAAAATACATAGCAAACTGAGGTTCTGCCCCCCACCCCTAACAAAAGGCCTGCTCCCCCTAACAAAAATCCCGGCTATGTCCATGCATGAACCTGCCTTTTGTAAGTAAATTTGTAAGTAAAGAATTTTAAACTTACTAAAGTGTGTGGTCTGTTTAATGCTAAGAGGGGTAGAAATGGAGAAGCTTTGGTAGCATACTGTGACTTTAAAACTCTGCTGGGGGCTCTGTCTTATGGGAGAGTGTGTTTAGCCCCACTCTTTGGATCTAGGATCCAGCCAAGTCTTTTATTAATTATGACCACATGGGTGATCTATATCTATTTTCTTCCACATGACCCAGGGTCAGGTTCAGTATAAGGTAGCATGCTATGTTCCTATGTGTTTGCTGCAAACAGTGCAGAAATCATCGGAAAAAAACGTTCTGTAACTCCAGGAAAGCCCAGTTTAATAAGAAGGTTGACATGTTTATTCATTTAGGCTTAACTAGTTCCTGTTTTAACTAAGAAAATGTAGAAGGCAGCTGCAATACGTCAAGCAGCTGGAAACGACCCAACCAGAATTATTCCAGCTGAGAAAACGTTAAGAATTCCCAAACAAAACAGCTGCGCTTATTTTTTTTCTTTGTTTATTAGAACATCATATGATATATGCCTTTTGGCAAGAAAGAACAATTTTACAATCCTGAAAGAAGAAGGGAAAAAATATATATACACAAGCGGTACATTTGTTCAAAAGGCAAGCTTTTGATGAATTCCAGTCCCTTTGCCACCTACTGTCACATTTTAAATTATGCAACAAAACTAACTAATTTTACTGATAAATTATCAAGGTATTACCATGTGCAGAAGCAATTCAAATGCCTGCTCAGAAACCCTCTCTGGAGACTTTCCCAACCATTTTCAGTATTCTAACACGTACAGTCGAATCCTGCTAATTAACCAAAGTGCCTCCAAAGATTAGAACACTGTGCCAAATAGATGCACAAAGCTTGAGTAATTCATCCTTAGCTGTGATCTTTGTTTTCTTTTGATGTTTAAATTCCCACCCCTGCCAGTGTCACTCATTTTATTTTATTTTTTAAACTTGATAATAGCTGGGACCCAGGGACGCGGACTTATAAAAAATATTGGGGGGGCCCGGGAAAGCTCATGAATAATAAATAAGCTCATGAATATGCAAATAAAGTGGCTCCGGCCCTAAATAGGGCAAGCCACGCCCCCCAGCCAGCCAATCGGCTGGCTGGGAGGTGTGGCCAGTCGGGATTCCCCTGTTCTCGCGGGGGCCAGGAGGAAGGAAATTCCCCCCGGCAGTGCCTTGGCAGTGGCGGTGGTGCTGCGAAGCAGCGAGGCAGGAGCCCCCGCCCCCGGGGATTCCCTAATCTCGCGGGGGACGGCCGGGGCTCTCCGACTAGGGCGCGCGGCTGGCTGGCTGGCGAGGGAGCAGGTGGGGAGGAGGCGGGGGACGGCGGCGGCGCTCTGCTGGAAGGGCGCCCGAGATTATTGGGGGGGCTGAGCCCCCCCAAAAATTTTTTTGAGGGGGCTCGAGCCCCCTCAGGCCCCATGGAGTCGGCGCCTATGCTGGGACCCTCAGCCTGCTCCCACAGTGATGCTTCTGCCAAGTAGGAGAGAGGAGGTACCATTAGTGATTTCCGCCATCCACCTACAGTTCCTTGTGCTCCCCCTCAAATCTGGTCCAGAGGATAATAGATCCCTCCTGGGCTACTTGAGAGGTGGCCTAAGGTGCTGTAGGAGGGAGAACTGGTTATGTACTGAGTTGAATAGGATCCAAAATGCAGCAGTCTGATTGGTCCTAGAACAATAGGATCCAAAATGCAGCAGTCTGATTGGTCCTAGAACAATGCTGCAGTATGATTGGTCCACAGGAGCCACCCAATCCAGCTCCAGGTGGAAATGAATCCGCAACCTGATTGGCCTACAGGAGAATTCCGGGATTAGCCAGTCACGTGCAGCCCATTGTGTAAATAATGTATATAAAGCAGATATTGTGGGGAAACATTCATTCCTCCTCACCACTATGAGCTGAATAAAGAGCATGAAATCCACTCTCGACTCCGAGTATATTTCAGAACTGGTGATAAATGTCTCCCCTTTCTGCCATCAGGATTCTCAGGACCCCATGGATCTTGGTTCTGCCTGTGAATCCAGGGAATCTAGTTAGCATCAAAGCCATTGTGCTCAGAATCACTACCATTAAGGATCTGTTCCCACGTGGCTTCTTCCCATGCGGTCACAGCTCACACCATACATTTAAAGCAGTGTGATACCACTTTAAACTGTCATGGCTTCCCCAAAGAATGATGGGAGCTGAAGTCTATTAAGGGTACTGACAGTCAGGGGTGGCCCAATACATTTTGGTGCCCGAGGCAAAAATGGCCCCTCTGCCTACATCACAATGGAAGGCATGAGGCTCTTACAAATTATTATTATTATTATTGTTATTATTATTATTATTATTATTATTATTATTATTATTATTATTATTATTAATACCCCGCCCATCTGGCTGGGTTTCCCCAACCACTCTGGGCGGCTTCCAACCAAATATTAAAAACAATACAGCATCAGACATTAAAAACTTCCCTAAACAGGGCCGCCTTCAGTTGTCTTTTAGAAGTAAAATAGTTGTTTATTGCCTTGACATCTGGTGGGAGGGCATTCCACAGGGCAGGCGCCACTACCGAGAAGGCCTTCTGCCTGGTTCACTGTAACCTCACTTCTCTTCATACGAACATACAAACCCCCATACACATACAAACCCCATGCACCTCCCCCAATCTCCTTTACCAAAACCGGCAGCACTTTACTCCTCCTCCGTACGCCACTGCTACAGATGTCTTCTAAAGGTTATAGAGTTACTCATCTCCTTGGCTCAAGGCTTGCATAACTCCAAACCCTTCAACATTTCTCCGATGAAAACAGGGGCGTCCTAAGGAAAAGTGGGACATTCCGGGATCAAATCAGAAACGGGGATGGTTTCTGAAATCCGGGATTGTCCCTGGGAAATAGGGACACTTGGAGGGTCTGCACTACCCATGACACTTTTCTCTAAGCCTACTACTCCAATATCGGCAGTGAGCAGAAAAGTTCCTGAAGCGATGAGGAAGGAATTGTTAGGTTTCTGTTATGCCACTGTGCAGTGCTTGGAGTCACAAGACTCTGTTTACATTCCAGACTGTTGGAAGTCTCATGGGAGACGGATGTTGATGTTAGTGGTTTCCTGTTTCTTTGTTCCAGTTGTTCACTGGCTCTCACAGAGAGCAGGTGTATATTCTTTTCTGTCCTGCGTAGTTAGAAATAAAACGTAGCGATGTAGCACACATTTCCATCTCCTCCTGCAGCTTGTATACTCTGCGTAATGGGAACGTGCTTGAAGCCTCATTAAAGGCTTAGGTCGTTAATAACCGTCGGAGCAGAGCTCGATGGATTCCGAAGATACGACAGAGGAGGAGAGCCATTTCAGCTCGGTCGTACGGAAGCTCTGACAGGAATATGAGGAAATGCATTCGTGTGTGTGCTCTTTGTGACAGTAAATTAGACACACCCCACTTTATAAGTGACTAGCCTGTTCTGACTAGCTAGGCCCTAACACTTCAAAAGTGTTTCCTTACTTTCTTGTTACTTCCAATAACCGACTCTCTAGTCACCAAATATCCCAGGTTCATTATGCTCAGTGCCGGATTTACGTATAAGCTAAACAAGCTATAGAGCCAGTGTGGTGTAGTGGTTAAGAGCAGTAGACTCCTAATCTGGGGAACTGGGTTCGAGTCTCCGCTCCTCCACGTGCAGCTGCTGGGTGACCCTGGGCCAGTCACACTTCTCTGAAGTCTCTCAGCCCCACTCACCTCACAGAGTGTTTGTTGTGGGGGAGAAAGGGAAAGGAGAATGTTAGCCGCTTTGAGACTCCTTAAAGGGAGTGAAAGGCGGGATATCAAATCCAAACTCTTCTTCTTCAAACTCTTAGGGCCCCACTTTCTTGGGGGGCCCCCAAAAATTTAAAGGAAAAAAACCCCTGGATGTACATTTCCAAAATAATATAAAAAACGAATAAAATAAAACAGTGTTTTGTGTTGTGTAGGCTCCTATGATATACACATTTTGTTATGTGCAAATGGCTTTAGATACCTGTTAGGTCCATAAATTACCATATTTCCTATATTCAACACAAAAAAAACAGTGACAATTTGTTGTTGGCAAAGGACAGCTGGACATATAAAGGGCCCCATTACCTTCAGTAGCTTAGGGCCTCATCAAACCTAAATCCAGCCCTGCTTATACTCCAATACAAAAGCCTAGCAACACGCACCTTTTTACAGCAGTATATCAGCACAGCAAATTGCTGTAAAATCTGTATCTTTCCAAAAGCACATTAGCCTTAAAAATCACTCAGGTTGTTGTTGTTTTTTTAAAAAAAACTCTGCTGGAGCGACACAGGATATGAGAGCTCTTCCCACTTCTGCTGTACGTAATTGCTATATGAAGCTATGCCGTTCACTCGAAAACAGGTCACTCTTTGCAATAAGAATAACCAAGAAGACCTGTGATTATTGGAATGGGCATAATGCATTTTCTCACCACTCTCTCCTCACAGCTCAACTCCACTCCACTTGAAAGAGCTGATGGGAAAGAGCGTACAATAGCTTTCATTAGGCTTCAGCCTTGACGTAGTTTTCCCAGAAATTAAAAATTGCTATTGTTGTCACATCCGCTATAGTAAGCTCAGACCAAAATACCTGGATTAAAAAAGCTGTACTGTACAATCAAGCATTTCATTTATATTTTTCATATTTTCTGAAGTGTTTTGCTTATTGCAAAATCAATAATTAATTTTGCAATCACTCTGCCTAGGTAGTAGTACTTAACATTATTTCCACCAGATACAATCCAGTCCAAGTTAAAATGTGGTTGATTTCAGTGGGAGCATTGAGAACAAGCCTAGCTCCCTCTTCCACTGAAATCATTGAGGCCCAAAACTCATTAAATCTCGCTGGATCATTTCATTTCACTTTTACTTTGTATACTGCCTTTCTCTATTAGTATACACAAGGCAATTTAAAATAATAATAATAATAATAATAATAATAATAATAATAATAACTTTTATTAAGTTTCTTACAGACATAACACATATCACAACAAAAGAAAAACAGGGGAAAAAACAAAAAGAAAAAAGACAAGATCACAAATATAAACAAAAAAGAGAGTAAAAACAAGGTACCAGTAAATACCTAAACAACCTAAACACCTAAACAACACAAATTAATTAATTAATTAGACTTCTAACCTCATAAACATATTTTGGGCTTCTTCTGAGCCCTTCCATCTGAATTTCCTTGTAATTAAAATGTAGCAGTTTTCTGATATCATTTTTTAAAAACACAATATTCCAATTAAAATAAAATTTCTTAACTTTCCTTAAAGTTCTAAATCTTATTTATTTAATTAACTCTTAAATTAATCCTAGGCCTATTTTGGTACTTTCAAGTAATTTCTATTTTTTAATATCACAGTATTTATTCAAATAGTCCTTAAATTTCTTCCACTCTTCTTGGTATTCCTCTTCCTTTTGGTCGCGGATTCTTCCAGTAAGGTCAGCCAGCTCCATATATTCCATCATTTTCATCTGCCATTCTTCCACAGTTGGTAGTTCTTACACAAGGCGATTTATAGCAACAAAATACGCAACGTTATGATAATCTGATCCAATTCAAAAAATCATAACGAAACATAACTTTAGAATGGAATGACTTACATCAAACAAAGTAGTATTCAATAAAATTAACTCTCAGAACATGAGCAAATAATAACTAAACAGAAATTCACTCTCAACAATTACAATATATAATAACTAAACTATGAGCAATAAATGTAACTTCAAGTGACAATGCATAAAATACCGCAATGCATACAATGCCATGAAAAAGGATCAAATTGAAAAACAAAGACACACAACTTATACAATTATGGCCCATGACCTCTTTTGAACTAACAACACAGGTCTCTATCCACTAACCTAGTGCATAGAAAGCATTTGCTCAACATCTGTACAAGATGTTCTCTCTTGGACCTTCATGTGTTGCTTCTCTTTCAAGCCTGCATGATCTAAGAGAGTTTTGTCTGTGCTGACTTCAACCACACAGTTCCCAATCAGGTCCTTGGTGCAAAAAAGTGAACTGGCTCCTCACCTTTGCACTGCCAAGGATTTGTCGCCTTTCTTTGTGCATGTGCTTCCTTCGCGGGGCCAGGTATAAAAAGGGCACCTACTGTGTTGACAACTGCAAGAAAACCCGGCTCTCTCAATCTCCAATCAACATGAAATATTTAAGAACATCATTAAATCTCATCAGCGCTTTCCGACAGCTCTTTCCACCTGACCTCGGAACAGCTGCGGTGTAATCAAATAAAAGAGGCAACAAGAGATAATAATTTAGAGGCAATTAGGGAGTTTAGACGTGGGAAATAATATGAAGGAGGAAACAGTGTGATTGGACTCGAAACTCAGGATGTTGCTGTTGTTTAGTCGTTTAGTCGTGTCCGACTCTTCGTGACCCCATGGACCAGAGCACGCCAGGCACTCCTGTCTTCCACTGCCTCCCGCAGTTTGGCCAAACGCATGCTGGTAGCTTCGAGAACACTGTCCAACCATCTGGTCCTCTGTCGTCCCCTTCTCTTTGTGCCCTCCATCTTTCCCAACATCAGGGTCTTTTCCAGGGAGTCTTCTCTTCTCATGAGGTGGCCAAAGTATTGGAGCCTCAGCTTCACAAACTGTCCTACCAGTGAGCACTCAGGGCTGATTTCCTTAAGAATGGAGAGGTTTGATCTTCTTGCAGTCCATGGGACTCTCAAGAGTCTCCTCCAGCACCATAATTCAAAAGAAACTCGGGATAATAGCAAATAATTCCCAGCACAGCAGTATTAGCTGAAGGGTTTCAGGTATTTGGGCTGGTTTTGGTGGGGTGAGATCTGTAAGCAGCGTCCGAAATTAGCCAAGCACAAGGCGCATTTTGCACCTAGCCTGGGTCCAAGATGCTAGTGTTGTTTCTAAATCTGGGGTGATCCGGCCTGTGTGAGCAATGGCCTATCACAGCAAGTCTTCTGGAGGTTATCTAGATCCACAGGGTCTCTAAAAAGCAGTGGGAACCAGAAGAGTGATACATGGCAAAACTGACGTCTATCACATGGCAGTTGTGTCGCTGTTGTTGCAGTGGTGTAACAAGGGTTACCAGGGCCCGGGGCCGTATGGAGGAGAAATGGATGGAATATAAATGCACATTCAACTGTCCAATGGCATCCACACCACCTAGGACGTTGCAGCCGCAGAGATAAGAAAAGAAGAGTCATTCTGTTGTCTGGAGAGGTCACTTCCTGGTTTGCATGGAGAAGCTGTTTTCAACAGAGCCCAGCAATGCAAACATGCAGCTATACAGTGGTACCTCGGGTTAAGTACTTAATTTGTTCCTGAGGTCTGTTCTTAACCTAAAACTGTTCTTAACCTGAAGCACCACTTTAGCTAATGGGGCCTCCCGCTGCTGCACGATTTCTGTTCTCATCCTGAAGCAAAGTTCTTAACCCGAGGTACTATTTCTGGGTTAGCGGAGTCTGTAACCTGAAACGTATGTAACCTGAAGCGTATGTAACCCGAGGTACCACAGTACCAGTGCCAGACAAAAGTGAGGCAGACACATGTATGAGCCAGTCGTCAGGAAACTGTGGTGTTATAGCCATATGATAAGGAATGTTCATCCTAGTTGCAGAATATCTTGCCCAGTTGTCAGGAAGAGAATCTCTCTTCCAGAAAAAGGCTGTCAAAACAGTTGTTCCCTCCAGCTGCACATTCCACTAAGGAAAAGACTTATTTGAACGTGGCATGAAATTCAATAGAGCCCTGTGAAGCATTGTTGGAAGGCCTGGACTAAAGGAAACATGGAATGCAAGGGTGCTTAATATGGCATTTCTAATAAAGTGATTTTTAAAAAATCCACATTAGCTTAATCGTAGCACAAATATCCATGCCATCCAAACCTTAGGTCGTGTCCTTTTATTTCCAATATCCTCTCATTTCTCAATGCTAGCCACTCCTTCATCCACATTAAACAACAAGCTGCAAAATACAAATTTAGATTTGGTACACTCAATCCTTCTCTTCCCTTTGCATCTTTTAATAAGTTTAACACATGTTTTTCTCCCTTGCCATAAAAAACCGGGATAAATCTTTTGCCGTTGTTTGAACTTTAAGTCATTAGCTATAACAGGCATTGTTTGGAACAAAAACATCATTCTGGGCAATATATTCATCTTTATCACAGATATTCTACCCAGTGCCGAAGTTCTGCCATTTATTAGAGAGATGAAAATGTGGGTAAGAGTCATTTAATGAAAGCATTAAATCAGCCTGGTTTATTTTTATGCTGACAATTCCACTTATACCCGGATTTACTTTGCAACCAGACAGGTGCTTTCAAATCTAAAGTTAGCACCATGACCTTTTCCATACAATAATAAGCTCTTCTCCCTAACTAGCCCATTGCAATCAAACACTGGCAATTGTATCGCCTTTCCCATGGGATGTGAGCTCTATCGTTCCCAAAACCTCTTGCTTGAAATTTGCATTTTCCATTAACAGTTGGCAGCTTGAAGACAATAACAGTCTCCAACTTCAGCTGCTACAAAAGAATAGAGTAGCTGCAACTTAAGGATAGAATTTTCTCAGGGAGGGGGCTAAGCAAAACAAGATAATAGCACGCACATCTACAAGCAATAATGCAGGAACAATTCACAAGTTTATGATTGCAATTAACTAAGCTATGGTTTCCGTTTTCTGCCAGCTTCCATGGTGCAGGAAGATGTTCAGATCTCAAGATGTCAGTCGCTATAATTACCTTTGGGCAGCACTAGAACCCAAATATCTACTTTGGACAGCAATACTTAAACTCAGAACTAGAGAGTATAACCCAGAGTGGCTGGGGCAACCCAGTCAGATACGTGAGGTAAAGGTAAAGAGACCCCTGACCATTAGGTCCAGTTGTGACCGACTCGGGTTGCGGCACTCATCTCGCTTTATTGGCCAAGGGAGCAGGCATACAGCTTCCGGGTCATGTGGCCAGCATGACTAAGCCGCTTCTGGTGAACCAGAGCAGTGCACGGAAATGCCGTTTACCTTCCCGCTGGAGTGGTACCTATTTATCTACCGTATTTTTCGCTCTATAACACGCACCTGACCATAACACGCACATCATTTTTAGAGGAGGAAAACAAGGGAAAAAATTCTGAATGAAACAGTGGATGTATCATTTTTGTGCTTCATGCTGTGGCCACAGACATGTGATCTGATGGTGAATTTGGGGTAGCTCAATGCAAAGATCCTGAGGATCCATGTGGATCCATGCTTTTTAACCACATTTTTGCACCATTGCAGCCCCAGGCAACAGTGGGTGTGTGATTTTTGGGGGGCAGGCTGCTATGTGATCTGATGGTGAATTTGGGGTGGCCCAATGCAAAGATCCTGAGGATCCATGTGGATCCATGCTTTTTAACCACGTTTTTGCACCATTGCAGCCCCAGGCAACAGTGGATGTGTGATTTTTGGGGGGCAGGCTGCTATGTGATCTGATGGTGAATTTGGGGTGGCCCAATGCAAAGATCCTGAGGATCCACGTGGATCCATGCTTTTTAACCACATTTTTGCACCATTGCAGCCCCAGGCAACAGTGGGTGTGTGATTTTTGGGGGGCAGGCTGCTATGTGATCTGATGGTGAATTTGGGGTGGCCCAATGCAAAGATCCTGAGGATCCATGTGGATCCATGCTTTTTAACCACGTTTTTGCACCATTGCAGCCCCAGGCAACAGTGGGTGTGTGATTTTAGGGGGGCAGGCTGCTATGTGATCTGATGGTGAATTTGGGGTGGCCCAATGCAAAGATCCTGAGGATCCATGTGGATCCATGCTTTGTAACTACATTTTAAGTGGGGAGTGAAGGAAAAACACAGAAGGGACAAGAGAGCGGTGTGCAGAGAAGCAGCTGGCTAAGAAAGCACGGAGAGGAATTAGAAGGAAAGACCTCTGCTTTCCCCTCTGCTTGCCTGGAGGGGAGGGGATTTGCCTGCTCTTTGTTCCGTTTGAGCAAACACAGCAACGAAACAGAGGAGGGTGGGCAGTAAGACCCTGAGGCAGAATGCAGGAAAGCAACCACTTCCTCTTTTCAGGTTTCCCTCTCCGACAAAAAGCACGATTGATTTTTGCTGATTTTTGTTCCTGCGCTCCCCTAATCGGCTCCAGGGACCCCCCCCCCCCACATTCGCTCCATAACACGCACAGACATTTCCCCTTCCTTTTTAGGAGAAAAAATCTGCGTGTAATAGAGAGAAAAATACGGTACTTGCACTTTGACGTGCTTTCGAACTGCTAGGTTGGCAGGAGCTGGGACCAAGCAACAGGAGCTCACCCTGTCACGGGGATTCAAACCGCCGACCTTCTGATTGGCAAGACTCAGCATATGAAAGCACCAATTTGAGATTTCCCTTTCACTTAAGCTACTTCATTGTCTGCCTCTTACACTTTGAGCACCCCGTCACACAGGAAAATGAGGTTGTGTACACACACCTGTTTACTCTGCACCCAGTGTGTTCCCACCACTGGTTTGGGGGGAGAAGGTAAAGGACCCCTGGACAGTTGAGTCCAGTCAAAGGCAACTATGGGGTTGCGGCGCTTATCTCGCTTTCAGGCAGAGGGAGCTGGCGTTTGTCCACAGACAGCTTTCCTGGTCATGTGGCCAGTAGGACTAAACCGCTTCTGGTGCAAGAAAACACTGTGAGGGAAACCAGAGCGCACAGAAACGCCGTTTACATTCCTGCTACAGTGGTACTTATTTATCTACTTGCACAGGTGTGCTTTCGACCTGCCAGGTTGGCACTTCTGTCGCGGTGTCCCATTGCGCCAGAAGCGGTTTAGTCATGCTGGCCACATGACCCGGAAAGCTGTATGTGGACAAACACCGGCTCCCTCAGGCTGAAAGCGAGATGAGCGCCACAACCCCAGAGTCGCCTTTGACTGGACTTAACTCTCCAGGGGCCCTTTACCTCCTTTTTTTACCTTTTTTGGGAGTGGAGAGCATACCACACAACATTAACCGCAACCAACATCTACCCTGTTGTGTGTTTTTAAAAAATGAAATACATTGGGGGGGGGATTTTCTTCCCAACCAGCTTTGCTTCAAACTGGGGTAAAAAAGAGCTACCTAGCTACATTATAAACCCTACCATCAGGCATCGTGAGGTGGCTGGTCCTGGGTGTCAATATGAACAGGCAGTATGCTGCAGTGATAAAAATAAATGCAGTAGTATTTTTCCCTTTTGGGGAGAGGCACTTGTGAGGTTTTCTAGCCTTGGGTCCTGTGGACCCTGACAGGTGTGAGTGGGTGGCTATCGTTTGCTGTTTTACCCCAAGCCGGCTTGCCCTGGGGTGGGGGTGGAGGTGCAGGTTTTGACAGTAGCCATGTGTCTGCTCAACCCCATGCTGAGTTCTCGCACCTGCTGTGTGTGTGGTTTGCTGCAGCAAATCCAGCCTGGCCAGGAAACCGACGGAAACCCCCATCCAATTTAATTTCTCTGCTATTTGCTTTTCTCCGTTCTTTTACGCCACCCTGCCATGTGTACTTATCAGAGAGAGAAGGTTGAACTTTATTTAGCATGTCTATTCTCCTCTTGAAAAGGTTACTTTGCTTTTATTTTCACTGCGCGCCGTGTGCCATGCAGGTGGAAGGACGGGCAAGTTTGCCGGAGAGGTTCTCTGCCACAGTACAGTCGTACCTTGGAAGTCGAATGGAATCCGTTCCGGAAGTCTGTTTGACTTCCAAAATGTTCAAAAACCAAATCGTGGTTTCTGATCGGCTGCAGGAAGGTCCTGCAGCCAATCAGAAGCCGCAGAAGCCTTGTCAGATGTTCGGGTTCCAAAAGAACATTCACAAACTGGAACAATCACTTCCGGGTTTTCAGTGTTTGGGAGCCAAAACGTCCGAGTTCCAGGGCGTTCGGGATCCAAGGTACGACTGTATTGCCTCCCCTACATTCTCGGCTCCAACCCAATCTAGATACATATATCTAAACCAAACCCATATTGAGTGCAGCTACCCCACTGCACTGGGTCATAGAATCATAGAGTTGGAAGAGACCACAAGGGCCATCGAGTCCAACCTCCTGCCAAGCAGGAAACACCATCAGAGCACTCCTGACATATGGTTGTCAAGCCTCTGCTTAAAGACCTCCAAAGAAGGAGACTCCACCACACTCCTTGGCAGCAAATTCCACTGTCGAACAGCTCTTACTGTCAGGAAGTTCTTCCTAATGTTTAGGTGGAATCTTCTTTCTTGTAGTTTGGATCCATTGCTCCGTGTCCGCTTCTCTGGAGCAGCAGAAAACAACCTTTCTCCCTCCTCTATATGACATCCTTTTATATAATTGAACATGGCTATCATATCACCCCTTAACCTCCTCTTCTCCAGGCTAAACATGCCCAGCTCCCTTAGCCGTTCCTCATCAGGCATCATTTCCAGGCCTTTGACCATTTTGGTTGCCCTCCTCTGGACACGTTTCAGTTTGTCAGTGTCCTTCTTGAACTGTGGTGCCCAGAACTGGACACAGTACTCCAGGTGAGGTCTGACCAGAGCAGAATACAGTGGCACTATTACTTCCCTTGATCTAGATGCTATACTCCTATTGATGCAGCCCAGAATTGCATTGGCTTTTTTAGCTGCCGCGTCACACTGTTGGCTCGTGTCAAGTTTGTGGTCAACCAAGACTCCTAGATCCTTTTCACATGTACTGCTCTCAAGCCAGGTGTCCCCCATCTTGTATTTGTGCCTCTCATTTTTTTTGCCCAAGTGCAATACTTTACATTTCTCCCTGTTAAAGTTCATCTTGTTTGTTTTGGCCCAGTTCTCTAATCTGTCAAGGTCATTTTGAAGTGTGATCCTGTCCTCTGAGGTGTTAGCCACCCCTCCCAGTCATAGCTGTCAACTTTCAGATTTGAAAATAAGGGATCAGCAGCCTCACCTGGCCTGGGGACAGTCTATGGGATCTCTAACAATCTGGGATAGCAGCAGCAAACAGCGCTGGAATAAGGGAATTTCCCACAAAAAAGGGGGGAGGTTGAGAGCTATGCACTGATTATGGCTGGTCGACACGAGTGTATTTTATTTGATCCAGCCATTAAGCCAGAGGTTCAGTAAGTCAGCTATCAATGCTGATGGTGCTGCATTGCTTGATGTCAGGTTGATGCACAGGAAGATCGCAGCCTTCTGAGATGATCTGTCTGGCATGCATCAAGAGCCAGGAGGAAAGAACAGAAAGAGAGATGGGGCAGGAAATGGTTTGTGGGGAAAAGGCCCCTACACCAGCCAACATTGCACCACTGCTCGGAATGGAAGAGAGGGCGGGTGTCCAATCCTGGCATCCAATGAAATCGGGGCATGTTTGGCAGGGGTGTTTAGTGTAGCAACATCAGAACCAGGCAGAGGGCCTTCTCGGTAGTGGTGACCTCCATGCAGAACACCCTCCCTTCAGAGGTCAAGGAAGTAAACAACTATCTGACTTTCAGAAGGTATCTGAAGGCAGCCCTGTATCGGGAAGTTTTTAATTTTTGGTGTTTTAGTATGTTCTGATATATGCTGTGGCTGGGGAAACCTAGCCAGATGGGTGGGGTATAAATAATAAAACTTGTTGTTGTTGTTGTAGTTGTAGTTCAAACAGTAACAGAGCAAAAGGAGCAAACAGTATTTTATGCATTGTGGATTCTTGAGGGCATATTTACTGAGATCTTTCATAGATGCCATAGGATATGGTGACAAGTGCACTGACACCTCCAGGCTCCTGGCTGGTGACCCAGTTTCAGCTGAATAAAGTCTCGGTTCCTTCGCTGTCCCATTTACCAATACAAAGAAAGGGACGAGAAAGGAGGCAGGATTATACCATGTCGCAAAATGCTTTTGTGAAGGAATGTGAGGATTTTCGATGGGGCAAGGGCAAAAGGGAAAGCTAAGAAGAATGATATAAATAAAATAATTAATATTAATATTAATAATAATAATAATAATAATAATAATAATAATAATAGTACCTAGCAGGTAGAGCTGTGGTCTAAACCGCTGAGCCTCTTGGGCTTGCCAATTAGAAGGTCGGCGGTTCGAATCCCCGCGACGGGGTGAGCTCCTGTTGCTTGGTCCCAGCTCCTGCCAACCTAGCAGTTCGAAAGCACATCAAGTGCAAGTAGATAAATAGGTACCACTCCAGCTGGAAGGTAAACGGTGTTTCCGTGCACTGCTCTGGTTTTGCCAGAAGCGGCTTAGTCATGCTGGCCACATGACCCGGAAAAACTGTCTGCGGACAACTGTCTGCCTGTAAAGCAAGATTAGCACCGCAACCCCAGAGTCATCTGCGACTGGACTTAACTGTCAGGGGTCCCTTTACCTTTACGTCGCCTATCTGACTGGGTTGCCCCAGCCACTCTGGGCAGCTACCAACATATATAAAAACATAATAAAACATTAATGATCGAAAAGCTTTTTAGTGACTGTTGCCACTAGAATCCAGAAAGGACAAAGCAGATGTAGAAAATCCAACACCAGGATTCTCCCAAAGCCACTCGTACACTTGATATTCTTTTTTGTGAGCATTCATATACAGATGCCTCGAGAGACCAGCTGACCTTTTGATCTGCACACTAGTTACTGAAGATTACAAAGCCAAAGCTCGAAGCTTAAGAAGCAGAACTTGTCATGTTTGGAGAGATTTTCCTTTTTCTCTCCTATGTACGCAGCATTTTCCTATAAACCATTCTTATTATGTGCACTACCATCATCCACGCTCACTCTCAAATCCTTGCCTCTCAAATCCTGCTACTCAGAGTACCACTACGGTCATTCTGCGTCACCTTTCAGAATGAGGAAGTTGCTTGAGCTTTTTTCTGTTTACAGACGGATCGGGGATTCTACATTCCCTGCCCCTGGTGAGGACCAGGGGCAGGAAGCTCACTAGAAATGCCCTTCAAATGTATTAAGGCCAGCAAAGGCAGTTTGTCAGCTGTGCATCCTGGTTGGTACAGTTAACTAGGGAGACAAAAATGCATGCATCAAAATGCGAATGACAGAGCTCAACAGTACGACTCAAACTATCAATCAGCCCACTCAAAAGTAAATACACTGAAGCCACTGTGTTTTGTGATTTGGGATAAAAACAAGTATTGAAACCTGTTAAAGCCTAAATATTATTTCTGTTTGTGTTTTTTGTTTTTTTATATAATTTTTCTTAAATTTTCTGTTTTCCATTTTAGAATATTCCTTTAAACCACCTTAAATATATCAATGACTTCCTTTCTTCTCTTTCCATGGTTCATTTTGCATAACAAAAATCCCTGCATATTTTACATAAACTAAACCATTCAGTATTCCATTATAACAAACATCAACACTTATTTACTGCTGAATTTATCTTAATGCTGCCAATGTTTTCAAGTGTACACAATTTCCCCCATATTTTCAATAAACATTTTCCAAATGTCTCTAAACGTATGTTCTTCTTGTTCTCTTATTCTATGTGTTAGGTCCGCAAGCTGCGCATATTCCATCAGTTTAAGTTACCATTCTTCTTTAGTTGGGACTTCACACTCATTTTCCATTTTTGGGCTAACATAGCACGGGCCGCAGTAGTGGCATACAGAAAATAACCTTTTTTGACACCTGGGAATTTCCGTCTGAATTATCCCCAACAAAAAGGACTCTGATTTTTCTGGGAAAGTACTTTTAAATATTTTTTTTTAATTCATTATGAATTATTTCCCAATACTCTTTTACCCTTTTACAGGTCTACCACATTTGATAGAATGTACCCTGAGCCTCATAAATATTCTTCTTTGCTTGAAATCTCTTCCTCTTTCCATTTCTGTGCAGATAAGATTCTGGCTGCTAGTTGTTGCATACATTAAAAAATTAGTCAGCTTCTTCGGAACCTCCATCCCAATTTTTTGTTGTTGTTTAGTCATTTAGTCGTGTCCGACTCTTCGTGACCCCATGGACCAGAGCACGCCAGGCACTCCTGTCTTCCACTGCCTCCCGCAGTTTGGTCAAACTCATGCTGGTAGCTTCGAGAACACTGTCCAACCTCTCCCATCCTCTGTCGTCCCCTTCTCCTTGTCTTTCCAAACATCAGGGTCTTTTCCAGGGAGTCTTCTCTTCTCATGAGGTGGCCAAAGTATTGGAGTCTCAGCTTCAGGATCTGTCCTTCCAGTGAACACTCAGGGCTGATTTCCTTAAGAATGGATAGGTTTAATCTTCTTGCAGTCCATGGGACTCTCAAGAGTCTCCTCCAGCACCATAATTCAAAAGCATCCATTCTTTGGTGATCAGCCTTCTTTATGGTCCAGCTCTCATTTCCATACATCACTATTGGGAAAACCATAGCTTTAACTAGACGGACCTTTGTCGGCAAGGTGATGTCTCTGCCTTTGAAGATGCTGTCTAGGTTTGTTATTGCTTTTCTCCCAAGAAGCAGGCCTCTTTTAATTTTGTGACTGCTGTCACCATCTGCAGTGATCATGGAGCCCAAGAAAGTAAAATATCCCACTGTCTCCATTTCTTCCCCTTCTATGTGCCAGGAGGGGATGGGACCAGTGGCCATGATCTTAGTTTTTTTGATGTTGAGTTTCAGACCATATTTTGCGCTCTCCTCTTTCTCCCTCATTAAAAGGTTCTTTAATTGAAAAGGCTTTGGGTGTTTTGAGAATCACCAATTTAAACATCTTTTCTGGGTGGAAATTTGGGCAGCCGTTTAAAATGTCTGGGGAAACCCGGGCGTATGGCAACTCGTGTGCAGCATAGACATTCTCATATACCCACCACTCAACTGCCCTGGGCAGGCAGCCTCTGCCATAGACTCCACTGCCGTTGTGGTTGACATCTGCCACCATCATATTCACAGACGTGGGTGCAGCACATCCAGATGAAGATGCCCCACTTCCGATAGCCGCAGTGAGGCTGTGATGCAAAGATTGTGCAGGCAGAAGAGCAGCGGATCGGGAGGAAGGGGTGTTAAAAAGAGCACAGGGTTGGGGCAGGGCATGACAGAAAGAGAGCGCAGATCAGGAGTGGGGTGGGAGAAAAAGGGTAGATAGGGAGGAGGGGGTGTTTAAGAGAGGGCAAAATGTCAAAATGTTTTTGGGATACAGTCGTACCTTAGAAGTCGAAAGGAGTCTGTTTGACTTCCAAAACGTTCAAAAACCAAAGCGTGGCTTCTGATTGGCTGCAGGAAGCTGCTGCAGCCAATTGGGAGCCCCACCGGACGTTCAGCTTCCAAAAATAGTTCACAAACTGGAACGTTCACTTCCAGGGTTGTGGCATTCGGGAGCCAAAACGTTCAAGAACTAAGCTGTTCGAAAACCAAGGTATGACAGCATGGGGGGGGGTCAACTGTTGTGTCCAAATTTTCACTTCCTGAAATATGGCAACCCTATTATATATCATTTCCCAGAAGCCCTTGGCCTTTTTACAGGAACAGCAGATATGAAAAAAGTGACCCTTCCATCTATTTTCATTTCCAACACATATTTGATACAGTCTTATACATTTTCGCTAACTTATATGGTGTAAAAGACAACCTATGCGTCATTTTCATATGGTTTCCTTTCAAAGTATAACAGGCAGTAAATTTCATATCCACTTTCCATAACTTCAACCATGCAAACATATCAATGTTATGCCCACAGTATAATCTTAACCAAATCATCTTTCGTTTCCTATTCTAATAATTTATACATTTTAGAAAGCAGTTATTTCTTTACTCTCCATCAATCGCATTTCAAAGTCTGATCTTTATAGGACAGAGAACCTAAAGCCCTTCTCTGATTACCCTTTTAAGAGTGTTGGATCCACTGAAATACTCTTCCTGAACTCATCTGTAATATTAGACCAGGGCCCACAGGGGCGAAAACTTAAATTCTTTCCTACAGGAGTCTCATCCCTTGTCTGAAATTAGAATAGTACCACCACAATAGGCGTACAGACCCTGTGACATTTTTGGAGTGCTATGGGAGGAGTCCACGTTGCAAAAATTAGCCTTTGGGGCCTTTAGACAGCCATTTTGTGTTATGCCATGCCCTCCAGGGTAGCCAATGTCTGCCTGACACCCACAGAGCTATCAAACCTCCACATTTGTCTCCAGATCTATGCCACTTCATAATCCAGAATCTTGGCATTCCATCCACAAACTTTCATCAGAAGCTACAGAAGATGTGGAAGGACAAGGCATATTCTATTGTCAGCTTACCTGTTCAGTAGGCCTTTTGGATGAAGCAGTTGTGAAGAATAGGGAAGAGGTAGCCTGGAGCCATCTGCTATGAGGCTGATAAGCTTTCGGTGCAAAAATCTTAGCTCCTATTGTTAGACCATTCTCACAATTTTGAAAAAAAGGAAACTTCATGTAAGGGGGGAGGCAGGAAAACCCAAACTATTTTTTGGGACCTAAGAAGATTGATTTTCGTCTCCCTGTATCAGTTGACATCCATTCCTTTCAAATTTAACTTGTGATGCAACTTTTGCAGGGCTAAAAGGCAAGAAAGCACATAGTCCGGGCCTCATATTAATACGTGAGAAAAGTTTTTTTATTAGTATGGAAATTAAATAAAACCAGTGCTTTTTTAAAGTATGTATAATTCACTTGGCTTTGGATAGCCATGGAGAGCTTACCCTGTGAGCAATGGAGATACGACTCAAAGCTTTCAGGCATCTTAAATATTTACTATCCATTGTCTTCAGTCTAAAACACCTACAGCGTGTAGCATGTGATACAAAAGCCCTCTTTCCCTCATACTCTGGATTGATGTTGTCCATGGATGATGGACCATCAATAGTCTGGTGGTCAATAAGGCAACTTCCTAAGTTACTATCCATAAACAGTGAAGGCCACATTGAACTGATAGATATAAGCAGAATCCCATTGTTAAAATGTTTGGTAACAAACAGGAAGTTGCAGGCTTTGACTGTAAAAAATGAAAGACGTTTGCTTTTGAAACCTGTAGTAGACAGCGCCTGCATGTCTGCAAAGGATCCAGCTGCTGCTATGGGACTGGCAGAAAGTTGTCAAGATCACCCGCTCCAAAGAACAGGTGAAACAAAATATATATTTTTTAAGAATAATTTTTTATTAACCGACCAATCACATCAAATGAAACCAAATTACATAAATTCCAAATTACACAGCCGAATTTTAAATTTTTGTTGGGGGTACCCATATTTCAAGTTCCGAAGGGGATCCAATCAACTTCTTGCTACTTACTGCTGTTTTAATGTCCACAAATCTAACCTTATGATGTTCACAGTACTATCCAGTCCTTTCTTATTGTTTTTCCACATCTCTTGTTGTTATTTTCATATATTTTCCCTTTTTCTTTGTGACCTCTGATAGTCTCCACAAGCTGGTTAGAACAGTTTGTAATCCTGCGTGGATATTATTATTTTTATCCAGTAGCCATATCCAGACGTTTTCCATATAACATCACTTTCATACATCAAAACAGTCTTAGCGTCATTAATCTTCACCAATCTGCCTCCTTTCTCAAAACCTCTGAGGAGATTCACCAGGAATGCAGTCTGAAAACAAGTCCGTTCCTCCTCCCGGCTATAAATCCTTTGGCAAGATGGCGACTCCGAATTAATTGCTGCGCCATTCCAAAAGCTCTTATTGCTTCTCGATCTCCATAAAGCATACTTTTGGTTAAAGTTTATCTCCACACAGACCTTAATCATCCTGCTTGGGTCAGTTCAACCGACGATTCTGATGAGGAGGGGTTCTTGTAAATCACATAGAAGGAAAGTGAAAAAAAGTCATCGTCCCCATTCAGTCCCGTTGTCAACATACCCAGCCTTTGGTGTATCTTCATCGTAAAATATTCCTGTTTCTCCAACCCGTCGTCTTCTTTCACAGAGGTCACTTAAATTAGCAGACTTCACTCCCCTTCTTCACTTGAAATATGTGCATTTGCTTCTTTTGTAATTAATTATTCCAAATTGCTGCAGCTAGTGTGCGACCAGAGACAGCGTCCAGGAGAGCCGAGGTCCACACGGGGGCATTCTGCCTAGGGCCCTCACCCCCTTCTTTCAAATTAGGGGGTGATTTATGGGCACAGCAGGCAAGGGCAGTGTTCCCCATTTCCTTGGGGCAACAAGGGAGGCTGCCTACTCCCATAACAGCCTCTTAATTACCCCGTGTGGGTCGGAGAGATGGTATTGTCGGCCATCTTCCAATGCGCCCCTAGTGGCCCCCCAACAGGTGAAACAAAATAAGGTGTTCTGGAAGTCTTAGAGAGCAACTGTTACCTAGCCTTTGGGAATACAGTGGTACCTCGGGTTTAGAACATAATCTGTTCCGGAAGACTGTTTGAGTTCCAAAACGTTTGAAAAACCGAGGCGCAAAGGGCAGTCTGCCAATTTAATAGAGAAAATTGAGAAAAATAACATCTACACTCAGCGGAAGCTGTTAAGACTTCTGAGGCATGTTCAAAAACAGAAGCATTTACTTCCGGGTTTATGGCGTTAAAAACCAAATGTTTGTCGATGGAGATGTTCGAAAACCAAGGTACCACTGTACATCCTTCAAAAAAGGATGCTAGGCCTTGACGCAGAACTGTCAGCCAGCAAATGGGGAGGGAAATCAACAGGCTAAACAGTCTTTTCCGTTCAGAATATGGTGGCAGGAATGATCCGGTATTTATTTTCTATTACGTTTATTACAACACATGAAAAAAGGTTAACAGGAAACACTGTGGACTAGATAAAAACATTTATCTGGTTACTATCATAGAGCTCCTTGGATCTCCCTAGTCTGTTGCTGCCAGTTCCAACTTTCTAGGTACTCCTCATCTCTCAAAAGGAGCTGGGGAATGAACAACCAAAGGATGGAGGGGACGCAACACTCGGTCCATACCAAGCTCTCCACTGGCCATCTGGGAAAGGATCCCATCCACCTAAATGAAAAGAAAAGGGAAATGGGCAAAAGGTTGCCATTCACAAATGGAACAAATAATACTCTCATTCTGGCTCAAGAAAAATCACAATTTTATAGTTCAGATTGGGGGAAATAAATACAGTGGTACCTCTAGTTGTGAACGGGAACAAAAATACAAAATACAAAATACAGGGAACAAAATACAGGAACAAAAATACAAAATACAAAATGATCTGCAAATGCAACCATAAAATAATTTAGCACCTTATGGTTGCAAGTTAAAATTTCTGTAGATTGCATTTTAACACAGAGGTCTTCTGTTGTTGTTGATCAAGGCTGGCAAATTATTTTGTGTGTACAGTGGTGCCTCGCAAGACAAAAATAATCCGTTCTGCGAGTCTCTTCGTCTAGCGGTTTTTTCGTCTTGCGAAGCAACCCTATTAGCGGCTTAGCGGCTATTAAAGGCTTAGCGGCTTAGCGGCTATTAAAGGCTTAGCGGCTAAAAGGCTATTCGCGGCTTAGAAAAAGGGGGGGAAAGCGGGGAAAAATCGCAAGACTCGCAAGACGTTTTCATCTTGCAAAGCAAGCCCATAGGGAAAATCGTCTTGCAAAGCAACTCAAAAACGGAAAACCCTTTCATCTAGCGGGTTTTTTGTCTTGCGAGGCATTCGTCTTGCGGGGCACCACTGTATAAATCTTTTGCTGAGAGTGGTGTACCCAGGCACATCTTTGTTGATGATGGTGCGTATTTGTAGCTTGATTTTCCTCCCAGGAACTCAAGGCCATGGACACTGTCTTCCTCTTCCCCCTTTTATCTTCTCCCAAAGCCTGTGTGGTGGGCCTTTTCCTAAGCACCCGCAGCATAGATCACCTTTTTACCACCTTTCCCGCACCTTGGCCTCTCATCCTGCTGCTGCACAACTGCATTTGTCAGATGGATGCCAGCACTGCTGCCGGGGACTCACCCGCTCGGCATAAGCCTGGTCCTCTTGGGGCTGGTACAGCTTTTTTATCTCAAAGGTCCTGCAGAGCCAGGGGAGGGTGGAAGAGAGATGTTAAGCACTAGGTAAGTGGCAGGATGTAACCTCACTGATCTATCCTAAGCTAACTCCCCTCTACTTAACAAAAACAACCATTTCCAAGCAAAAAAGGGTGTGTGTGTGGAGAAGAGACCGACTTGCCATTCTGCACACAAGGTCTCAACTGTCTTGTGAAAGGAAGAGGAGCCACTAATAATAATTTAATAATAATTATAATTCATTATTTATACTCCGCCCATCTGGCTGGGCCTCCCCAGCCACTCTGGGCGGCTTCCAACAGGATATGAAAAACGCAAGAGAAATCAAACATAAAAAACTTCCCTAAACAGGGCTGCCTTCAGATGTCTTCTAAAAGTCAGACAGTTGTTTATTTCCTTGGCATCTGATGGGAGGGTGTTCCACAGCGCAGGCGCCACCACCAAGAAGGCCCTCTGCCTGGTTCCCTGTAATCTCACTTCTCACAGAGAGGGAACCTCCAGAAGGCCCTTGGAGCTGGACAACAGTGTCTGGGCAGAACGATGGAGGTGGAGATGCTCCTTCAGGCATACTAAGGTGTTTTCTGATCACTATTCGTTTTATCTGCAGGACGTGTGTGAAAATCCAAGCTTCTCCTGGGCAATGCACAGTTCTCAAGTACCAGCATTTCTCAAACTTTGCATAGTTCATGTATCTCCCACTGTCCCATCCATCCATCCCCAAAAACCGAAACCAGAGACACTTGATCGCTTTACTGAAAGAGTCAGGCTCCTTCATATTCCCCCCTACATGCATATAGTCTGGAAAAGGCAGCTCTGTGGATTCTCTATTCACCTCCTTCTGTCTTTAGAGACATCTCCGCCTGCAAGGAATGATGACTGAGACATACTCCCCCGAAGAAGCGTCTGGCCCTGGGACAAAGTAGCCCGGTTTCGTTTCATTTGTATTTGCAGGCATGTTGGACATCTCTTTGGCTCCTCCCTGTTCCTGTGACGGTGAAACAGGAACGAGTTAAAGGTGGAATGGGGAAGGGGATCCACAGGAAGGAGAAGAACCAGCGATACCACGCTCCTTACGGGGTCCTTGCTGCAGGATCACATTCATCCAGTGCTGTACAGGGTCAGGTTTAAGGTGCTGGTTTTGACCTTTAAAGCTCTTTGTGGCCTAGGACCCACGTACCTACAGGACCGCCTCTCCTAGTATGCCCCGCAGAGGACCTTAAGGTCCACAAATGACAACACTTCGGAGGTCCCAAGCTGCAAAGTGGTTAGATTGGTCCAGGGCCTTTTCAGTACTGGCCCCGACTTGGTGGAATGCTCTGTCACAAGAGACTAGGGCCCTGCGGGACTTGACATCTTTCTGCAGGGCCTGCAAGACAGAGCTGTTCCGCCTGGCCTTTGGTTTAGACTCGGTCTGACCCTTATGTTTCCCTCCCCTTACGGTTTTGATCTATGGGCTACTTTTTAAACGAGGCTGCATTTTAAATTGCATTTTAACCTGTATTTTAAATTGGTCCCCCCCCCCATTATGTTTCTATTGTAGTTTTACTGGTGTTAGCCGCCCTGAGCCTGGCTCTGGCCGGGGAGGGCGGGGTATAAATAAGTTTTATTATGATTATTACCTGAGCACACAGCTCTCACAGATGTAGTTGTCGGAGAAGCCATCGGGGACAGGGCTCGTGAGCGGGGTCAGGTGAAAGGGGACAATGTCCTCCCCATCCTGGACGCACACAGAACCTCCGCGGAGCAACAGTGGAGCCCAGCTGGACACAGGGTGGTACAGCACCATGCCGTGAACCACACACCAACCATGGATCACATCTAAAAAAAAGGAAAAGTAGGGCCGGCTTAACCTTGCCCATCTCGGCAGGCCTGCCTTCACCGATATTCTTCAAACCCCGTTCTGCACAGCCTCAGAGTCCTCCCACCAGTCTGCTTTTGTTTTCAAGACTTAAGTAGAGCCCCTTCCTTAAAAAACAACAACTAGTCACCTGCTTTCTCTGCAGAGGGCTCAGTTTTTACATCCTTGGCCAGGTCCAGAGGAGGAACTGTCAGAGGGGTCTGGAAGGGGGTGTGTGTGTTAAGAGTTAGTGACAGTTCAGCTTCACCCCTTCACTCCCAACTTTATGCTTTCCCTTATCCCCTAAAACCATTCACCCCATTGCTCCCCCATGACTAAAGTAGGAAATTCCCCATTTTTCTTTGTGCTATTTTGGACACTTTATCATATGGTTACCAGATTTTTTTCAATGAATCCGGGGCCATTTTTATTTTATTTTTTTATTTTTTTTTTTTTTTGAAGCTGAGTAGCAACAGGGAGTCAGTAGTGGAGATGGTGAGGCAAAAGACCCTGGGCCCAAGCACACATGCATATTGTATAAAGGTGCAAAGCCCTTTTTCGCACCCTGTGAAACATATACACACAGAGTTTTTTAAAAACTGGGTAACGGCCGCTCACCTGCAACTCCCAAGTCTCCCCCGATCAGTCAAAACAAAGGGGGCAGGAGATCTGTACTGCTGGACGTCCCCGGTTTCCCTTCAGCAGTGGCAGCAGCGGCGGCAGTCAGCAGCCTGGGGCCAGCCTGGTAGCGCAGTTGGCTCTGGCTGGCGTCAGGAGCTACTTGCTGCTGTGGTGCCCGCCAGTTTGCCTCCGGGAAGTCTCCATATCTTGTGCGCAACACATCATATGGGGACTTCTGGCGAGGAAAAATGGCAAGCGCCATGGCAGCGAGCAGCAAGCAGCTCTTGAAGCCAGCCAGAGCCAACTGTGCTACTAGGCTGGCTCTGGGCTGCTGAGGCTGCCGCTGCCACGTTTCCTGGGGAGAGATTTGCAAATCTGGGGACATTCCGGGGATGGAATTTGTCCAGGGACAGATTTGCAAATCCGGGGACTGTCCCCGGAACCAGGGATGTCTGGTAACCCTACTTTTATCAGTCCCTTTCTACTCCCTTCGGCTTTGTTCCACCTCAGAGGTAGGGAACCTTTGGCCTACGGGTCAATCCTGGCCCGCCAGGGGTTCAGTTTAGCTTGCAAGGCCATTTCCCCCGAGCCACACCCATCTGTCAGTCAGCTGATGTATGGCAGTTGATGGGCAAGTTCAATTCTGCACATGTGGCCAAAACTTTGCTGGCCTTTGGCTTGGTGCTTGCCAAGCCGAGGCCTGCAGTGGCACTTGTTCCGAGGTTAACTCTGCAGATGAGCCTATGGTTCCTTACAATGTACCTTGGAAACCCCACAGAAGGCGTTTTGACAGATGAGCAGGATAACCCACCTGTCAATCATGTAACCCTTCACTGCATTGCTCCTAAAGGTTTAGGTTGCTGCACACTGCCTTGACCTGATGTTTTTCAAGGGGGTGGTTTATAAATACTTTTCCAGATAAAATAAACAAAGTCACAATGACGTCAGGTGCTTGACTGGTGGGATGTCTCAGCCACCAGTCAAATTTGGCCTGTAGGGAGGAATCAGATAAAGATCTTGCCCTAAGAGCCAAGAAGGTTCCTCACCCCATGTTCTACCTCCACTGTTAGAGGCAGTTTGCCTCTGGACACCAGTTGCTTGGAACTGCAGCTTGGGAGAGGCTGTTGGACTCAGATCTTGCTTTTGAGCTTCCCATTGACATCTGGATTGGCCAACAGAGTGATGGACAAAATGGGCCTTTAGCTTGACCCAGCAGGGTTCTTCTTATGTTCCATACCCCTAATTTTCTTATCCCACCCAGAAACCAGGATCTTATTTCTAACGTAGACTTGCATTTCCCCACTCCATCCGTGGCTGATCTATGCAGCATATGGATATCTGAGGCCCCACCATCTTTGACCTGGAGCTACTTACCTCAGGATCGTGGAGAGTCACGTCAGTCTTACTTGTTTCTTCTGCTCTCGGCTCAGGGTCTCTGTGAAAGGCTTTCAGCCTTTCCACAAGTTCTGCGTTCTGGGCAGCGGGGTGGGGTCGGGGACGGGTGGAGAAAGGGAAATAAGTATGCATTTAACCCTAGATCTGGGCCAGTTCCAGGTCTGAGACATTCCTGGGCACAGTGGAAGGCTTACCTGGCAAGAGAGGCTTAGTAGCACTGGGAGCTATTAGCTCCACACAATGCCACAAATTGAAGGGCATTGTGGAAAATAAATATGGCAGCTAGTTCCACCTACTGAGGAGGGAAAAGAGCACACTGTATGTCAGTGTTGGGCTGTGACAGGGCATTCAGCTCCCAACCCCTGTTCAATAATAATGCCAGGTAAATGATGCCAGTCTATTTATCAGGGATCTTTGGGTTAAGGACTATTTTAAAATATATTATTAACAGCTGCAAAGCACAGGTGATTTTCTAAGTTCTGCATATAAGCTGAAATATAAGACAGACCCTGACCACAGGTTAATAATTTAACAGACAGAATACCAAAGGAAATAAGGAATAGGTAAGTGGAAAGCAACCTTTGGAGTAGCTGCTCACTGTTATTATTAATTTACTACTCATCTTCCTCACGCACATCTGAAGCTGTTGTACAAGACACAATAAAAACAACTAAGAGGCAGCAGAAATATTTAAGAAAATAATGTAATGGAAATATATGGCCAAAACCCATTCATCCAGCTGGAAAAGCATGTTGGAAATCAAAATGTCTTTAATTATTAGAAGCTAGATATTACCACAGAATGTATTCTGCCTTAGAATGGCTGCTGCTGTTTGTGAATAGACAGGGCTTCCTGGACTGAGAAAAGATGATTTCCTTCATCACTGTTCACAATGAGGATATAACCAAAGAGAAATTTGGAAATGTGCAGCCTCTGTTCCCACTTAACTTCCAATAGCGGGATGAGGACAGGGCAAGAAGTTCGGTATGAACTGTGGCGGCGTCCCCTCACCTTCCCTGTAGCACGAAGGCCAAACTTCTTACACCATTGTTGCAATTCCGTCCTTTTCAAGGTGTTGTAATCCAAGGAAGGAGAACCACACAAAGAGTCCCCCTTGATCCTCATTTCTGGAGGAGTCTTGGATGCCAATTTGACAACTCTGCGGCTCTTTCGAGACATCCTAAGCCAAGAGAAAGAGAGAGAAATAGAGGGAAATAGCATAGTGAGCCTCCATCTCACCTCATCCAAGGTGGTCAGCATAAGGCAGCCTTTCTCAAGCTCAGGTCCTCAGATGTTGTTGGACTACCCAACATCCCTAGCTAGCAGAACCAGCGGTCAGGGGCATAGCCAGGATTTTTGCTTTGGGGGGGTGGGCAGAGCCGAGCTATCTGCAATGTGATTGCTCAGTTAGTTAAGTATTTTTATTTATTTAAAGGATCTGTCACCCGCTTTCCCTCTGGCTAGGCCTGTGGTTCCCAACATTGGGCACACGCCCCACAGAGGGGCAATTTGATTTTTAAGGAGGGCAATTTGAGAATGAGTTATTAACAGTGAATGGCCTTTTAGGCTTCCTCCACGTGAACAGGAATTCACTTTTCGAATAATAAGAATTATATGTCACGAGGGAGGGGGGTATTAGGATTTTAGAGATGCTTAGGTGGGACATAGCGGAAAAAAATATATGTTGGGAACCACCCATGCTAGCAGTCGGGGATGATGGGAATTGTAGTCTAACGATGCGGGTGGCGCTGTGGGTTAAACCACAGAGCCTAGGACTTGCCTATCAGAAGATCGGTGGTTCAAATCCCTGCGACGGGGTGAGCTCCCGCTGCTCGGTCCCTGCTCCTGCCCAGCTAGCAGTTCGAAAGCACGTCAAAGTGCAAGTAGATAAATAGGTACCGCTCCGGCAGGAAGGTAAACGGTGTTTCCGTGTGCTGCTCTGGTTCACCAGAAGCGGCTTAGTCATGGTGGCCACGTGACCCGGAAGCTGTATGCCGGCTCCCTCTGCCAATAAAGCGAGATGAGTGCCGCAACCCCAGAGTCATCCACGACTGGACCTGCCTTGCCCCACCCTGGGTCTCCTCATAAGGAAGCTGTGCCTGGAGGAAGAACTGTGAGGGGAGAGACTCCATCAGGCAAGGCCTCCTTCCACCTGCCTTGCTCTACCCTCTGCTTCTCAATGTGTACTGTATTGTTTTATGTACTGTGGCTTGCCGTTGTTTAATTGATTATAGTTTAGATATTATTGTAACTGTTGAGTGGATTTCTATTTAACTTTTATATGTTGATATTATTTTATACTATTCTAATGATTGTTGAATGTTACTTTTTTGATGGAGGTTGCCTATTTTAATGTTTTATTATCACATTTTTGTATTGCATTAGATTGTTATAATATGTACATTTTTTGTTTCTTCAGCTTGTAAACCACCTTGAGTATTGTAAGATAGAAAGGCGGTATACAAATTAAAAATGATGATGATGGTCAGGGGTCCCTTTACCTTTAGGTGGGACATGGCCCCCCCCCCAAAAAAATTGGGAACCACCCATGCTAGCAGTTGGTCATGATGGGAATTGTAGTCTAACAACATCTGGGGACCCAAACTTGAGAAAAGCTGGTACCATGGGCACAACCAGGATTTTGTTGTGGGGAGGCGGGCAGAATCTCATATTTGTATTGATTTGTATTGATAGGAAGAAAAGGCAACTGCCCCCTCTTGGCTACGCCCATGGCTGGTATGAGGCGCCGCTGAACTACAGTTCTCCCTATCTCTGATCAAGGGAAATGAGAGCCTCACAACACACCAAGGAGGAACAGCAGGTATGCTTCCGCCCCACCCGTCAACTCACCTGGGCGCGCGGCGCCGCCTCTCCCTCCAAAATGCTCCGCAGCGGCCGGAACCTCCTTTTTCAAGCAGCGCGCGCTGCCCCGCCTCGATCGTCAGCTGGCTCCCCGCTTGACCACGCCCCCTCGCCGCCGAATTGCCCGCGCGCTTGCGCACTCGCGAGGGGGCGGAGGGCCAAAGATGGCGGCGCCCAGCCGGTCCGAGGCGTGAGGGACACACACACCAGGGCCGCCCGTCGGCTGGAACTTGGGCACCGAGCCTTCTTGTCTCTTTTCTCCTGGGTAAACAAGCACCGGAGGTGAGGGGGGGGGAGTTGTTTCACGAGCACTTCTCTAGGCGGCTTGCAATAGACACCACCAAGGAATTATTATTATTATTATTATTATTATTATTATTATTATTATTATTATTATTGGGCGCTTTTAAAGTTGCGGGGCAACAACTTTCTCCCCCCCCCCCGACCTTCGTCTGAAACTGGGCTGCGGTGAGCGGGGTGTGAGAGGATCGTGTGCCTGGTTGGGATATGCGCTCAAGAGGGGCCTTTTTTTCTTTAGATATGTGTATTCCCGCCCCCACTTGCTAAGCTGCTATTTGGAGCTTGAGGGAGGGTCGGGGGTGTTTATAACAAAACGAAGCAGATTCCTCAAAGGTGGAAACCTGCCTTGCATGGGATCCTTTTCTCTTCTTTTTTTAAAATTTGATTTTTATTAATTTTTCATTAATAACACTCCATTATGGGCCACATTATTACAATATCAAACCATAATACAATTTATAAAGCCAGTTATACATTCCACATTAAGCAAATTGTGTGACTTCCTGTATTCTGGTCCTCCGGAGATAATCATTCTTAAGTCCTGCACGTAATTTCATATATGATCCAAATATAGCTATTCTGATCTTAATCCTTTCCTCTCAGCCACTTTTGTATCGGGATCCTTTGCTCTTCACGTGTGGGGCAGATTCGCTGCAATATAATAATTTATAATAATTTATTATTTATACCCCGCCCCTCTGGCTGGGTTTCCCTAGCCACTCTGGGTGGCTCCCAACAGAATATTAAAAACATGCTAAAACATCAAGCATTAAAAACTTCCCTAAACTGATATGAGTTTTCTGCCTCGCCCCCAAATAGCAGGTCTTTCATTTAAGCCTAGGCTTAGCTCATAGAACCTGCATTTCAGTGTTGGAGTTCATCAGCTATCCCTGGAGCCAGTGAATAATAAGAATAAGAATTTTGTTATTTATACCCCGCCCATCTTGGCTGCATTTCCCCAGCCACTCTGGACGGCTTCCAACACAATATTAAAATACAATAACCTATTAAACATGAAAAGATTCCCTAAACAGGGCTGCCTTCAGATGTCTTCTAAAAGTTGAGTACAGTGGTACCTCAGGTTAAGTACTTAATTCGTTCCGGAGGTCCGTACTTAACCTGAAACTGTTCTTAACCTGAAGCACCACTTTAGCTAATGGGGCCTCCCGCTGCTGCCGCGCCGCCAGAGCACGATTTCTGTTCTCATCCTGAAGCAAAGTTCTTAACCTGAAGCACTATTTCTGGGTTAGCGGAGTCTTTAACCTGAAGCGTATGCAACCTGAGGTACCACTGTAGTTGTTTATCTGTTTGACATCTGATGGGAGGGCATTCCACAAGGCGGGCGCCACCACCGAGAAGGCCCTCTGCCTGGTTCCCTGTAGCTTCACTTCTCGTACTGAGGGAACCGCCAGAAGACCCTTGGAGCTGGAAGTGTCCAGGCTGTACAATGGGGGTGGAGACACTCCTTCAGGTATACTGGGCCGAGGCCGTTTAGGGCTTGAAAGGTCAGCACCAACACTTTGAATTGTGCTCAGAAACATACTGGGAGCCAATGTAGGTCTTTCAGGACCGGTGTTGCATGGTCCCGGCAGCCACTCCCAGTCACCAGTCTAGCTGCCGCATTCTGGAGTAATAATGACTTTAATTCAAGAGAGTCTAGTAGTGTAGTGAAGATAACAACACACAGTGGTGCGTCCTTGGTTTTCGTGGTCTTCACTAGATAGCTAGCTAAATTGTAACCCAAAGTTGGTAGCTAGAAATACACATAGGCAGAGAGGGAGGAATCATAAACAGGCCAAAAGGCATTTAAATCCCAGAATCATAGAATTGGAAGGGATCCCAGGGGTTATCTAGTCCAATCCCCTGCAGTTCAGGAATCTCAACTACTTCATTTCACTTTTAAATTGTATGCCGCCTTTCTATATTACTATACGCAAGGTGGTTTACAGCAACAAAATAAACAACAAAGAACACACTCCCTATTATAATAATCTGATCCTATACAGAAAGTCATAATAAAACGTAAGTTTAAAATGGAACATGTAAAATAAATATACAATAACCTATTAGAAAATAATACTACACAATAAAATTCTCAAAATATCAGCAAATAATGAAACAGAAATTCACTCTTAACAATTACAGTAAATAATTACTAAACAATAACTGCAAGTCACAATGCATAAAATACCGCAGTATATTCAAAACCATGTAAAATGATCAAATTGAGAAACAAAGACACACAACTTATAAAATTATTATTTTTTAATCCCTGAACTCCTCCCTTCCCAGCTGCTTCTGCTGTTCTTAAAAGTCATGGCCTGAGAGAGGCTGATGGCTCAGCTGGACTTGATTGAGGGTTGGGGTGGCAAGGCTCTTTCTTTGCATTTCCTCGCTGAGGAAGCTGACTTCTTCTGAATTATTTTAGAGTACTTCTGTAGGTTTTCTTTTGCTGGGACTTTTCCAAACAACTTCCAGCCAGGAGCACTGTGGACAGCAAGTTTGAGTTCAGTGACTGATGGCCAGCCAACCTCTGCTTAAAAGCCTCTAAGGGAGGAGAGCTCACAACCTCCCAAGGGAGTCTGTTCCATTGTCAAACAGCTCTTTGCTGTTCAAAAGTTCTCCCTGATGTTTAGTCAGAATCTCCTTTCTTGTAACTTGAATCCATTGGTTAGGGTCCTACCCTCCGGAACAGGAGAAAACAAGCCTGCTCCATCTTCCATGTGACATTCCTTTAGATATTTGAAGATGGCTATCATATCTCCTCTTAGTCTCCTGTTATGCAGGCTCCTCTTATCCAGGCTTTCACCTGTATTGCTTTATTTTAAAGAATAAAGACACATCAGTTTTCTTTTCAGAGAGGTTTCCCATAATAAAATAGAAATAACACTGGCTATATGCTGTCATACAGCAGCAAACAATATCACGGTTCCGAACAATAAGACTCAAAATTCATTTTCTTGCCTCTGCAATCTTAGAGAAGTTTTCATGTGCCTCTTAAAAGCACAGAGGAATGCAGCCTCATCAGTCTATTGAGCCTACTGTTGCCGTTAAATGTGATTGTTTTCACTTCTAGAAGCCTTAAGAAAGGTTAACACTGTTTTGTTAAAATAGAGAACAAGGCTGCTGGTTATCACAATTAAGTTAGGATCATTCCTTTTTTTTTTTTTACAGGGCTTTCAACAAAAGCTGCAAAATGTGGTTCATTTACCATAGATGTCTCATGTGCCCCAAACACTGGAGAAGACAATTACATGGATCATTCAGCCCAGTTAAGTGGGAGAAAAGGCTAATTCCAAGATTCATTCGGTCCATATTCAGCGAAACCGGGAAGTGGGAAACAAGCTATAAAGTGGAGACTAGGAAGGAAGTTGAAAACTGGTGGCATTCCAGAATAAAGGAACAGTTTGACCAAACTTCAGAAATAGATGTAAGGAATATGTCAAAATTGAACATGCGCTCTTGAATTCCTTTTGTCCCTCTGTATTAGGTGCATTAGGAAAGTTAATGGCTGTATACTGCAACACAGCTAAATGGACTTAGGATTTGCCCATTGCATTAAATATAATAGCATATTACCTGCTTCTCAATGGAGGTGTCTTTTTAGAATGTTGAATTAAATTATGAGAACTTGTAATTTAATAAACAAAGATTACTGCTCATAAGAAAGGTGACATCCTTTTTGTTGCTATATTCTGATTTGCTGGTCAAAGTGCAGTCCTGTTTTTAAGATTTCTTTAAAAATTGGGGGTTAAAGACAAAAGCGTGATTTGTAAAAAAAATTAAATGTGATTTAAAATTGAACGTTTCCCCCCCAAGTTCTATCTTGCAGACTTTGTTTTTGCTTATCATTTTGTCTAGAAATCAAGGCCAAAGTTTTATGTCCTCTCAATGTTTCCATATCCTTCTGGGAAGCTGCATATGGGCCATGTTCGGGTCTACACCATAAGCGACACGATAGCACGGTTTCAGAAAATGAGAGGATTTCAGGTAACTATTGACATTTGTTTGGATAATATTTCGGGTGCTTGGAAATGAGTATTCTGTGGCTTTTGAGGACAGTGAAAACACACTTAGGAACAGGCCGAGCCTCAAACCTTTATTTAATGACAGCTAATCACAAAGCACAAATTGGGAGGACCTTAACCAGATTATAACGGAATTAGGGGCTGTGTTATAAGTAATTATTCAGCATAGTCCTCGCTTCAGATTGCTTGTGGTGTTCTCTGCCTCTCTACTCCACCTGGCCCTTTCCGGTAAAAGTGGCATACTTATCCTAATATACAGCAACCTGGGCATATAACAAATACTCCTTCCTCTTAGGTAATGCTTAAAGGTAAAGGTAAAGGTACCCCTGCCCGTACGGGCCAGTCTTGACAGACTCTAGGGTTGTGCGCCCATCTCACTCAAGAGGCCGGGGGCCAGCGCTGTCCGGAGACACTTCCGGGTCACGTGGCCAGCGTGACATCGCTGCTCTGGCAAGCCAGAGCCGCACACGGAAACGCCGTTTACCTTCCCGCTAGTAAGCGGTCCCTATTTATCTACTTGCACCCGGGGGTGCTTTCGAACTGCTAGGTTGGCAGGCGCTGGGACCGAACAACGGGAGCGCACCCCGCCGCGGGGATTCGAACCGCCGACCTTTCGATCGGCAAGCCCTAGGCGCTGAGGCTTTTAACCACAGCGCCACCCGCGTCCCCCAGGTAATGCTTATGCCTGATTAAAAACCTGTACAATTTGCAAACTTGCCTTATTTTACAACTAACTGGCACAAGAGGGAGAGCAGACAAACCAGGAGAGGGTGGCTTTGCACCATCCCGGTCCCTGTGTGGTCTGCTCTCCCAGCCGGCAAGAGCGTTTGTTTGCACTGCAATAGTTGCTTGACCTGTGCATCATCTGGCTGCAGGTAACAGTGTTGCTGTCATTTGTAGTAGGGGGTTAGTGTGTAATTACTAGCCGAGTGAATGCAGCTGGGGTTGGGGTGTGGTCCAGGGCCTGCCTTACTATAACAGCAGCCCTGCTGCAGGCAGCGAGGTCAGCCACTTTGGGGAGATGCAGGGGCAAAGGTGCTTCGTGCTGTCAGTCAGGCTATAGAACTGTAGGCTAGGTGCTGCGTGAGACAGTCCTGTGACTCTCAACCAGGGTGAGAGCCTGGCTGATGGAAATCTTGGTTTGCTGGAATTCCCCCTGAGTGTGAGAGGTAGGGGGAAGAAATCTTGACTTCTTTGGGAGCATCAAACTGGAACCTGAGGTTTGGACTATTGCTTCCTGCAAAGAGAGGAGCTAACCAGGAGCAAAGGAGCTGGGTGCAATAACACACAGGACATTGTAGTTTATGCAAGACAGGAGCCATAGCTTAGCACAGGGGTCAGCAAACTTTCTCAGCAGTCCACTGTATCTCAGACCTTGTGGGGGGCCAGACTATATTTTTTTGGGGGGGGCAATTAATGAATTCCTATGCCCCATAAATAACCCAGCGATGCATTTTAAATAAAAGGACACATTCTACTCATGTAAAAACACGCTGAATCCCGGACCGTCTGTGGGCCGGATTTAGAAGGTGATTGGGCCGGATCCGGCCCCTGGGCCTTAGTTTGCCTACCCATGGCTTAGCATGTGCAAATGTGCCCTTTGTCTATAACAGGAATAGCCCACGTGGGTCCCTCTGGATATGGCTACACCATCTCTGACCATTGACCATGCTGCCTAGGGCTGATATGAGTATATCAGGGGATCACCACTTTGGTTATCCCTGATTCACGCTGGCATTAATTTAGCCGATCAGCTAAAGGTTGTAGCCCTAATTCAAATTCAGTAGACTTTCTTACTTGCAGATCTATGTTACTGGATGGCGATGCCAGTTCCAGTAGCGAGGAACAGTGATTCAGAAACTGAGGGACTGGTGGGAGCATTCCATATGTTGCCTTCTACATTTGTATTCCCCTTCCCCTTTGCTGCTTACAAATTAGGAAAAGAACTGTCTCTGTAACTTTGCCCACAATATTTTATTACTTGAAATTGAAGCATTGACACCCTCGGTTCCAGCAACATCCCTGGTCTTATTTGCACTCCCATCTCTTTGAATGCTGGCCTGTCACAAGTTCAGCAAAGTGCATTTTTATAACACCTTTTAAATCTATTCACAATCTGGAGCTAAAAGACAATGCACTTGAAAGGATGTCTCTCCACCCCCAACCCCCCAAATGTATCTTGAAGGCTACATTAGTCTCCATGGTAACAGATAAATACATCTGCTTCTGAGATTAATCTATGGATAATTGAGAGTAGGCTTGAAATGGTTTTTCCCCTAATGTATTTTGTTTCAATACAGTTAACTCTACAGTAACAGCTAAATACATCTGCTGCAGAGACTAAGGAATGGGCAGTAGTCCTCCTTACACAAAGGTCCACAGGATGTATATTTATATAAGATATATAAGGTAAAGGTACCCCTGCCCGTACGGGCCAGTCTTGACAGACTCTAGGGTTGTGCGCCCATCTCACTCAAGAGGCCGGGGGCCAGCGCTGTCCGGAGACACTTCCGGGTCACGTGGCCAGCGTGACATCGCTGCTCTGGCGAGCCAGAGCCGCACACGGAAACGCCGTTTACCTTCCCGCTAGAAAGCGGTCCCTATTTATCTACTTGCACCCGGGGGTGCTTTCGAACTGCTAGGTTGGCAGGCGCTGGGACCGAACAACGGGAGCGCACCCCGCTGCGGGGATTCGAACCGCCGACCTTTCGATCAGCAAGCCCTAGGCGCTGAGGCTTTTACCCACAGCGCCACCCGCGTCCTATATGAGATACATAAGTGGCCACAAATTTGGGCTTAGTATTCTAGTCAGCCATTTTTGTACCTTGTATTTCCATTATCCCTTTCCCAGGTCTTTCTGGCATGTGCAGAGAATTCAGAAGAGGGAGGGGTGTATTTTATGTCTTTGTCCTGGAACTTTACAGGGTGTGCTTCACTCTCATCTATTAACATGAATATTTATTAAGATGCTAAATGAAAGCAAGGCACGGCTCAGTACACAAGCACTGGCTAAGAATAACCAAATCTGGCATGCAAACTACTGTTGGCACCTACTTGATGTGCAGTGGAGAAAACCTTATTTGTGAGGTTTACATTGCACTTTGAAATTAAAGGTAAAGGTAAAGGTACCCCTGCCCATACGGGCCAGTCTTGACAGACTCTAGGGTTGTGTGCCCATCTCACTCAAGAGGCCGGGGGCCAGCGCTGTCCGGAGACACTTCCGGTTTACGTGGCCAGCGTGACATCGCTGCTCTGGCAAGCCAGAGCCGCACACGGAAACGCCGTTTACCTTCCCGCCAGTAAGCGGTCCCTATTTATCTACTTGCACCCGGGGGTGCTTTTGAACTGCTAGGTTGGCAGGCGCTGGGACCGAACAACGGGAGCGCACCCCGCCGCGGGGATTTGAACCGCCGACCTTTCGATCGGCAAGCCCTAGGCGCTGAGGCTTTTACCCACAGCGCCACCCGCGTCCCTGCACTTTGAAATGTTGCTCATTAAATACTCTTCCTCAGTTTCTTCCGTTGTTTCCCTTGAAGTGTGAGATTGACGCATTAGCAGAAAGAAGGCCTACTAGAGCAATAACTAATACTTTATACAGTGCTTAATATAGCAAGATCACACTGCAAATTTGCTAAGATGGGAGTTAAATACAATAGCTAAAGTCTGTTCAGGTTTTTCTCCCCTTGCAAATACAGGCAAAGTACTGTATAAACATTCCATTAAATCTAACGTCGTGTTTTTTTTAGCATAATCAGTGTAGGCTTGGGCCTCACAGCCTAGTGAACTTTTCAAAGACCTGGAGATGTGATTGCCTATCCTTGATAAATAGTAATTAATTCCTGCTGGTAATTGCTCTAAAAGTTTAATTCTAGTTATCTAATGTGCTTTACAGTACTGTTGCGCTCTTAAAACATTCATTGTTGTAACAGCAAAGTCTTCAACAGTAAAGTCTTTAACAGCACCAATGTCACGTCATAATAGAAGTGTTAATAAAGGCATTTTGCACTGCTGGATATATTACTTTGATAAATATATCTTTTAATTTCATATAAAACACATATCTATTTTAAGTTATGCTTTGTACCTATTTTAAATCATAGTCGTGATGCGCTCTACCTCTGCTCTTTCCAGCTTAATCAGATCTAATTTAAGTCCAACGCCAACCTATTATTATTATTAGTTAAATTTGTATACAGTGCTACCTTTTTTTGGAGAGGTGTTATGCATGCAGAGTACACAAAGGGCAGGCTTGATTCTTACTAGATAATATTTTTTTAAAGTATCCTGTACATTGCGCTTAAAGCTAAATTGTTTGTGACAGGCACAGTCTGGATGATTCAATGAAACAGCAAAGATGCTGAATTTTGAAAAATGCTTCATTATTTTGAGCCCTGGAGGTGTTGCTAAATCCACTCTGGAAAGTGACAAAGGGTGACATTTCTTATTTTTGTTACAGGTGATAAATCCAATGGGATGGGATGCATTTGGATTACCTGCAGAGAATGCGGCAATTGATCATGGCTTGCATCCAGCAGACTGGACACAAAGGTGCTTGGTTTTCTTGCTGCTTTATGCATGTGTCAGTTCTGAAGCAGAATATTGCTGCTCTTCCTCCTTTCCATGTTCTTTTAGCCTCTGCTCTACAGAAAATGCCCCAGGTTAGAGAGATACGCACCTAGCAATGTCTCTGTCATTAGAATTTTCTATAACTGTGCCTGGTACCAACACCTAGGATTGTGCATACTTTCTCTAGCTCATCAGGTATTAAGCCAAGCTTTCTCCTACATGGGATGATACAACTGTGTGAATGTACGAGGAGCATCAGTTACACACTACGTATTTAGGAATTTGCAGCTCACTCTTCCCATAGGGACACGGGTGGCACTGTGGGTTAAACCACAGAGCCTCGGGCTTGCCGATCAGAAGGTCAGAGGTTCGAATCCCCCGACGGGGTGAGCTCCCGTTGCTCGGTCCCTGCTCCTGCCAACCTAGCAGTTGGAAAGCACGTCAAAGTGCAAGTGGATAAATAGGTACCGCTCAGGCGGGAAGGTAAACGGCGTTTCTGTGCGCTGCTCTGGTTCGCCAGAAGCGGCTTAGTCATGCTGGCCACATGACCCGGAAGCTGTACGCCGGCTCCCTCGGCCTATAAAGCGAGATGAGCGCCGCAACCCCAGAGTCGGCCACGACTGGACCTAATGGTCAGGGGTCCCTTTACCTTTACCTTCCCTTCCCATATTGGACCAGAAATAAGATTTTTTTCTTAAAATTGTGTCACTCATATTAATATTAAAAATTATTTGGTTTTAGTTAATCTAATTGAATTGGGGTTCAGTAAGTAGCAATCTGGCAAAGGATTTTTATAAAGTGAATGGTGGATGGAACTCTGAGGCCGTTTAAGTTGACCCAATGCAAGTTGGAGGAGTTTAGGAGCTTTTTCTTGGGAGCAGTTGTTTCTGAAATACTCTTTTCTGTTTAAATATGGATTTTATTTTGTCTTTCAGTAATATTCGGCACATGCGGAAACAGCTTGAAGCGTTAGGCTTGTATTTTAGTTGGGATCGGGTAAGCTTTTTTTATTTTAATATGTATACTTCATGAAACTTAATTGTCTGTGCATTATTGAAGTGTGTGCGTTATAAGTGTTTCATATTGTTAACATGCATGAATTTGAAGTCAGTTTTAAGAAAGTTCTTCTCTAGGATGAGTTTACTTACTATTGTTGTTTAAACCTATTAGTTTCTTGTCTCCAAGTAACTTACATTGATAAAAATGTACATAATTGCATTATACCATAGACGAGGGCAGGAATTGTGTAACACATTAATATTCCGTACAACATTTTAAAACACACACAGCAACCCCCACATAATAATGGTGGAAAATATTGGCAGCACCCTAACAATAAACAGAACAATACACCCACCCACTCACCAGTGGACAAAAATAGAAACTCAGCACTGACATCCCCTTGCTAGCCGAGGAGTCATGACGTGCTTTATGACTTACGATGTGATTATTCGTTGCACGAAACACCATCAGTGTGCATGACCCTCTGTAGGGCACAAACGGACAGGTCCCTGATGCAAGGAGCTTACAGTCTCAACACAGGGGAAGCAGTGGAGGAAGGCGAGAGAGGTGGGGGCAGGGCTAAAATAAAGAGGCAATATGCAGCTGTTTGTTGCTTGTACTGGGGCTGAGTTGCAGCAGGGAATGAGAACTAGGGGGCTAAACCGTAGGGTTAGGAGAAAACGTGGGCATGAGTGATAATGATGACAATAATATTTCTTAACCTACACCAGGGGTCAGCAAACTTTTTCAGCAGGGGGCCAGTCCACTGTCCCTCAGACCTTGTGGGGGGCCGGACTATACAGTGGTGCCTCGCAAGACAAAAATAATCCGTTCCACGAGTCTCTTCGTCTAGCGGTTTTTTCGTCTTGCGAAGCAACCCTATTAGCGGATTAGCGCTATTAGCGGTTTAGCGGCTTAGCGGCTATTAAAGGCTTAGCGGCTTAGGGGCTAAAAGGCTATTAGCGGCTTAGCGGCTTAGAAAAAGGGGGGGAGCGGAAAAAAATCGCAAGACTCGCAAGACGTTTTCGTCTTGCGAAGCAAGCCCATAGGGAAAATCGTCTTGCGAAGCAACTCAAAAACGGAAAACCCTTTCATCTAGCGGGTTTTTCGTCTTGCGAGGCATTCGTCTTGCGGGGCACCACTGTACTTTGAAAAGAAAAGGGGAAAAAAGAATGAATTCCTGTGCCCCACAAATAACCCAGAGACGCATTTTAAATAAAAGCACACGTTCTACTCATGTAAAAACACCAGGCAGCCCCCACAAATAACCCAGAGATGAATTTTAAATAAAAGGACATACAGTGGTACCTCGGGTTACATACGCTTCAGGTTACATACGCTTCAGGTTACAGACTCCGCTAACCCAGAAATAGTACCTCGGGTTAAGAACTTTGCTTAAGGATGAGAACAGAAATCATGTTTCAGCGGCGCGGCAGCAGCAGCAGGCCCCATTCGCTAAAGTGGTGCTTCAGATTAAGAACAGTTTCAGGTTAAGAACGGATCTCCGGAACAAATTAAGTACTTAACCCGAGGTACCACTGTACAGTATTCTACTCATGTAAATACATGCTGATTCCTGGACTGTCCGTGGGCCAGATTTAGAAGGCAATTGGGCCGGATCCGGCCCCTGGGCCTTAGTTTGCCTACCCCTGACCTACACACTGTGCCTTGCACAGTACATGAGATTAACAAAGGGGGAGCCCTGCTGTCAGGCTTGTAGCATGAGGAAAAAAGCAGAGTATAAAAAATGGCCAGAGAATCACTTGGTAGCTGATCATCTGTGTCACTGGTGAGAAGCTTGACTTACTTCCTCTTCCCTGAACCTAGAAATCTATTTGTGCTGTTATGCTTTGCTCACAAGTGATATCAAGACTCTATCAGAGTTGCACTTTAGTAGGCAGTAGTGGCCGGTGCCCCTTGGTTCTTGAAGGGCACGGAGGCCAACAGTAGTTGGAGCCAGAGCCAATGAAAGGCAGAGCCAACTACCGTATTTTTCGCTCTATAAGACGCACCTAGTTTTTGGAGGAGGAAAACAAGAAAAAAAAATATTCTGCATCTCAGAAGCCAGAACAGCAAGAGGGATTGCTGCTTTCACTGCGCAGCGATCCCTCTTTCTGTTCTGGCTTCTGTGATAGTTGCGCAGCCTGCATTCGCTCCATAAGACGCACACGCATTTCCCCTTACTTTTTAGGAGGGGAAAAGTGAGTCTTATAGAGCAAAAAATACGGTATTTCCTACCTGCTGAGCTCTGTGATGGTAACACTGAGACTAAGGAAGCTGACAGCCAGTGCCAACCCCTTGAACTGAATGTAAGTAAAGACAGCAGGCAGTTGGGAGCTGGCTAATGACAGGCTGAGGTTGGTGGGCAAGTGCCGAATTCACATCCAATGAAACAATCTCCTCTGTTAGTGAGTGAACCACTTTGAATTACTGAATTGGAGGGAGACGTCTAGACCTTCTAGTTCAATCACCAGCTTGATGCAGGTTATCCAGAGTTGGTGCATTCTCCCAGCAGGTGGCTCACCATTGTCTGGTTCCATTGTCACACTGCTCTTACCTTCAAGAATGTCGAACCAAAGTGTACTCTCTTGTCACTTAAGCCCATTAAGCTTGAGAGGATGTGTCTGTGCTGCCTGCCGTAGCCCTATACAGTGGTGCCTCGCAAGACGAAATTAATTCGTTCCGCGAGTTTTTTCGCCTTGCGATTTTTTCGTCTTGCGAAGCACGGTGTCAGAAAAGTTTTGGAAAAGCTTCAAAAATCACCAAAGTCTTCAAAAACCTCAAAAAAGGCTACCACACCGTGTGCTATGAGTTGCTCCTCGAAGTCAAGTCGCAACTGTATTAACGGTTTTAAGAAAAAGGAAACAACCTGCAAGACGTTTCCGTCTTGCGAAGCAAGCCCATAGGGAAAATCGTCTTGCGAAGCAACTCAAAAAACCAAAAACCCTTTCGTCTTGCGAGTTTTCCGTCTTACGAGACATTTGTCTTGCGAGGTACCACTGTACATCGAACCCAGCAATATAAATACGCTGTAAAGGCTTTACTGGCTCTGCCAAGAAACTTACATTGCCCCCTGCTCTCAAATTGTGAAGCAACAGTGTATGGGTTTAGGCACACTTAAAACTCTGACAGTTTGTGGCCATGGATTCCCCTATCTACTTAAAATGGCTTCCTTGATTTAGTGGGTGATATTCAGGACTGCTGTGTATTCATTAGAGTGCACATGGAATACTGAATCGGGTGGTCATCTTTTGAATGAACCACTTACTGTTCTGAGGAACCAATACTGAAATTGCTCTTATTCTGTTTACAGGAAATAACCACTTGTTTGCCAGAGTACTATAAGTGGACACAGTATCTTTTTATTAAGCTTTATGAAGCGGGGTTAGCCTATGAAAATGAAGTAAGTTGAACTGTGTCTTTTTATATTATGGATATGCCTTTAAAAGCTTTGGGTGATTATTGCTTGTGTGGTGACTTTCAGCCATACAGCTGTAGAAAACTGTGTGTGTGAGAGTGTGAGTGAGTGTGAGAGAGAGAGAGTGCCTGTGGTGTTCTATGTTGCATAAGATGATGATTATTTCTATAATTTTTTCTACCCCAACTCTTCTGAATTACTATTTCCAAAGCAGCTAATGATGCAATCAAGCAAATAAACAAAACACAAACAAAATAATAATAATAATAGCAAATAAAAATAGCACAACAGTAAAATCAAGAATTGAATTTGCCACAGAAAACCAATTTAACCAGAATTTTGAAGGCTAGCGTGTCCAGTAGGTAGGGGCACTGCAATCAATAAAGCTTTCTTCCTGGTTTCTGGTGCCTCTGCTTTGAAGGAAGATGAGCATCTGGAGGAGGGCATTGGCAGACATCTAAAGATATAGTGGGAATAGATGGTCCTTCAAGTTCCTGGGTCCCCAAGCCTTTAAATGTGAGCATCTGCAATTTGAATCAGCTTGGGAACAGACTGCCAGCCAGTGAACTTGTTTAAAAGATAATGAGAGATGATCTGACTAGCCAGAACTTGAACTGGCAGAAACTTTTGAACCATCTTCAGAGGCAGCCTCATGTATAATGCATTTCAGTAGTCAAACCCAGAAAGTAATGGGAAGCCAGCTTGCTGTGCCTGGTTTAGTTCTGTGGCAGGAATAGTAACCTATATTAAAGTGACTCTTGTGGGCTTTGTGGGATAATATTTTTTTCTGTAGGAGACTTTCTAATTTGGCAAATGAATCCCTTCACTCCATGGACTTCAATGTCCCAAAGGAGGTCCTACATTCAAAAAGCAATATTCTTCCATTGCTGAAATCATTGGGGGACTGTTTTTTGTTAATATAAAGCTATGTTAGTTTTGGAAGCGAAGATATGCCAGATACATGGTGGAAAGAATTGGGTATTATTATTATTTTTTGCAAGGCAGGACATGCACATGTAGTCATTCCTGTTACAGGAGTCTGTGGAAGTGAGGCTTTGCAACAGGTCAATCTCATTAGCCCTTGAGCAGTAGTGGGTGCAGAAGCCAAAGGCAGGATTTTTTCAGTCTGTCTAGGAATCTAATTGCGAGGCAACCAAAAAGACTTGTCTTTATCGGATGGCTTCTTTTTATATACACACATCTGTAAAGAGAAGTGTCTGTGAAGGAATGAGTTTTAGAAGCAAGTGTAAAGGATGATGCAGTGAATCAGAGACTGACTTAATTTGAGTGCGGGATTAGTCGTGCAAGCTCTTTTCAAAGGCAGAGTTCAACTCCGCAGCGTTCAAAAGAGTAGAACAGAAGTAACTTCTTCTGAGAGTATGCGGATTGCGTTTGCTGTCCTCCATCGCAGACTGCCGGCTAGCAAACTCTGTGACTGAGCAAATCATACTATGCTATTAGTGACAGATTATTCCACTGCATTAAAAAAAAAAAAAGTTTTAGCCCCACAATGTTTTGCTGGCTAGTTGTCCAGTGCCTAGTTTGTCCAATTCCTTTTATTTATTTTTTAAGAACAGTAAGATACCTCTCGTCTCAGGATATAATTTTAATACCACAGTATTCTGTGTATATGTCCATCTGCTGGCACCCTCTGCAACAGCGTAACAGTATGGTTTGCCATGGTGGGGAGAGAACGTCAGTGAGCCACACTCCTCATGTCTGAGTAGAGCTTTAGCTCACACAAACAAAGCTATGGATCCAAACCAATGTTCTGTTCAGTACTGAACAGAGTGGGCTTTTAATAATATGTGTAACCTTTAATTTCCCTTGGAAGGCAAAGGTTAAGATGCTGCTGCTACGGGAGAGATGAAAGGTGGTTCTGTTCTTCTATGATAGATTCCCATTCATTTGGAGTTGGTTTAATTTATATTGTTATACTATCCTGCCAGCCATCAGATAATGCACAGAAGGCTGTGCATTGTACAGTAGCACCATGATACCTTCTGCACAGTGGTGATGTGAACAGTGAGGTCATTTGTGTAGGAATAGCTTCAAATATGGCTCTCCTCATTTATCTGTTATCAGATATAGCAATAGAAATGCCCTTGAACCACCAAATCGTTTCTACATGACTTACCTTCTCTTCTTAAAAATGATTTATTAATTTTATTTCATAAAATTCATATATTTTCTGAATGTAGAAAACCTCAAAGCAGTTTAAAACATGCTGCTGTGCAGTATGTTTGTGTGACTAGTTTGTATACAGTAAGCCTACAACTTATGCTCTGGGGATCACGCCCGAAGTCAAAATTGCGTATAGTGAAAACATATTCGGTGCAGTGGCAGGTGGGATTGCCAAACATTTTTCCCCCCTAGATGCTTGCCAACTTTCTACACATTTTTTATTTAATTTATGTTTTTGCCAAGTGTGTAAAGCTGAATGTGCATGAGTTAAATGCGTGTGAATTGTGAGCTTACTGTATCTTCAGTGAATAGAAACAAAGACATTTAAAAGGGCGTCGGATGTCAATCAGCCAAAGGCCTGGTTAAAGAGGAACGTTTTCGCCTGGAGTCTAAAGGTGTATAATGAAGTGTATGTGTACCCAACACCCCGCTAATAACTCTGCGTTTTACTGATATGCTTATTAATGCCAGAATTCCCTCTCAATTTGATTCCTGGCATCTTTTTAGGCAATGGTTAATTGGGATCCTGTGGATCAGACTGTTCTTGCTAATGAACAGGTGGATGAAAATGGCTGTTCGTGGCGTTCGGGAGCAAAAGTGGAAAAGAAATACCTCAAACAGTGGTTCATTAAAACATCTGCCTATGCAAAGGTGTGAGTATAAATTATTTTGCAGAGGAGACCCTCCCGTCAAAGTATTTTTCCCGATCTGTAACAGGCTTGTAGGTTTCGGTGGTATGTAAGATCATTTTCTCTTCCTGCTGTCGATAAGTGTCTGTCATTATAACTATGGTGCCATTATAACTACGCTGCTGCAAAAATGGATAGAGTTACATCATTATAATGTAACTACAGCACCATTTAGTTTTGGCCTGTTTCACCTTTAAAGAACATCTTGTGATGTAAATGTGTTCAGCTAGCAGGTCACGCTAACATAACTTTTAGTATAATCCAGCGTTTCCCCCCCAGGTTTGTTCTATTTGGACAAAAACATCTTTCTGAGCATGAAAAAGAGAAACTGAATATGTGTGATGCATGAACCTTTTAAGAACTATTATTCTTGGCAATATTTCCCCCCCTCTCACTGTGACAAATTGGGAAGATGACTTGACTTGTAAAACTGCAAATACAAAATTTAAAATATTTTTGGAGTAAGAATTCCTGAGCGAGTACCATAAGCCCTGTCAACATTTCACAACTTGACTTCCTTCTACAGCCTCTCCAGTGCTTTCTACGGCGATTTTAACAGTTAGGATATATGGGTGGTTTAGTCAGTGTAAGAGTCATAGGCTGCAGGTGTGTGGCCTTTTCCTCTGGAACGGCTAGCCTAAGAGACGGCTACAAATCAAAAGTCCCCAGTTTCCAACTCGATTCTGCCATGAACTCACTAGGGAGCCTTAAGGAAACCTTTCCCTGACTTATATTACAGGGTTGTTGTAAAGATTTCAGTAAGATAATGCATGTGAAGCTCTTTGAACACTTGAAAATGCTATACAGATCTTGTTAATGGCACGAGACTGCATGAAGTTCAAGGAAAGCCTTTAGCGCGTTGCTTACAGCCTTTGGTGCTTGCATCATCTTTATATGTTACGGAGAATTCAGTTATTTGTGTATATGTATCTGCTCGTGTGTCAACATAATCTTCTCTTTACTGGTTATTTTATTTTTGCTACCTTTTGCTAAAGCCACAGAAGTTATGCCCAAGCAGTTATGCTAACTATGTGCAATTTTTACTGGATTTGGGTGTTTTTTAATTTTATTTTTCAGGCTTTTTTAAAATAAAAGAGTCTAATATTAATTATGTATTTTAAGACTGTAATTATTTTGTTTCCATAGTTACAAGAATAATGTATGCAGAATCCTTGAAAAGTCTCGTACTTCACACGGGTTTCTGCTTGGTTATGCAGTATTTGTGTTGAAAATACTCCCATTTTGTCTTGAAATCTAAGAGTGGCTTACAGTATTTTGTTGCAAACTCTATGGGACAATTTCTTACACACACACACACACACACACACACACACACACACACACGGAAAGAGAGAGAGGGGTTAATGTGCATATTTCTGTCTAGCCCTCTGTTGTTTAAAGTTGAGGGATACATCCTTCATTACTGCTCACTGCTAGTGTTTCACTTACCAGAAAGTTGCAATCAAGGGTCTGAATGGCTCTGCATTTGAATGAGCAAGTGCTCTCTTCTCTGTTTGTCAGGTGTGGGGAATACAGCTTGAGAGCTGTATTCTGGGGTTTTTTGGGGGGTGGTGCATGCTAGTGGTGGGCAGAGCTAGAGCCCAAAATCGGTGGATCACCCCATTTTCTTTCTCATTCTCTGCCACCATATTCCTCCTCCTTCCCCTTGCCCCCTGCATCATGAAATTAGGCAAGGTATAGGCCATTAATTCAGCAAATCAAATAGGGCCTCAGTAAGAGAAAGGCATGGGACGCAGGTGGCGCTGTGGGTTAAACCACTGAGCCTAGGACTTGCCAATCAGAAGGTCGGCGGTTCGAATCCCCACGACGGGGTGAGCTCCTGTTGCTCGGTCCCTGCTCCTGCCCACCTAGCAGTTTGAAAGCATGTCAAAGTGCAAGTAGATAAATAGGTACCGCTCTGGTGGGAAGGTAAAGGGCGTTTCCGTGCGCTGCTCTGGTTTCGCCAGAAGCGGCTTAGTCATTCTGGCCACATGACCCAGAAGTTGTACGCCGGCTCCCTCGGCCAATAAAGCGAGATGAGTGCCGCAACCCCAGAGTCGGCCACGACTGGACCTAATGGTCAGCGGTCCCTTTACCTTTACCTTAAGTGATATAGACATAGGCAAACTTGGCCCTCCAGATGTTTTGGGACTACAACTCCCATCATCCCTTGCTAACAGGACCGGTGGTCAGGGATGATAGGAATTGTAGTCTCAAAACATCTGAAGGGCTGAGTTTGCCTATGCCTGATACAGACCAATAATTCCTACACAGTGTGCTGCTCTCGAGCTTTTTTATTTTTATTCAGTTTACTTTACAAAAAAGTAGTAAAAATCATTATAAAAGATAAGCTTCATCTCTCTTGTTGGTAAGATAAGAGGAGGAAATATAAAAGGTTAAGGTCTCTCCTCGCTGGCTGTGAACTGTAGCCAAGGTGTGTCCTTCGTAAGGAGAGGCCTTAATCCTAAATGCTGGTACAGGCTTAGGAGAAAAAATGACTAGAGAGGAGGCAAGGTGATTGTGAGTTCCTCTCCAGGAGCCTCTCTAGAAATAAGTTTGGTGAAATAAGTAGGGCTTATTTCACAGTAAACTTGGGTGGGATTGTGGTATAAATCTATGTAAATTCAGATGTTCATCAATTAACTGCCTTCATGATATGGTAGCCCCATCTTGTGGAATGAAACTTATAGTTCACCTCTTCTCTCGCAGTTAAAATCAGACTCATAGCTCTTTCATAGACCATGTGCTACAGGTTGTAGCTCAGGCTGCAGACTGTGATACAAAGGGTGATAGAAAATAATTTTCTAGCCTATCAGATAGCTTCACTTCATTACTGTCTTAGAAATCAATATTTGTGTTAGATACGGTATGGCGTTTGGAGTGGTCATTTTTCTGATGCTCGCATTGTATTAATTAGCTTTTCAATTGACATAAGAAATTGATTTAATGTGATTACTGTTAAGCTTTAAGGCTGTATATATAATGCCATGATAGTGTTAAAATTCTTATTTTCAGAGCAGGGTTTTTAACTATGATAAAACTTTTTTTTCAACCTGGTGTTTAAGGAAAGGGGATCTTTGGTATTCATCTCTCTGATAAATGATACATTTTTCTCTTCCATAGACTTTTACTGCTCATATTGTTTACGTGGGTTCTCATAATGCAACGATCCTGAATAGAATTTGAGATATTCACCTCTGGACACAAATCTTTTCTCTTTGCAACATCTCAGATATGTTTTCAATCTAGGTCATCCTTTTGCTAGATTTGCCCAGCTCTATAATTCCCTCATCTCTCTGTCTCTTAGCAACTGGTGCTGTTGACTGCCACTTCCAAACAATATCAAAATTTCCTCTTGTGTTTCTGGATTCTCTTTAATGGATGCTCACCTTCATAAATTTAATCATGGGCTGTTCTACTGCTGCCTCTTTTTGTAACGCTCAGTTGTAAATGCAGTTCTCGTTTCTCCTTGTCAGATCTGAAAAGTTGGCAAAAAAAATCCCCAACTTTTAAATTGTTTTTTACATGAAGATTTAAAGGTTTTTGCTTTATTTTTCTGCTATGAGTTACTGTTTCCTTTTCCTGATTTGTTTAACATATTTGCATTTGAGTCTGCAAGATTGTTGCTTTTATTGTTGGATGCATTTGTCGCCATACTATCTACTTTGGCCTCAGAATGCTCATTTCTAGAGCTTTTTTTTATTCTAATAAGAGGCATCATCTCAGTGCTATCTTGCTAAAAGCAAACTCATTTTTTGACTTGCATTTTGTTAACCTCAACTCAATTGCCTTCTTCACCAGTGCTGCTTCCTTGCTGTCCTTTCTTGAGATAGGAGTATGGGTTTGCTATCTAGTTCCAGCCATTCTAAATTTTGGGTATTTTTTTCCTGTGGCCCAGTTCAGAGAAAACAATCCCAGTCTAGTGAATCATAAACTATCAGTCCAGTAACCATCCAGTAATGTGTGTATACACTCCTCCTTCACCCCTTAACTCATCCCAAGCTCTGGTCAAACTATCTTGATGTCTTAAGCCACAGTTTCTGTGACTTCTGAACTGTGGTTTAAGGTCTCCCTCAAAACCAGGATTCTGGTTTAATTGTCTGGCTCACAAGGAATCCATGAAACCCAAATTTCCTGGCTTGTATGTCCTGGGAAACTGTGGTTTAAGAAACCCGGCAAACTTGCCCAGAGCTTGGGCACATGAGGACAGGAGACAGTGGAAATGGCAAGGAAGTAGTATATGGACACACTGATTGTTACCAGGCCAAGAAACATGCTTTTTTGGGGGACCAGGACCATTAATGTGGCAAATACATTTTCACTGTGTATAATTTCTATTTTGAAAAAGGACAAACATGTTATTTCTATATTCTCTCTGATTACAGTTTGGCACTGCAGCAGCTAGTCATGAAACCTGTTCCCAGAGCAATATAAGCTCATCTCTTTCCCTAAAATAAAAAATAAAAAAATCTGCATGTTTTAAGCCAACTTGTGAACCCATTATTATTTTGAAGCACCATTTTAAAACATGTCTTTTTAATGAATGGGTCACTCCTAGCCTCAGAGTAGTTGTGCAGTGTTCTGACTTCTTGACTCACCTTTTCACATAAAATCTTGGTGTTGGCTATGGCTTCTTCTGCTTTTACATACCCCTGCCCGATGGTGTGGATTGCTCTGACATTCATTGTTTTCATTTCTGAGAACAAATTATGACTTGCTGTTACCTTTGCTCTCTTGGTAGATTATGTGAGTGCTTCTTACTGTTGATTTGCTCTTAATGTGTGCTAAATTCCATTGTAACCTTTAGCTACGTCCTTATTTCTCCGTCAGACTCATTTCCTTATATTGAATCTCTGCTCCTGTCATTTAGCTAGAATTTTATTTAGTGATTTGTGTGGGCTTACGAAGCTCTCACGAAGTACAATTTCTGCTGCTTTTCTTTCCACAAGATTGGATTGTGTGCCCATTCCATTAAATTTACCCCCAGCGGTCAACCAGGTGCAGACTGACTTTAGTGGCCAGTTTGGTGCTAGCATTAAAGAGCAGCCAATGGTCTATTTTTGAGGAGGTTTTTTCTTTTTAAATGCTATAGGGCAATGATAGCCTTACAGTTGTCATAGTGGTCATGGGTTATGGAAATTGGGGTCCTCCCGATCTTGAGGGGCTACATGGAGGCTGCCTCTGCTGTAAGGAGATGCCCCAGGCACCAAAAAGTCTTGGACCATATCTTTTGCTCATCTTTTGCTTCTTTCGTCATGTGTTTAATGTTGAATAGTGTCAGGACATTATTCAAATTCCTTGTGCCTTTGTGCACACCATACATTTAAAGCACAGGCACCTGTGCCCCCAAGGAATCATGGGAACTGCAGTTCACACCACAGAGCAACAAATCACATCACCCTTAACAAATTGCAGGTCCCATGATTATTGGGGGTTGGGTGCAGTTTAAATATATAATGTGTCTGAGATTATTATTATTTTTGTATTGCTGACTGTATTCATGCAGTTTCTCACTGAAAATGTACAGTGGTACCTTGGGTTACATACGCTTCAGGTTACATATGCTTCAGGTTACAGACTCCGCTAACCCAGAAATATTACCTCGGGTTATATTGCTTCGGGTTAAAAACTTTGCGGTGCAGCAGCAGCGGGAGGCCCCATTAGCTAAAGTGGTGCTTCAGGTTAAGAACAGTTTCAGGTTAAGAATGGACCTCCGGAACGAATTAAGTACTTAACCCGAGGTACCACTGTACTGCATTTGAGTGACCCAGGACATATCTGTGTTATTTCAGTGGTTTCACTGAAGGCTACATGACTCAACTCATTTACCTGATCCTTGGCTTATTCCTTTTATTTAACGGGCTTGAGTTTGAACTGCTTTGCCTTTTTAAAAACTGCGCGAGGCAGGTGTGTTCCATATTTGTGGAGACTTTTTTGAGCAAGCGCTTAGTCTCTTCAAACGTAGGATGGCCATCTATAGAGAAGAGCCAGGGTTGGGCAACCTTTTTTTCTGTCGAGGGTCACAGATAATCTGTCAGAGGTCACATGTTGACTATGGGTGGAGCCAGATCAAAAAAATACACGGACCCCTTTTATCCTACCACCCTCTATCGTCTCTCCCTCTTTCTCCTCACCCTATAGGCTGCCACGGGAGAGACAGATCACTTCTACCACAGGTCTGAACTGATAGTTTGCAGGCGGCTTTTGAAATTAGGCTGAAGGCCATATGAGACCCTAGGACCACAGATTGCTTTATAGCAGTGTTCCCCAACCTTGGGCCTCCAGCTGTTTTTAGACTACAATTCCCATCATCCTTGACCACTGGTCTTGCTAGCGAGGGATGATGGGAGTTGTAGTCCAAAAACAGCTGGAGGCCCAAGGTTGGGGAACACTGCTTTATAGCATACCATGCAAATTCTTGGTGTCATAAGTCAGGGGAAACAAAGGAAATCCCCCTTTAAAAAAAAGGAGTGGGGGAATATTCCTTCCTGTCAGGTGGAGAATGTGTGGAGGAAGAAGCAGAGTCAGGATGGGGCAAACATCTTCCACCCACGTTTGAACGCCTACCATTTTCTCTGCTTTTGTTGCAGGCTTTGCTCGATGGTTTGTCAGATCTCCCCAAGTGGTATGGAATAAAGGAAATGCAAGCTCATTGGTTAGGAGACTGTGTTGGATGCTATTTTGACTTCATGCTAAAGGTGAGCAAGTCCCTTCTTGGTGATGAGATATTCGTGCCCTGATCTGCCGGAGACTGAAAACTGTTAGGAATAAAACTAGAAATGTTAGCAATTACATGTGAGGGGTGGGTGCAAATGAAGGCTAGGGATCTTTTAGTCTGCAAGGCTGTTTTGCTCAGAACACATACCCCTGATACCGTAAGTGACATTGGCATGGGGCATGTAGAGACACGGCTGGATTGGCCGTGTGACCAAATTCGCCGTTGTATTCTCAGGTGTGGACTGTGGCCTTTGGAACTGATTCTGGAAAATGTCTGTAGAATTCATAAATGCAAGCTGGGGCCTGCAAGTGAAAATTGTGCGTGTTGCTCTGGAGGAAATTGCAGTAACCCTTTCCCTGTCTTTTGTCAGACTAATAATAACCCTACAGGAGAGACGATATCAGCCTATGCATGCGCACCTGAAGCCATTTATGGTGCATCTCATTTACATATCTTGCCTAATCATAGACTGTTACATGGAAATAGCTGTTTAAAGGAAATCTTCCGGAAGGAGCTTGTCCCAGGAAAAGGTGAATCTATCTTTCTTTCTTTCTTTCTTTCTTTCTTTCTTTCTTTCTTTCTTTCTTTCTTCTGGTAGTGCTTGATTTACTAAGACTAGGCAGTTGCTTGTGTAGCTTAACATGGTCAGCCTTGTGCAAAACAATTCACATGTAATATTTTTTAAACATTGCAGCATGCCTTTTAAACATATGGCAGCAGCCTGATCTTCTCTGTAAAGACAAGTTGCTTCGACTGAGAAACCAGACTAGAATCCCTTATCGGATTAGTACCTTGTAGCAACTGAAAACTGCTGAACCACCAAACTACAGAATTTCCTTCCAGGAAAACAACAAAGTATTGTGACACCTTGAATATTAAGAAATTGGGTTTCCCCCCCTGTAGAGTCCACTTCAGCATATGTATATTTTCAGTTGACAGAGGTTTGCGCATGTGTGTCTGTGTGTATTAGCTTGCGCAAACATGAACACACACTCATGCATGCATGAGAAAAGCTTTGCAAACAGCAAAATCAAATGGCCGTTACATACAAGACATACAGTTCTGGGCCAATTCAGTATAAAGCTGAAATTTATATAAACTGAGCATAATGACCATTCACTACAGGAGCAAAACAGCAACACAGTCATTCTAGTCTGGCTCTGTTAATTAACACTTGCAACGGGAGAGGAGACCATTGTCTGAATTCAGTGGAATCACACTTCTTGACAAATTCTATGCTGGGGTCTCCGTTTGAAGTTTTATTTGTTGAAGAACGTAGCTCCGGTGGTGCCCAAGTGCAGCAGATACTGTGCTAGCGGCTTTTTGCCCCCTCTGGCAAATTGTCACATAGTGTAAGGTCTGACAACCAAGAATCCCTGACTTCAGACTTGCAGCACCCTACAGAGTACAACGAGAGGCAGTGTGTGGCAGCAGCGAAAAATGCAAACTGCAAATTTAATGCTTGAAAATAAAATGGCTAGTATAATAATGTCTTTGTGTTAATTATTGGTGTCCCTGCATTTGAAATGCTGTGCACACTTGCAGTTGCTCCATCGTGAAAAGTACATTGTAAGGCTAGAAAAGATGAAGAGTAAGCAGCCAGAACAGTTAGGGGGCTGGATCACCAGCTCTGTGAGGTTTTTGTTCCCCCATTTAAAGACTTGCTAAAAGAGAAGAGACTGAGAGCCAGTGTGGTGTAGTGGTTAAGAGCTGTAGACTCGTAATCTGGTGAACCGGGTTCGCTTCCCCGCTCCTCCACATGCAGCTGCTGGGCGACCTTGGGCCAGTCACATTTCTCTGAAGTCTCTCAGCCCCACTCACCTCACAGAGTGTTTGTTGTGGGGGAGGAAGGGAAAGGAGAATGTTAGCCGCTTTGAGACTCCTTCGGGTAGCGATAAAGCGGGATATCAAATCCAAACTCTTTCTTCTTCTTCCTCTTAAAAGTGTATAAAATTATGCACTACTGTATTGGAGAAAGAAGAGGGAGGGTGGGCACAGTCTTCTTTAGCCTATGATAATATTAGAACTTTGGACCATGCAGTGAACTTGATTAGGAATAGCTTTTTAGGAAGTGCTTTTTAACCCAAAATTAATCCACTGTCACAGGATGCTGACTATTGGCTTAGATCCCTTTTGTGGGGAGTGCAGATGTTCGTGAAAGAGAAATGTATTGGCAGCTGTTGGCAAAGTAGAGCATCCATGTGATGTGCAGAGGCAGTATACCACCAAATACCACTTGCTGGGGAGCCAAGACTGTTGCCATCGTGCCCTGCTTCTGGGCTTTGCAGAAGCATCTGGCCAGTCTCTGTTGGGAAATGGGATGCTGGAACAGATTCTGCTTTGGCTATCGTATTGTGGTTCTTGGGCCTTGGCCGAGAGGGGCTGCAACCTTCCTCTCTATTAGGAAATAGAAAAAAATATAGGAATAATGAATATTAGAGTGCCTGCTTGTCTAAACAAGATGATCAGTAGTAATTGATGAACAAGAGAATCTTAGTTACAGATAGGTAGCCGTGTTGGTCTGCCATAGTCAAAACAAAAAAAATTCCTTCCAGTAGCACCTTAAAGACCAACTAAGTTAGTTCTTGGTATGAGCTTTCGTGTGCATGCACACTTCTTCAGATACACTGAAACAGAAGTTGCCAGATCCTTCTATATAGTGAGAAGGTGGGGAGGGGTATTACTCAGAAGGGTGGTGGGAATGGGTGATTGGCAGATAGCCGTGATGAGCCTGTTGACGACTCTTAATGACTGCAATAGGTCTTACAGGAAAAAGCAAGGGGTGAGAAGTTGAAAAATGGCTTTGTCATGTATTAGAAGAGAATCTTACTTCTGAGTACAGTGGAACCTTGGGTTACATATGCTTCAGGTTACATGCGCTTCAGGTTACAGACTCTGCTAATCCAGAAATAGTACCTTGGGTTAAGAACTTTGCTTCAGGATGAGAACAGAAATCACGCGGCGGCAGCAGTAGGCCCCATTAGCTAAAGTGGTGCTTCAGGTTAAGAACAGTTTCAGGTTAAGAACGGACCTCTGGAACGAATTAAGTACTTAACCGAAGGTACCACTGGTTGTTTTTTTTGTCCACTTTATCTCTTGGCAGCAATTTATTAAAGGGAAGGGTGGACTCAGTAATTATTATTATTAATAATAATAATAATAAAATTCATTACTTATACCCTGCCCATCTGGCTGCGCCTCCTTAGCCACTCTGGGCAGCTCCCAACAGAATATTAAAATCACAATAAAACAGCAAAACTTCCCTAAACAGGGCTACCTTCAGATGTCTTCTAAAAGTCAGATAGTTGTTTGTTTCCTTGACTTCTGATGGGAGGGCGTTCCACAGGGAGGGCACCACCACAGGGAAGGCCCTCTGCCTGGTTCCCTGTAACCTCACTTCTTGCAGTGAGGGAACCACCAGAAGGCCCTTGGAGCTGGACCTCTGTGTCCGGGCTGAATGATGGGGGTGGAGATGCTCCGTCAGGTATACTGGGCCGAGGCTGTTGAGGGCTTTAAAGGTCAGCACCAACACTTTCAATTGTGTTCAGAGAGGGGTACCCCACCCCAGAAGGCAGCTGGATCCAGGAAGCCTGGGAGATGGTCATTACACTCCTGTTGGCTGGAACAGAGCATTGTACAGTACCCTTTTATCACTTAGAAATAAAAAGGGCATAGAATAGCAACACCTAGTGAGAGACCACAGAATTGCATTTCCCTGAGAGAAATTGCAAATGCCAACTAGTGATCGAACATAGAACGAGATCTCTTTAAACCAAGGAATGGCAGACAATTCTGCAAAATGAAAAGAGACAATCTTTCAAAAATGGCATAAGAGGGAAAGCTTTCCAGTATAATGACAAAATATATGCTGCCCTTTACATTTTGTTTTTGTTTTTGCTTTTATTTAGATATTCATTTCCTTGCACAAATATTTCATGTATCCTTGGAGAATGGTAATTATTTTTTCCAGGGGGTGGGATAATTGAAGCGTGAGGTTCAGATTGGGAGAGAAATCTTTCAAAAGTGCAAGAAGCTTTGTTTCCATCAGAAACTAATTACATTCAGAATTATTGCTATTGATTCAAGCAGACTAAGACCGGATCTTCAAGGGCTGCTTCATTAGGTTTTTAGTAACACAAGAGAGCAGCAGGCTCTCTTAGCAGTAAGTGAACACTCTTGGCACAGTCTTCCTATTATTATGATCTTTGCTTTTTTCTTGTAGAGTCTCTTACTTCAGTGACAGCTCTGAACTTGCTCACCAGTCAAGAGATTCCTGTAGTCATTTCCGCAAAATCTGAGTTTGAAGGCTCTGTCGATACTAAAATAGGTGAGTACAGGAAACATGTTGAAAAAATAAGTCTTGCGCAGCTGAAACTGTAAAAATGGTTGTCTGTGGGTTCTAGAAGCATCCATGGAAGGGAAAATAAAGGCTGATGTATTAAGCACTGCTTAATACAAAGGTCTGTATAGTTAAAGCTATGGTTTCCCCAGTAGTGATGTATGGAAGTGAGAGCTGGACCATAATGAAGGCTGATGGCTGAAGAATTGATGTTTTTGAATTATGGTGCTGGAGGAGACTCTTGAGAGTCCCATGGACTGCAAGAAGATCAAACCTCTCCATTCTGAAGGAAATCAGCCCTGAGTGCTCACTGGAAGGACAGATCCTGAAGCTGAGGCTCCAATACTTTGGCCACTTCATGAGAAGAGAAGACTCCCTGGAAAAGACCCTGATGTTGGGAAAGATGGAGGGCACAAGGAGAAGGGGACGACAGAAGACCAGATGGTTGGACGGTGTTCTCGAAGCTACAAACATGAGTTTGACCAAGCTGCGGGAGGCAGTGGAAGACAGGAGTGCCTGGCATGCTCTGGTCCATGGGGTCAAGAAGAGTTGGACATGACTAAACGACAACAACATTAAGCACTGCTAGGGTTGCCAGAGTCAAAGCTGGTAAACAGTCATATACTTTAAAATTTTCCATGCAGCTGCTTCTGCCTGTTTCTCCGCTCCTGATTTGAAGGTTTGCAGCTATAGAATTTGCTACCACAAGATGTAGATTAGCCACCAACTTGGATGCCTTTAACAGGGATTAGACCAATGGGAGGTAAGGCTATCATGGGGGGAATGAGTTTTGGCATGCCCCTAAATGTCGCCTGCTGGAGACCAAGAGGGCAATTGTGCTCATGGCTTGCTGGTGGGCTTCCCAGCAGAATCTAGTTGGCCACTGGGAAATGAGATGCTAAATAATAATAATAATAATAATAATAATAATAATAATAATAATAATATTTATACCCCGCCCATCTGGCTGGGCTTCCCCAGCCACTCTGGGCGGCTTCCAAAAAAATATTAAAATACTATAATACACCAAGCATTAAAAGCTTCCGTAAACAGGGCTGCCTTCAGATGTCTTCTAAAAGTCTGGTAGTTGTTGTTCTCTTTGACATCTGGTGGGAGGGCGTTCCACAGGGAAGGCACCACTACCGAGAAGGCCCTCTGCCTGGTTCCCTGTAACTTCCCTGTAGAGAGCCTTTGGTCTGATTGAGCGAGGCTGCTGTTCTGACTGTTTTCCAGCTTTCAGTCGGGCAACCCAAAGTACTTGAGACACATGTTTTTGTATCATTTAGAGCAATATTACCCAAACTTGGGCCTCCAGCTGTTTTTGGACTACAGTTCCCATCATCCCTAACTACTGGTCCTGCTGGCTAGGGATCATGGGAGTTGTAGTCCAACAACAATTTGGGAAACACTGATTTATAGCATATGCCGTCCACCTGATATAATTGGTGTCCTGTATAAAAGATTAGCTTGGTATGTGTCTCGAGTTCATTTCATAAACTTCCAAGTTGATTTCTTTTCAGTGAAATGGTAAAACAATGCTTTTCCATTTTTAAACGACAATCATCTAAACTTGTTAACCTTTCCCCTCTATTTATTGTTGTTTTCCAGCTTTTGACATACACAAGAATGTAATTTGAAGCTTTGAGCCATTAGTTAAGTGGGGAAGCCTGTGATAATCCAGATGTTTCTGGACTGCGGTTCATATCATCCTTGACCTTTGGCCGCAGTTTCCAAGGCTAATGACAGTAAGAGCCCCCCAACATATGGATGGCCACAAGCTCCCCTTGAATTAAAGCGTTATATTCAAAATGGAAAGTAATAGAATTACATTAATCAGTACCCAAACATCAACATTAATTCTGATTTTGATGACTGGGATCCAAAAACTCACAGAGGTGTTTTGCCCTAGGAGGTGTGGGTTTTGGATTTTATTTCATTTTTAAAAACATCTCACCGCCCCCTGCAGTATCACAAATTCATTTTCCAAAGCATATTTGCCATACAGCATGGGGAGCTGCTGTCAGAGAGATGCATCTAACCCACCTTCCTTCATCTCTCAGAAGTAACGTCACCCTGCTTCTTTAGATCTAGCCTTTGCTTTGCAGCAAGAGAAATACTTGCAAATGAACGCATTTGAGATTGATTTCGCGGCAGGAATTTAAAGCTCCAGTGCTGGCTAATATGAAAACCAGGGTGAGAAAAGAGAGGTTGCATATTGGAAAATAAAGAGCCAAGATGTCAGTGACAAATTCATCTTATCAATAGGTATTGAATTGAATCGGCCAAGGGCTATAGAGTTGAATGCAGAGAATATTGTTCTAATGGAAGAGGAATTGGGAGTCAGTTTAGATCCATTTTGATTTGGAAGGTTGATTTGTAGGCTGAAAGGAATAGAGAAACATGTGTTGAAGAGAGTGAAAGTATATGCAAGAAGTATATACCGTATTTTTCATGTATAAGACTATTTTTGCGGCAACAACAAATCACCAGTCCACTCTTGGCACTATCCGTGTATAAGACGCCCCCTAATTTTTGACATTATCTTTTAGGGGGGGAAACCTAGTCTTATACATGGAAAAATATGGTAGTTAGCAATGCTGCCCGAACTCTGAATCAGAACGCTGTTGATTGCATTTTCATTTAAAAAACCCACAGGTGTGAGTCTTATTTGAAATCTGTTTAAGTGGCAATGGTGAGGTGGTCCCAGGATTTTGGCCATTCAGTAACCATGGCCCAATGGGAAAATTTATGGAAGATCAATTGGAAATTCACAAATTGTTACACGATTAGAGAGAACTTTCAAAAAATGCAACATCGATGGTATCTAACACCATGGAAACTTTCAAAAATGTATAAAAATGTGTCAAGTAATTGTTGGAGATGCGGTGAATCAGGAACATTCTACCATATGTGGTGGATATGTAGGAAAATACAGGTATTCTGGGAGAGAATCCATGTAGAACTGCAAAAAATGCTAAAGATCTCTTTCAATAAAAAACCAGAGGACTACCTCCTGGGAATAACAGATTTGGATATTCCACAAAAGAGGAAGGGTATCTTTTTATGTGCGATGGCGGCAGCAAGAGTTTTGATCGCAGCAAAATGGAAGAGTAATGAAATCCCCTCTATACAAGATTGGACCCAAAAGCTGACAGAATATGCCGAATTAGATGGTTTATCAGAAAAAATAAAGAATAAATCAAAACAGGAATTTGTTTCAAAATGGGAGGTTTTCAAAGATTATCTGAAAAATAAATATAGTAGTTTAAATTCTGTTGCAGCATTCGAGGAACTTCAGTAGTACTTGCAAGGTAGATACAGTGGTGCCTCGCAAGACGAAATTAATTCGTTCCGCAAGTCTCTTCGTCTTGCGAGTTTTTCGTCTTGCGATGCACGGTTTCCCATAGGAATGCATTGAAAATCAATTAATGCGTTCCTAGGGAAACCGCCTTCAGACCAGGCTGGGGGGGGGGACAAGGGCTTTTCTTCCCACCCCCAGCATTTTAAAAAACCCCGGGAGAGCGGAGGACTTCTCCGCTGTCCGGGGCAATCTTAAAATGCTGGCGGGCGGCATTTTAAAATCGCCCTGGGACAGCGGAGGACTTCTCCGCTGTCCGGGGTGATTTAAAAGCCCCTGGGAAGGCAGGCAGGGGGGACAAAGACTTTTGCCCCCCGCCAGCCTTCAGAAGAGGTCCTGGACAAGCCCTCCGGGACAGGCAGGCAGGGGGGAGCAAAGACTTTCGCCCCCCGCCCGCCTTCAGAAGGTGTTCCCTCCTCGCCGCCCGGCTTCGGACCATCGTCCCGAAGCCGGGCGGCGGGGGCAGGTGTTCCCGCCCCGCCGCCCAGCTTCGGAGCATCGTCCCGAAGCCGGGCGGGGGGGGGCAGGAGTTCCCGCCCCGCCGCCCGGCTTCGGAGCATCGTCCCGAAGCCGGGCGGCGGGGGCAGGTGTTCCCGCCCCGCCACCCGGCTTCGGAGCATCGTCCCGAAGCCGGGCGGCGGGGGCAGGTGTTCCCTCCCCGCCGCCGGGCTTCGGATCATCGGAGGTGTTCCCGCTTCCCCACTGTCCTGGATATTTCCCTATGGGCTGTCGTCTTGCGAAGCAAGCCCATAGGGAAATTCGTCTTGCGAAGCGCCTCCAAAACGGAAAACCCTTTCATCTAGCGGGTTTTCCGTCTTGCGAGGCGTTCGTCTTGCGAGGTACCACTGTATAAGAAATTAGATTTATTGAGAATGAGTTTAATTATGCTAAAAGTGTGTATTGGCAAAAAGTAATATGAATTTGAAATATGGAATAGACGGGAGGTTGGGTCTTTAGTGTTAAGACCAATAGATGTTTTATTGTTTGCTAAGAAAATTATGTGTCTATGGTTATTTTTGTAATTTGTGTGTCATTTGGTATTTGTGTTTTTTCTTCTTCCTTTTTTCTTGTTGTATAAATAAAAAACTAAAAAAAAAAATCTGTTTAAGAAACTCTTTCATTTTATTTTCCCTTCCAAGGAATCCCTTGCATTAAACCTGATGATGCTGAAGTTGCTAGGAATTTGGGTCTGTCGTTTGAGGAAGTAATTGAAACGCTGCCGGATGGTTCAGAGAGACTGATCAACTCCAGAGAGGTTAGTGCACTCCTGTGAGTCTCTGCCTTCTCATCCCCACTCCTCCATGGGAAAAAATGACAACTTTAAAACTCACACACAAACATGTACCCAGATATTTGATTTTTACATGTTAGACAATTTTTAAAATGTGCATAACAGAAAATGAAAGTGTGAAATTAATATAGATGCAGACATACATGGTTTGGTTTAAATGCTTCAGGCTAATGCACTTCCTTTTTTCTTTTCTTTTTTTTATTAAAGATATTCTTGATTTACAAAGGCTAATGCACTTCCTAACTCTGCAGGGTGTAGGAACATAGGTTCTGGCAGTGCATGGATTCTTCTTCATATAGTTGGCACCAGAGAAAGAACTGAGCCAGCGCTGGCAGTCTCCACTGCTGGCTTTTATCGTAGTCATCTGATATGTACTAATAGAAGATAGTGATTAGTATGAAAATACTAAACTCTGCTTTAGCACTACATGTATGAGCTAGAATGAGCCTGAGCAAAGCCTTGGTCTTGCAGACTTTCTCCTGCTGCATAGCTGGGACCAGGACGTCTGCCACATGCATCCTAAAATACTTTTCTGAAATCCAGGTTTCTTGTTATGTACAAACATGTTTAATACAATCTCTTAAGTTGCAAAGCAATACAGCTTCATAGTATCGCTGCTCAGCCACTTGCCCAACAGAGACTTACAGTGGTGCCTCGCAAGACGAAATTAATTCGTTCCGCAAGTTTTTTCTTCTTGCGAGTTTTTCGTCTTGCGAAGCACGGTTTCCCATAGGAATGCATTGAAAATCAATCAATGCGTTCCTATGGAAACCGCCTTCAGACCAGGTCCGGGGTCAGTCTGTCCCCCAACCTCTTCTGAAGGCTGGGGGGGGGGGGACAAGGGCTTTTCTTCCCACCGCCAGCCTTCAGAAGGCTGTTCTGAAGGCTGGCGGTGGGAAGAAAAGCCCTTCTCCCCACCTCCCGCCCCGCAAGCTCCGGGGACAGGAGGGCTTTGCTCCCGACCGCCAGCATTTTAAAAGAGGTCCCCGGAGATTTCCCTATGGGCTTTCTTCTTGCGAAGCAAGCCCATAGGGAAATTCGTCTTGCGGAACAACTCAAACACGGAAAACTCTTTCGTCTTGCGAGTTTTTCGTTTTGCGAGGCGTTCGTCTTGCGAGGCACCACTGTACTTTTATTTTTTAAACCTGTTTAGTGCAAGACCAGAAATAAAATTGAAACAATTGCTCTAGGGCAGTCATGTCCAAACCGGTTGATCGCGATCTACCGGTTGATCGCTGTGTGTCCCTGGTTGATCTTAGTTGATCGCCCCCCCCCCCAAAAAAAGCTCAACAGTAGATCACTGCCAGTTTTTTTTAATAGTGGGAGTAGATCACAGTCTCTTGGGAGTTGGAGATCCCTGCTCTAGGAGATTAAAATAATTTTTCCAGGAAATTCATCTGAAAATGCGCACCAGACCACCATGCCAAAATCCAACAGAGCAGCTGCCAGTAGTGGCCTGATCATTAGACTGCTGGGAACTGAGAGGCTTGAACAGAAGATGAAAATGGAGAAAATTTGAGAGACTATATTAGGACTTTGGATAGAATTCCATTCTCTTGACTATGGGTGGTGGGACATATACATAGGAACATTACTGTGACTACCGTTGCAGTTGAGAACATTGGAATACACCAACATCTGTCGTTCTCAGTTCACAGGTATGAGTAGACAACAAGCGTTAAATGCCATCACTCAAGAAGCCAAAAATAAAGGAGTAGGAGGACACTTAACAAGCAGTAAATTGAAAGATTGGCTGATCTCGCGGCAGCGTTATTGGGGGACGCCTATTCCAATCGTTCACTGCCAGAGTTGCGGTCCTCTTCCTGTCCCTTACGAAGACTTACCTGTGCAATTGCCCAGTGTCACATCCTTTACAGGAAAGGGCGGCTCGCTTTTGGCTTCTGCTTCACACTGGGTAAACTGCTTGTGTCCGAGGTGAGTGCACGTTTTCTTTACAGCTTCTGGTCAGTGATTTGGCTGGAAGAGGAGTAAATTTTGTTTCATTTTTTTTATTATTACGGTTAAACATTTGGTTGATGCTGTGGCTTCTGGTTTTCTTTTTTTAAAAAAAAAAAGAGGACAGAAAACTAAAGCTTAGTGTTCTACAAATCTGACTATCTCACCCCAGGGTACCTTTGTGCTCTTACTTCCCAAAGCATTGCCTTCTGTGAAAGTGGAGAGCAGTCTCAGGTTCTTTCTATTCACCAGTTCTTTTTATGCAGAAAAAAAGATCTTAACTGTAAAAGGCTATGTGTCTGTTTCTTCTTACTACTGAGCTCAGTCATTAGAGGAACAGGGTTTTTCTTTGGAGGGAAGGCTTTGTCTTCCTCTTCATAGCAAGGTTAGCTGTATTACCGTTGGAAACGGAGTTAAAGCAAGCTTTGTGGGCTGTTTTTCGTTGGGAAATGGGGAGATCTTAGTTCACTTCTCTTGCATGAGTCTGGTGCCAGGGCTGCTTCACGTATTTCTTCTTTTAAGTGCGAGGGCAAGGGGGGGTCATTTGTTTTTATTTGCTGCAAATAAAGGGATCAGGAATCTGCTGCTCTGTGTACCAAAAGATTATCTCTGCACTGGAAAATGGTAAAGTGTAAAGTCACCTAGGACCACTGCTTTTGGTTTAGATCTGAGCTTCTTGTTGTTTATGTCAGGCAGCTATTTGTATTAGAAAGGAGTTTTATGCAGGCCAGATTTAAGCCTTTTGTTTGCTTGGCTCAACAGAATCTAATTCAGATTTGGAGAATTATATTTTCATTAGGGAAACTAGATCTGTATTCTCCAGGGTCTGGTGGATGGCTAATGCTTGGCGGAAAGGATCAGAATTTATCCGTATCCTTGAGAGACTGTTTCCTCATCATGCGTATAATGGAGCATTGCTCTCAGCAGAGTTGACATGATGAATTCTGTATTGTTAGGCTGCCTTGTTGGAGCCGTTAAGTGATCTCAAGTCATTCACACTTCAGAATATAGAAGCAGTAAACCTGTCACTTTGTCTGGTCATTCGAGAGCTAGTGAATAGATTATTTTTGGTAGTGCGGTACCTCAGTGCTGTGACTCAGAAAGACTCATTCCATTTTGTTGCTGTTGCAAAAGGCATTTGATATAAAGAACTATGCTCAGGCAAATCTCAGCCAAGAAATTCATCTTAATAAATGTCTCACTTCAGAATGGAGCCAGAAGCACAGTCATACCTTGGAAGTCTAACAGCTTAGTTCCTGAACGTTTTGGCTCCCGAATGTCACAAGCCCGGAAGTGGCTGTTCCAGTTTGCGAACTGTTTTTGGAAGCCGAATTTCCGACAGGGCTTCCGATTGGCTGCAGGAACTTCCTGCAGCCAATCAGAAGCCACGCTTTGGTTTTCGAACGTTTTGGAAGTCGAACGGACACGGATTCCCTTTGACTTCCAAGGTACGACTGTAATCCCTTTTTAAAAATGTACGAAAAGGTGTCACTTGGTGATTCCTGTGTTCAGCAATGTCTAGGGATTAAGAATTGGAAATTGATTTCAATGCCACACTCAACTTAGGCCATTTTGAGAGGATGATAATAACGAACAGTTACTTTGAGCACCTGCCTTTTCTGACCACTCCATGCTTATCTACAAAAGAATCACATGAAGTTGACATACTAGTTTTTGTTCACTTCTTGCTTTTTACATGGTGAAGCCTTCAAACTTGTCATTCCCCACCCTCCATCTTGGTTTCTGTATTTGTGTGTGCATGTGCGCACACACATATACATGTAATCCTTTAGCAACCATGTTCAACCTACATGCTTTTGGGAAAGAGGATTGCCCAGAAAGCATTCATACAAATGGAGAGACAAACATATAAGATACTATGCCCTGGCTACACATCCATCTGAAGGCTACAAGAATCAAATGTTGGCTTTCTTCTCTGCCTACAGAGGGATATCTCACTCTCACAGCATTTTATTAATCAATAAAGCCCAAAATTCTGTAACTGTGCGAGTAGTCTCTTGCTTAGTCCAGTGGATCTTGGAATCAAAGAATCATAGAATTGTGGAGTTGAAAGGGACTCCGTGGGTCATATAGTCCAACCCACTGAAATGTGGGACTCTCAACTGCATCATACATGAAGGAAGGCCATCCAACTTCTGCTTTAAAATTTCCAAGGAAGTAGAGACCACCACTTCTCGTGGGAGTCTATTCCACTGTCAAACACTGTCAGAAGGTTCTTTCTGAAGGTTAGTTGGAAGTGTAGTTGGAATCTCCTTTCTTGGAAGCCATAAATTTGGGTCCTACCCTCCAAAGCAGGAGAAAACAAGCTTGCTCCATCCTCCATGTGACAGCCCTTTAGATTTTTGAATATGTCTATCCAATTTACCAGGCTAAACATAAGCTGGGACTTAAAGGAAAAAGAGAGCCATCTGCTCAGTATTTTGAATGAGCTTGAACCAGACTAAGTTTGTTGGTGAGACTTAAAATACTTCATCCGGATCCAAACTAATTATCGGTGTATTGTAAATCTACACACAAGTTTATATCCTTATAAAATGATAGCAAATCTTGAGTAATAGCATTTACTTTCCACATTTTATTGTTGTAAAAGGCTTCAGTGAACACTCAGCTGGGAGCAAGCATCCATCCATGTGCCCATTCTCAGAGGAATAGATTTCTGCTATTCCTTTTGAGTTTTCAGGGACCCTACAGTGTAATGCTGGTAAAAGGCATAAAGTACCTTGCTGCTTGGGAAATCTGGAGGGTTGACAGTAGTTTGAAAGAATAAGAGATCACTGAATTGACTCTTGAAAGGTTCGTTCATTTATGACTCATTCATGCAAGTTGTAAGGCTTAGGACCAATTTGAATTCCTATCCATTCAGATTAACTGGGGGTTGCTGGATTTGACAGTAGGAATGAATGAATCTACCCATTTTGGATTCTCTTGGTTTTTCCAGTTGTAAGTTCATTTCATCAGATGCAAGAATTTAAAGAGAGAGATGTTCCTGGCTTACTCACATTTCTGATTTCTCACTTCTGATAAGATTTGCAAAGCACAGACTTGTAGATCTCGCCTCTGCTGAGATCTGTGAGCTCTAACCTCGCATGCCCAGTTAGAAGCTTGGCTTATACAACAAGTGAGCATCGCAGATCTGTAGTTCGCAAATTGGCTGTTAATGCGGCTTCAATCTCATAAGGGACATCATCAAAAAAATTCATGCAAACAAAGCTCCCCAGATGGCTCCCTTGTATCTCTGCAGAACCCTAATAACGGAAATTTGTGTTCCTCAGGTGCAAGCAGCCTGCAAAAAGGGAAACGGACACCATGGATACATTTGTTGATTCAGCTTGGTATTACTTAAGGTACACTGATCCTCATAATTTTGAGAGGTAAGTAATTTAGGCAGCCTGCATTCAAGCAGGCTGGTATGTAATCTTATAAGCTGGTCCTGTTATTCGTAGCTCAACTCGGAAGGAGTGGCAAGGCTCTCCTGTAGATAATCCTTAAGTTCATACTGAACACAATAAAAAGATGATTCTTGTGAGGGGTCTGTTTTTGTTCTGCCAGTGGTGCCCTTTCCCCAGTATACAAAGGAGTTAGCCTGTTGGTTGTTTTTAAACTGCATCACTTAGCTTATCTTCTGACATGGTGCAGTCCTCTCACCACCTCAGAATGCAGTCTATTTGAAACCACCTTGTCAAAACCTCCCAGGATATAAAGAGCTCATCATCTGTATATTTTTGCAAGTGGGTTTTCTGCCCGTCCTTCTGTCTTTCTGTCTGTCTGTTCATAGGTTTGGAATGTCTCTCAAGTTATCGTTGCCGAATTTGGCATGAGGGTTCCCAAGGTGGGGCAGCATTTTTCTTCCATGTTGGGACACCGGCCACCATTTTGAATCAAGATGGTCAACCGAAATATGATTTTGCCTGTTTTTTTGCCATAGGTTCAGCTGCCTCTTGAGGTATCACCACCAAACGTCGTCTATGTTTGGACACTAGGCACCATTTTGAATCAAAATGGCAGACCAAAGTAATCCTAGTTAAACATGGGCTCCCTCCACAGATTGATTTCAGCATGGGTCAGATTGGAGTTGGTGCGTGTGCAGCCCTAAAACTTTCAAATTACACTATCCATTTAAAAATCAACGCCTTGTTTTGCGGATGGCTTTTAGAGTCATAGCTGTCTCACTGTACACCTGCAGGAATGTTAAGAGTAGGAATCAGAGTCCATTCAGTTAAGTCTAGAGTTAACCTGTTTAGAGGGTTTATCACACTTCTACTGTTTAAACAATTGTGTTTGTTTCATTCAGAGTAGAACTTTTACGTTACAACAACTTTGTAGTTTTAATCACATAAAGAAATTCCTACATGACCTCACTGACTGTAAACCTCCCTTGTTGGTCAGATATGTAAACCTGAATAACCCCAACAGAGCTATCGTGATTGTAAACAGATAAAAATATTAGCAGGATCATTGTAATAACCTGCAGTTTCACAAGAGTATATATTTACAGTAGATAATTAAATGAGCAAGTTAAATGAATTTGGATATGCAGAAGATACTAAAAAATAAAATAAATAAGGAACCACAGAAAGAGGGGGAAGAAAGTCAAATTTTGAAATGTTAAATTGACTGTAAAAGTAATGAAGTGTGTAAACTTGGAAAGTATAAACAAAAACTTAAAAAAACAGAGCTATCTGATACCCTTTGCTGTCATTCATTTGCACCTAAGCAATACGACGATTTGATTTTATAATGAAGTGTTGTTTGGATTACTACAGCCACGGAATGTTTAGGATGGATTTTGTTTTAATACAATGAAGTCATGTTGCCCCCTGCTGGTAGCATCCAAATGTTTGCTCCTGTAAGCCAGTCAAATCCATTTGTATTGATTCTTGCTAATTGGAATCATTCTAACTTTCCTTGGTCAGCTATGCTTCTTCTCATTACGCATTGGTTGCTTTCTCTACTAGACCTTTTCACAAAGACTTGGCAGATCACTGGATGCCTGTCGACCTGTACATTGGAGGAAAAGAGCATGCAGTTATGCATTTGTACTATGCCAGATTCTTCAGCCATTTTTGCCATAATCAGAAGATGACTAAACACAGGTAAGTGCGAGAACAGTGGAAGGCTTAAGTGTAATAAAAGCTTGCAGGGGAAACAAGGTCACTTGTAAACAACACTTCTCATTGTATTTAGGCTTTGTACACCTGGTAGATTTTCTGAGAACTGAGGGTAGTAGTATTGCAGAGCTACCAGTACCCATTTTTCAGTATTGCAGTAGTCTCTAGTCAGACTGGTTTTGCAGATTTCTGTAGGGCTTTAGGGGACGTGGGTGGCGCTGTGGGTTAAACCACAGAGCCTAGGACTTGCCGATCAGAAGGTTGGTGGTTCGAATCCCCGCAAAGAGGTGAGCTCCCGTTGCTTGGTCCCTGCTCCTGCCAACCTAGTAGTTTGAAAGCACGTCAAAGTGAAAGTAGATAAATACTCTGGCGGGAAGGTAAATGGCGTTTCCGTGTACTGCTCTGGTTCGCCAGAAGCGGCTTAGTCATGCTGGCCACATGACCCGGAAGCTGTACACCAGCTCCCTCGGCCAATAAAACGAGATGAGCGCTGCAACACCAGAGTCGGCCATGACTGGACCTAACGGTCAGGGGTCCCTTTACCCTTTACCTTTATAGGGCTTCAGACAGCACCTGCAAAACAACGGCAACAAAAACCAGTTAGCTCCCAGCAGCACTTCTAGAACTACTGGAGAAAAGAAACATGCATCTCAGTGTAACTGTTCCAAGACCCTATAGCTAGTGTCTGTAATTGCCTCCCGTCCTCAGATACTGCCAAGGAGCAGGTTTTCATCTATTTTAAAGGGTTTTTTGAAAAAATATTTAAGTACTGGCAGAGAGCATTTCACGCAGGGGTTCTGTTCCTGGCCCCAACGTGCATCGGCGGAGCCTTATAGGCTTCCTCACCCCATTATGCCCCTACACCCTCTGTTCTGCCTTCTTCCGGGTCCAAAAGCACCTGTGCATCGGCGATCACATGTCAGTTGGATGCTCCTGAAATTGTTGCTGCCTGTAACACTTTCTTCCTTATTGCAATCATGTTACCAGGTCTGTATCACGTGACTGATTCTGAATTGGGGTGTTTTCTGTTTCTCTTTAAAAAATAATGAGCTGTACTTTTTGGTCCATCCTTTCCCCCTCCGCGGAGTATTTTCAATTCATGTCCTACAGGAGGGGGCAGGCTTTGTCTGAGCCCCAGTCATTGTTGCAGTGAGGCTATTTTAATAGAAGATGAGGCCAAAAGAGTGTGGAATAGCAGAGCACTATGAACTGGGGAATAGATAGGTGGATGGATAGATGGATAGATAGATAGATAGATAGATAGATAGATAGATAGATAGATAGATAGAGGTCCAAGAATGACTGCTTGAAGAAATAACAGAATCGTACATTGCACTACAGTATGGATAATATCTCAGAATAAAACTGGAAGCAAGCTCTTTCCAGTGATCTACAAAAGCAGCTAGTTTGTGCTTCTACATGTGGCCATGAGAGGGTGCTATTACTGTTGGTGAATAACTGAGCAATAAATTTAGGAAAGATGTTGTAGAAGGTAGAGTTCATTGTGACTCAGCACTGCTTGCTTTCCGGACTTTTGCAGGCTCTTCTTAGGCACATTTTCCTTCTGTTTCTCCCCACTCCCTCCGAAATCTCCCATACTTACAAAGATCTGTCTTTTTATTGTTACTCCCATACATGGTAAAATATTTTGTGCTTCTAACCAGCATCTGCCCCTGCAAACAAACATGAGCCGAAATCTCATCTTGTATCAACAAGGGAACTTTTGTGAATTAACACTGTGTCATCAAACATAAACGTTCCCTGAAAAATTACCTCTGACCAGGAGACTTTCCCATTCCCCCCCCCCCCCAATGCTTTTCTTAAGTTGCCTTTCCCATGTATGGTAAAGTGTGGCCGTTTCAGATAAATGTATTTTTAGTGGAGAGGAACCTTTGCAATGGGTGGGCTCCTGTTCTTAAGCAGACCACATCTGGAATGCTGTGTCCAGTTCTAGGCACAAGTCAAGAAGGATATTGACAAGCTGGAACATGTGCAGAGGAGGGTAACCAAGATGATCAATGGTCTGGAAACCAAGCCTTATGAGGAACGGTTGAGGGAGCTGGGCATGTATAGCCTGGAAAAGAGAAGACTGAGAAGGAGATATGTTGTTGTTGTTGTTGTTTAGTCGTTTAGTCGTGTCCGACTCTTCGTGACCCCATGGACCAGAGCACGCCAGGCACTCCCGTCTTCCACTGCCTCCCGCAGTTTAGTCAAACTCATGCTGGGAGCTTCGAGAACACTGTCCAACCATCTCGTCCTCTGTCATCCCCTTCTCCTTGTGCCCTCCATCTTTCCCAACATCCGGGTCTTTTCCAGGGAGTCTTCTCTTCTCGCGAGGTGGCCAAAGTATTGGAGCCTCAGCTGCAGGATCTGTCCTTCCAGATATGATAGCCATCTTCAAATATCTAAAGTGCTGTCACGTGGAAGATGAAGCAAGCTTGTTTTCTCCCGCTCTGGAGGGTAGGGCCCAAACCAATGGATTCAAGTTACAAGAAAGGAGATTCCAACTAAACATCAGGAAGATCTTTATGACAGAGCTGTTCAAAAGTGGAATGGACTCCCTCAGGAAGTGGTGGCCTCTTCCTTCCTTGGAGGTTTTTAAGCAGAGGTTGATAGTCCATCTGTCCTGGAAGGGGGTTCCAACTCTGCATTTCTGTGATTCTATGAGTCCCCTGGTAGAAACCAGACTCATTCTTTGGGAAATCTGGCTCTTGGGTTGCTGTCCCCAGGCCCTTGCAACAGCTCCTACCTTTCTTCAACTAGACAGCTATCTGTTCTCTCATTCGTTTAGAACATGAATTTATATGTACAGTGGTACCTCGTGTTAAGTACTTAATTCGTTCCGGAGGTCCGTTCTTAACCTGAAACTGTTCTTAACCTGAAGCACCACTTTAGCTAATGGGGCCTCCTGCTGCCGCTGCACCACTGCTGCACGATTCCTGTTCTCATCCTGAAGCAAAGTTATTAACCCGAGGGACTATTTCTGTTTTAGCGGAGTCTGTAACCTGAAGCGTATGTAACCCGAGGTACCACTGTATTTATAAACAGGTTGTGAGCTGCTTGGGGAGACTCTTGGAGCAGGTCACAAAAGTTTTCTAAATAGGCTGAAACATATTAAAGCAACAGCAATACGAAATCAAATTTATAACAGAGCCAGTATTACAGTGGTTAAAACACAGTACTAAAGCATAAGAATAGCCTTGTTGGATCAGACCAAAGACCTACCTCTAGCTGAGTGTTCTGCTCACACAGTGGCCAACCCAATGCCTATGGGAAGGCCGCGATCAGGGCAAGAGCTCTCTCCCATTCATAATCTTCAGCAGTTGATATTCAGAGGCAGCCAGAAGATGGGAAAGGCTGGGCAAATTAAAAGGGCTTCTCCTTGCCCCCAAAGTCATTGTGCTTGGTACCAGGCAGTTTTCCATAGGGAGGATATTCCAAATTTGGGGAGCGACCACCAAGGAAGCTTGATCTTCAGTTACTAACTGCCTCTCCTCCAGAGGCAGGGGACCCAAAGGAGGGTCCATGCAGGTTTTCTTTGGTGGGGGGAGGTTGTCCCAAACCATTTGACTGCCATGCTCCCTTTGGTTGACACACAGAGAACAAAAGTAGAGTGAGGCCAGCTTTTTGGAGGTGGGTGCAAATTTCAGGGGGGCTCAAGATCTCTGCTCCTGGAGTATTCAGCCTGATGTTCCATCACCAAAACTTACATGTATACAGTATGTTGAAAGTATGTTCCGACTGTTACTTTCAGCAGAATTATTTTTCTTTGTCCTCAGAGAGCCTTTTCATAAACTCTTAGTTCAAGGTATTGTCAAGAATCGGACTTTCAGGCTAGCAACAACTGGGCAGTATTTGAAGAGAGAAGAAATTGATCTTACTGGTAAGTGAGTCTGTTATGGGCATTGCATTCCTTTAGCCATATCCTAAAACATCAAATGACCAGTTTTGGGAAAGATCATTTTGCAGAGTACATAGAACTTGGCAACAATAGGTAGCTGGTTCTATCAATTATAGCGGTGGTACCATGGCTCAAAAACCAATATTTGATCTTACAATGCTGGGTTTCCCTCAGTGAGACCACAGACCCACTCCAAGCTAGTCCATTAAACCTCTGAACAATTTTCACAATATTTTTGTGGACAAGGCTTTCTAGCTTTCCAAATCTTGCTGTAATCGTATTAAGGGAAGAAATAGACTGCACACACTGATGCTAGAACTGAGTTGACTATAACAATATATGATGCTGTTTTGGTCAGTGGAATAAGGCAAGGCTTTCATCTATCTAGCAAGGTATTCCCGGTAGATGATTGTGAGTAGCTGAATAGCATTTTATACGTTTATCTGGAAAAGAGTACTGCAGATTTTGGTCTGATGTCTGTTCCTATATTTTACGTATGGATGAAGCAGATGTAAATTATTTGGAGTGTTCATGCATTGAACCGGAAGCATGGTAAGTGGAATTGAAACTCATTTGCTCTTCCGCTCCCTGCTACTTCCTTCTAACATCCAAGGCACTGACTTACATAAAAGCGTTGTTTTGTGAAGTACATTCACCAGGATGTTTGAAAGATGTTCCTCTTCTCAGTCCCTAGAGGACAGTTGCTTTGGATCAGGGAGAGCTAACCCTGGGGAGACCATTCCACAAACAGGGAGCCTTGGTGCCTTTGAGAATTAAAAGGTCAAAGCCAGCATTTTGAATTGAGCCTGGAAACGAATTGGCAGCCAGTGCGTCCAATGCAGTCGGGCCAGGACTATATCCTCAAATTGTCCTGCCTTTGAGAACAACCTGGCCACCAAATTCTGTACCACCTGAAGTTTCCAAACTGTCTTCAGAGGCAGCCCCACATAAAACATGTTGCAGCAATCCAATTGTGTATTATAATTGTGTGAGAAGGGATTGAAAGCAACCAGTTCTTCTTTAAACATGTAGAGCAAAAGCAGGTTTTTTTAATGTGTTGTTCTGTGTTTAGGTCCTGAACCTGTTCACATAAAAACCAAAGAGAAGCTACAAGTGATGTGGGAGAAAATGAGTAAATCCAAGCACAATGGTATTGAGCCTGAAGAAATGGTCCAGAAGTATGGAATTGATACAGTCAGACTCTACATCCTGTTTGCTTCCCCTCCAGAGCAGGACATCTTGTGGGATGCAAAGAGTAAGGCACCCTCCCAGCACCCAAATTCTTCTTTTTCCTTGATTTGTGTTTGTACAAAATGCCTTTGAGGACTTAGATCAGGGGGCGACAAGGCTTACCGGCCATGGGCTAGATCACTCCTGCGGAGATCGTCCGTAGGCCAGACTGGCGCAGTGCGACGCCGGAAATTGCTTCTGCGATTGCTTCTTTCATTTTGGGCTTTAAATTGAACGCCTGAGTTGTTGAAATTGCTGAAGTCAAATTCATATAGCCTTTTGGGGGTGGGGGGGAACACAAGGCTTCCAAAAGCACAGAGCCCACACATGGGAGAGGAGCAGGATTGCACCCATGCTCTGGTGAGCAACCTGGCTGCTGAATTCTGCACCGGCAGCCTTTATCTTTGCTCTTCAAGTTGCACCACTTGAAGCTGCATCTGCTTTGACCTCTCTGGTGAGAGACTACTTGTGTTTGTCCTCACTTTACGTCAGTGGTGGAAGACACCTTCTCTGTTAAGGCATTTCTGTCACCAGGCATTCAGCCTAAAAACAAAAAGGAAAGTACTTCTGAATATTTCAGATATAAAGTGTAGCTGCCATAGCAATAAGGTAGTGAATTTATTTTACTCCGTTTGCAAGTTGTATGTTAAAGTATTGCTAGCTTCAAAACTGTTAAATGCTGACTAATTAAAAGGGGGAGAACTCTTTGTCTCACTTCTTTTTCTCCCTCTGAAAATGTTATCTTAACTCGTGCTAATGAAAACCTCGCTCTCCTGTCATTTTTCATTCAGCTGATGCAATCCCTGGGGTGGAAAGATGGCAATCTCGCCTCTGGAACTTAGCAACCAAATTTATTGAGGCTAGGAATTCTGGAACTCTGCCAAGTCCACAGCTACTGAATCAGAAAGAGAAGGCTGAAGCCAAGCGTATCTGGGAGCAGAAGAACAGCACTGTCTCTGAGGTTAGAAAGAATTCAGGCTATTCTAAGAATGATGGAGTCATTTTTGTTGTTAGTGATGTTTTGTCCGTTGTCACACTAAGCTTTTAACAATATAATGTTCTTTTTATTTTAATAGAATATAGTGGGGAGTGTTAAAAACCCCCAACCCACTCACCCTCGTTACCGTTAAATGGATAGTGGTAATATGTAAGTTTGGACCCGTCACACCAAGAAGCAGGGGAAATCACGCCAAAGTCACAGTTTGGTTTGCCATCTTGATTCAAAATGGCGACCTTCATGCCAGGTTTGGTGACAGTATCTCAACAGGCAACTAAACCTATACCCCCAAATGGGTAAAGTCACACCAAAGTGATGTGTCAGTCTACCATCTTGATTCAAAATGGCGGGCGGCATCCAAACATCAACAAAAAATGCTGTCCCCACCTCAGAAACCTTTGTGCCGAGTTTGGCGACAATCTCTTAAGAGGCAGCTGAACCCATAGAGAACAAACAAATGGACAGACAGACAATTCACTTTCCAAGATATATAGTAGATTAGTCTTCTGATTATTTTTCTCTACTGCTTTTAAAACTCCCTCCTTTTTCAGCCAGGGAAAGTAAATGTGACTCCATAATGGCATTTGATAATGATCCCCGCTCCCCAGATGTGAAAAGGCTAGAAGTGTTATAAAGCAATATAGAGGAATTGTCTCTCTGCGTTTATAAAGACTAAGTTGTTGCTCTGCAGGTAATAGACCAATGTTACGCTCTATAAATTCCATAAGTGCTTCCATTTCTTCTCTTTTGTGTGGCACAGCTTGAAGCACCGATAAAGAAAGCAAGAACAGTTTCTAAAATGCTGCTGGATGGTGATAATCCTTATCCCGCTGCACAGCCAGGCACACTTAGATCTACCATACATCATCTTTATTTTAAAAGCGGAAGATAAACATCTAGCAGTAACTTCCTTGGAAGCCCACTCAGTGTTAATTATTTGAGACAGTTTCCAGAGGGGTTAGTTTTCTTCACCAGAAACAGATTCTTGTGGCACCTTAAAGACCAACAAATTTATTGTGGCATAAATTTTTACAAACTAATGTTGACATAGGCTTTCATAAACTACGGTCCACTTAGATTATGTCATAATGAATTTGTTAGGCCCTAAGGTGCCACAAGAGACTGTTTGAGAAAAGACACAGCCATTCTGCCTCTTCCAGCACCTACTGGAGAAGAAATGATTTAATAAGGCACAGTGTTTTCAAATTTATCACATTCAGGTTTCACTTCTACATCTTCCTCTGGCCTGCGCACGTTATGCCAGACCCCACTCAAAAGGAAATCATTTGGTCTAGATACCTGTGGCTGTGGCATGGTCTCCTACCAGTGTGTGAAGAATTAAACGGTGCCATACAATATAGGTTTTGATAACATAACGTTGGATCTTGGCTGTATGGGCAAGACGAAACCATCAAGTAGAGATCTGATTCTGGAGGATGACAACAGTTCTGAACTATACCAGAGAGAATTATTGGTTTGATAAACTGAGTAAGGATTTTTCAGTGGTGAATCTTGAGGAGATGAATGAACATCATCATCATCATCATTAATAATAATAATATTTATACCCCGTCCATCTGGCTGGGTTTACCCAGCCACTCTGGGCGGCTCCCAACAGAATATTAAAAACACGATAAAACATCAAACATTAAAAACTTCCCTAAACAGGGCTGCCTTCAGATGTCTTCTAAAAGTCAGGTAGTTGTTTATTTCCTTCACATCTGATGGAAGGGCATTCCACAGGGCGGGTGCCACTACTGAGAAGGCCCTCTGCCTGGTTCAATGTAACCTCACCTCTCGCAGTGAGGGAACCGCCGGAAGGCCCTTGGCGCTGGACCTCAGTATCCAGGCTGAACGATGAGGGTGGAGACGCTCCTTCAGGTATACTGGGGCGAGGCCGTTTAGGGCTTGAAATGTGAGCACCAACACTTTGAATTGTGCTTGGAAATGTACTGGGAGCCGGTGTAGGTCTTTCAGGACCAGTGTTATATGGTCCCAGTGGCCTCTCCCAGACAGCAGTCTAGCTGCCGCATTCTGGATTAGTGGCAGTTTCTGGGTAACCTTCAAATGGTAGCCCCACGTAGAGCACATTGCAATAGTCCAAGCGGGAGATAACCAGAGCATGCACCACTCTGGCAAGACAGTCTGCGGGCAGGTATGGTCTCAGCCTGCGTACCAGATGGAGCAGGTAAACAGCTGCCCTGGACACAGAATTGACTTGCGCCTCCATGGACAGCTGTAAGTCCAAAATGACTCCCAGGCTGCGCAACTGGTCCTTCAGGGGCACAATTACACCATTCAGGACCAGGGAGTCCTCCAAACCAGCCCGCCCCCTGTCCTCCCAAAACAGTACCTCTGTCTTGTCAGGATTCAACCTATGAAGCCTATCAAAGATGTGTTTTCAGTCAGTTTGTGGTTGGAGCCTCATGATCGTTTATGCCTATGTGCATAAAGTATTGTACCTATACTTTGTACCTATAATAATATATAATTTATCTACAATAATATATATTTTACACAAAATTGTACTTGAGGCCAGTATGTAATCGGGAATCTTCTTATGAAGCAAGTCTTTCCAGGGAGGCACACGTAGTTGTTTTTGACTGTCCAAATCCATGTTTGTGAATGTTTTGCCAGGATTCAAAGAACTAATTCAGGTTTGCCCAGATTTCTTTAGAGAAATTTTCTATAGAAATTTGTCTTGAGAAATATTCAAGCTTAATTAAAATAAAAATGGTATAGCTCAAGCTGCTTTTGAAACCTTCCTCCACTTTAGAATTATTTTGCACATTTGCTAGTATGGGACTAATCCTAGTCATACACTATAGGTATTTTCATAATACAGTGGTACCTTGGATTAAGTACTTAATTCGTTCCGGAGGAGGTCTGTTCTTAACCTGAAACTGTTCTTAACCTGAAGCACCACTTTTGCTAATGGGGCCTCCTGCTGCTGCCGTGCCGCCGGAGCACGATTTCTGTTCTCATCCTGAAGCAAAGTTCTTAACCCGAGGTACTATTTCTGGGTTAGCGGAGTCTGTAACCTGAAGCGTATGTAACCTGAAGCGTATGTAACCCGAGGTACCACTGTAGTCGTTCATCTACAGAGATCTTAGGATGAAGGACTGTTTATAAATACTTTTAATAAATAAGTATGAATATAATAATGTCTATAACAATACTATTATAACTTTCATACATATTGTCTGTTAAGATAGTTTTATACAATTCATGCAGGTCCCGCTATCAGATTGCTTGTTATCCGAACACAAAGGATTATCCCCAAACCTTGCTCCACAAAGGGTTGACTCAGATACCCAAACAGCTGGGGTTTGCCCATTTCCTTACTTGTTTCTGTTGTGCTCGTCGACAGCAGCTATTTTTCAGGCAGAAACCATTGGTAGAAGAGAGATAGGACATAACAATTTTTCTTGTAGGGCTCTTGCGGATTGGCTGCAGCAGTTTCAAGCAGAAAGCATGGAGAGAGGAAGCATGGATGAAAAATGTTCCCATGGGAAATAATAGAAATCATCAGCTCATTATGTGAATGTTTGCCTAATGACCCATTTCATGAGAACTCATTGTGTTCTGATAGTGGTACCTGCGTGTATATAGAACATGTTCTGTAATTAAAAATGGACAGAAGGACTAGTCGGGATTAAAAATGTGTTGGATCAATAAATTTCTGTTTTGACTACCCCATTGCATTTCTACTTCCAGCATTTATGTTCGTTCGTTTCAATAAAGGGATGCCTAGGACATTGTTTAAATAAGCAAGAATTGCAGAGCTGTAGTAAATTGAATTAACCAAAGAGAGAACATTTTTCTTTTGTGCAATTAGGTAACCGAATTCTTCCAGGATGATTTCTCATTTCATACCGCAATTGCTCGACTGATGGGCCTCAGTAACACATTGTCAGTGAGTATACCATGTAAATTATCATATTTTAATAACTTCTTTTACGGTACTGATGTGCACTACAGATCCATGCTTAGCAGCAAGGGTGCAGCTGGTGGTTTAAATGCTCTAAAAGCTTTTAGTTTTTGCATTTCCCTAAGATCATTTTTATCCATAGTGCATTTTTTCCTTTTAATTTGGAATGTTTGAAATCCTCCTTTTTAGAATTGCTTAAATATGGCATTCCCAGTATCATGAAGACCAGTAATAATCTAATATCTTAACAAATCTTCATCCTTGTTAATATTGTTTTGTTTCCCCTACCTTGGAAAACAATTGTTTTGTTTTACCTTTTGAAGAAAATTGAAATTTAACTGAGCTAAGACAGCTGTTGACTATATCACCTGGCAAAGATTGTGCATGTTGAAACTGAAACTACAGTTGCCTTGGGTCTAATGTAATAACAAGGCCTTTCTCTATAGGCCATGTGTTCACACTCTTAACAGATTGGTGGGTACAGAATAAAACCTAAGAGCATTTAAGTAGTGTGATAGCACAGTTTTTAATCTGCATTTGATAATATCAACTATCACACCCACCTGAAACCAGGAAGTAGCAAAGCTAAGATTAGAACAAGCCCAAGAAGGTTTACTTCATCAGAAAGCAGTGAAATCTGTTCTTATTTCACTTTTGAAATGATCCTTTAGTAGTAACTATAGTAGACACACACAGTGTTACTTAAAGGAGTCTGATGATGAATGTTTCTGCTAGATCTGTAGGCAGCTGTCAAACAAGTTGTTGGTGTGATAGGATTCCTAGAAGGAATGTCAACCTGCCAACGAGGCTTTTCACAGGATGAGGGATTGCTGTGTGGTTAGGTGGGAGATTATGTGCATTTAATAAATGGATTTTATTTCTTAATTGTTGCACACAACCTGCATACCTCCTCTGAAGCTAACAATTTGGGAACCTCACATTTTCCATGTACTTGGTCACGGCACCATATTATGCACTTGGGGAAAACGTGCGTCTTCAGCCAATCAGAACCTCTTTTGCTACTCTGATTATTTAGTGGAATACAATTGCAGAGTATCAGATGTACCTATTGTTTTCATGTTAATTACAAGTAAGACAACTGTCTATTCCAGTCACTCTTTGAACTTTTTAATTGTATTTATTTAGAACTGGAGAGCACAGCAGGATACATCTAACCACAAACATCTGATTGATTGATTAGTTTATATACCGCCTTTCATCCAAAGATCTCAAGATGGTTTACAGCATAAGATGTAAAATAAAACCACAAAGTACATAATAAAATGAGAACAAAAATAAAACAAACCCATAATCGCACCCACAGGTAGCAAGCAAGGCTATTGCCCTGCAGCGATGCCTTTTCCCCCTTTCTGTGCATTCTTTAGAATGGGCTTGTGTATCTTCAAATCCCCACTTGGCCATGAAGCTCACTGGCTGACCTGGGGCTGCTCAGTGTCTCTTAAGCTATCCTATCTTACAGAATTATTGTAATGACGCGGGTGGCGCTGTGGGTTAAACCACAGAGCCTAGGACTTGCCGATCAGAAGGTTGGCGGTTCGAATCCCTGCGACGGGGTGAGCTCCCGTTGCTCGGTCCTTGCTCCTGCCAACCTAGCAGTTTGAAAGCATGTCAAAGTGCAAGTAGATAAATAGGTACCGCTCCGGCAGGAAGGTAAACAGCATTTCCGTGTGCTGCTCTGGTTCGCCAGAAGCGGCTTAGTCATGCTGGCCACATGACCCAGAAGCTGTACGCCGGCTCCCTCGGCCAATAAAGCGAGATGAGCGCTGCAACCCCAGAGTCAGCCACGACTGGACCTAATGGTCAGGGATCCTTTTACCTTTAACTTTAAAAGGGGGGGAACCTCAAGCTTCTTTGAGCAAAGGCGAGATATCAATGTAATAAAGAAATAATGCCCAACAACTAACATTTGTTTTCCATTGCCAAAAGAAATGGTGACCCTTGGAAAACTCCCTCTCCTACAGCTCTGCATCTGGGTTTTTTTAAGGCTAACCCTGTAGGGGGGAAAGAGCTGGAATACTGACAAAGAGTCCAAGCAAAGCACAGGCCCAGCCAGAGTGATCCATCTTGCCTAGCTTATCTCTCACATTTACAAACGGAATTATGAATTTATTTAGTACTACAGCAGTGAATTCCAGTTTCCAGTGTACTTTTTGAGGCTCTAATCCTATAAGCTGATCTTCATAAGCATTCTCTGGCATCCGTACAGAATCCCAAGGGCTTGCTTTTGCTGAATGCTTAACAGTATCCATTAACTTTTCTGAATTTTTTGTATACGTGTGCATTGTGCATATAGCTCTCTTTCTCCATGGTTTTGCTGGCAGAAACATTACGTCTGTCTTTAACATCTTACTGTTAAATACTGTTTTTCAAGGCACAACTCTTCATTTCCCCCCCTTTTTACTTTCATACTGTCATTTTTCTTCATGAGTGGCTGCTTTATGAAGTGTTTACATTTTACAGTCCATTCTTCTCCCTCCCTCCCTTTCTTTCTTTTTTTTCTTGCAGCAAGCCTCACAGCCGGTTGTTCTTCACAGTGCAGAATTTGAAGATGCTTTGGCAGCTCTCTTTGTCATGCTTGCCCCGATGGCCCCCCACATAAGTTCGGAGATCTGGAAAGGTAACTTGCCCCATTGTGGGCTTGTTTGTTTGTTGCTACCACTGTGACGAAGAAGGAAAAAACTGCAAGGAAAGCTCTGCATTCGTGACTTAAACCATTTGATTGTACCTGAATGAAACTGTTTGGGGTTAGAGGCAACTAATATCTGTGAATAATTGTTACAGGGGTCATTTTTAGCCTTTCTGACATAAGGGTGTTGTTCATAGTATGAAATTGTTTTAAAATAAATAAAAGATAGTGTTTGCATATACAGTGGTGCCTCGCGAGACAAAATTAATTCGTTCCGCGAGTTTTGTCGTCTTGCGATTTTTTTCGTCTTGCGAAGCACGGTATCGGGAAAGTTTTGGAAAAGCTTCAAAAATCACCAAAGTCTTTAAAAACCTCAAAAAAGGCTACCACACCGCGTTCTATGAGTTGCTCCTCGAAGTCAAGTCGCAACTGTATTAACGGTGTTAAGAAAAAGGAAACAAACTTGCAAGACGTTTCCGTCTTGCGAAGCAAGCCCATAGGGAAAATCGTCTTGCGAAGCAGCTCAAAAAACCCTTTCGTCTAGTGAGTTTTTTGTCTTGCGAGGCATTCGTCTTGCGAGGTACCACTGTACTACTGGGGGGGGGGGGAGGGCAGGCGCACTCTGCGCAGCTTCTCACAATGCAAAGCAGAGGTGTCTGTCCAGGAAGTCGGGTTGCACAGAGACACTGGGCATTGGAAGGATGCTGAGAGCATTCCAGAGCATAGCAAAGGCAGCTTTCGGGAGCGTTTGCTCTCGGGTGCAGAGGAGGCAAAGAGAAAATGAGGATCATGAGGGGCAGGGGTGCCAACTTTAATAAAATGGGGGGGAGCCAGGTAAGCCACGCCCCGCATAAACGATCACAAGACGCGGTGCCCGGGCACTATTTGAATGGCCACGCCCATCGACTTGGGGACGGCCCCTTCAAATATTTCATGGGGGGCCCCAAGAGACTTCATCCCTTAGGAGTTGGTTTCTATGATGAGGGAGGAAGGAGGAAGTGTTAGAGAGAAAAGAGAGTATTTGAGGTGGAGGAAAGGAAAGCAATGGAGCGAAAAGTGGTCTGAGACTGCTTACCACCAGTGGGTGGGCCAGTAAAAGAGGGGAAGGAAAGATGGAGTGGCTGGGATGCTGAATCATAAAAAGCAGGAGGCTGTCCAGAGATGAAAAGGGGAGTAACAAAGGGGAGTTGGGTCCTCAATAGAAGGTCCTTTACAAAGAAGGGACCACCTAGGGTTCTGGGATCTTAGGTAGGAGAACGTTGACAATCAGATTTCATAGAGTGGTTCTTGGACAAAAAGCAACACTGAAGCATCCATAAAATTAATACAGCCGCATAAACTAAACCAACAAATAAACAGGAAATAATAATAATAATAAGAAGAATTTATTATTTATACCTCGCCCATCTGGCTGGGTTTCCCCAGCCACTCTGGGCGGCTTCCAACAGAACACTAAAATACAATAACCTATTAAACATTAAAAGCTTCCCTAAAGACGGCTGCCTTCAGATGTCTTCTAAAAGTTTGGTAGTTATTTTTCTCTTTGACATCTGGTGGGAGGGCGGGTGCCACTACAGAGAAGGCGCTCTGCCTGGTTCCCTGTAACTTGGCTTCTCGCAATGAGGGAACCGCCAGAAGGCCCTCGGCGCTGGACCTCAGTGTCCGGGCAGAACGATGGAGATGGAGACGCTCCTTCAGCTATACTGGACCGAGGCCGTTTAGGGCTTTAAAGGTCAGCACAAAGGTTAAACAAAGCCCACATAAGAACCAGAACAGAAAAGAGCTAAATTCTGAACCTTTGTCAGTAAGGGTCTTTTGTCACAGTAAAAACTGTTGTTGGTGCTTTAAAGACTGGCACACTAGTTTGGCCTCCGCTTTCATTGAACGCTCACTTTATCAGAGTGTGGGTTGTGGTCTGCAGAACTTTGACACAGTAAATGTGTTAGTCTTTAAAGGGCTTTAGATTCTGTTGTTGCTGCTGCTGCTACAGACTAACGCAGTTATCCCTCTGGGTACTGCAGCTGCAAAAGTTCTTGCAAAACCCACTCCCCCCCCCTTCTTTTGGACATCTCGACCCACCCTTCCCCTTCTGCAGTGGCTCTTTCACATCCGTATTGGCTTGGTCTAGTCGTTTAATGTAACGTAATGTGAAAGCTCTGTTTTGCTGCCCCTTTGACTTCTCTGCGTCCCTTCAGGGTTAGGGAGGTAGACCAAAATAAGTAAAAGAAAATAATGAAGTAGCTGTACAGGAAATCTTGTCGGGGGGTGGGGGGAGCCTAAGAATAAAATATCTGTCTCCTTAAAACTGAGTGGCATAAATACTTTGCCTTCCACGTTAGGTAGAGACTTTCTTGCTGCATGTCAAACACTCTCCTGGTGCACAGCCTCGATTTGTTCTGTCTTCCAGGAGTAGATGAAAAAACTGTCTCAGTTCACGTCTTCTACTTTTCTGGGTTGTGAGAACCGCTGGGTTGTGTGTCCCACTCCAGCAGCCCCTTGTCTATGGGATGGGCATACTGAGCATCTAAAACTCTGCGCTTAAGAGGGGTCCTAAGCACACATGGACCTATTTAATTGGAAGCTCCTGCCACATCCATACACACACCCATTCCATGATTAAAATGGGGGGTTATTCCCCATTTGTTGTCATCTTTGCTCATCACAAAATACCGTATTTTTCGCTCTATAAGACGCACCTAGTTTTAGAGGAGGAGAGCAAGAAAAAAAATATTCTCTCCCTCTCTGTGCAGCTCCTCTCCAGCAAAGCGGCAGGAGAAATGGAGCACCTTCCATTTCTCCTCCCGCTTCACTGAAGGGGCGCTGCGCAGCTTTCCCTCTCTGCGCAGCACCTCTTCAGCACTCTTTGGGCAGCTATCCTTGAAGCCAGGAGAGCAAGAGGGGTCGGTGCACACTTGACCCCTCTTGCTCTCCTAGCTTCAGCAAAAGCAGCGCGAAGCATCCGGAGCACAGCGGGAGCTCCCACTGCGCTCCGGAGGCTTTGCGTTGCTTTCGCTGAAGCCATGGAGCCTGCATTCGCTCCATAAGACGCACACACATTTCCCCTTACTTTTTAGGAGGGGAAAAGTGTGTCTTATAGAGCGAAAAATATGGTACATTTGAGATTGTCCAGCTAGCACAAGCTATTTAAAGAGAAATCTTAAAAGGGAATCGCAAATGTATTTTTTTGTGATGAGCAAAGATTACCCGTGACGCTAGCGAGACCACCTTAGAGAGGGGATTGTTTTGTTTGTATTTTACACCACCTATTGTTTTTCTCCTTCCTCCCATAAATCTCCATCACTAATCTTAATGTGGCTTCTTTATTTGGGGGTCCCTGGTTTGACTGTATATTTCGAACAATCCACAGATCTTGTATGCTCTGGCCATGCAGAGGCAGGGGGGAAACGGGCTGAATTCGCTCGATTTTCTATTTATTTAAATTTCTCGACCACCCTTCATCCAAGGATCACAGGTCGATTTACAGCATAAAAACACAAAAATACACACCATTGTGACCAACACAAACAATACCCTCTCCTCAGTTAAAAAGCCATAGATGGCTTAAGTAGCCAAAGGAGTTAACTGGTAGTTTCTGCGCCCCCCGCTCCCATGAGGAAAATGAACCCACCAATCGTGGTGTTCTTCTTGTGCAAGAGTTAGGGCACAAAGGGAGGGGAGATGGCAGGTGTTAAGCAGCAATCCTGTAGGCTGGCTTTGCCTTTAAGGTAGCTGGGCACTTCTCAACATCTTTATAATTGTATTTATTCAGTGGGATTTTTTCTACTTGAATCTCATTGGTTGTTGAAAGATTTTGTTGTTTAGTCGTTTAGTCGTGTCCGACTCTTCGTGACCCCATGGACCAGAGCACGCCAGGCACTCCTGTCTTCCACTGCCTCCCGCAGTTTGGTCAAACTCATGCTGGTAGCTTCGAGAACACTGTCCAACCATCTCGTACTCTGTCATCCCCTTCTCCTTGTGCCCTCCATCTTTCCCAACATCAGGGTCTTTTCCAGGGAGTCTTCTCTTCTCATGAGGTGGCCAAAGTATTGGAGCCTCAGCTTCAGGATCTGTCCTTCCGGTGAGCACTCAGGGCTGATTTCCTTAAGAATGGATACGTTTGATCTTCTTGCAGTCCATGGGACTCTCAAGAGTCTCCTCCAGCACCAGAATTCAAAAGCATCAATTCTTCGGCGATCAGCCTTCTTTATGGTCCAGCTTTCACTTCCATACATCACTGCTGGGAAAACCATGGCTTTTACTATACGGACCTTTGTTGGCAAGGTGATGTCTCTACTTTTGTTGAAAGATAGGGTAGTGTTTTTGTTTTTTGTTTTTAATTTTAAAAAATGCTGCTGTGCTGCCTTAAGAAAGAGGGAACTGCCATATATGGAATCAGCCCATTGGTCCATCTAGCTCAGTATCACCAATGCTGATTGGCAATGGCTTTCCAGGGTTTATGGCAGGGAGTCTCCCTCATCCCTACCTAGACACGCAGGTGATCGATAACCTGGGACCTTCTTCACACAAAGCAGATGCTGTTTCACTGAGCTGACCTTTCCTCTGCCATGGGCTTCGAAGTGGTTTGTGCCTTCGAATGACACATGCCAGTCAAGCAGCTTACCAGTTCGAAATACCTATCTTTTAATGCAAGAGGACAGATGCTTAGATCTGTCTAGCAGTTCTCGTTCCGTAGTAGGAAATACTGATCACTGGATTTTTAATTTTTTTAAAAAAAAAAAAAAGTCTGCTGGCTGAGAGAAATAGCAAACAGGAAAGCATACACTGGCGTTTATCCAATCTCATATTAAGTTCTTTGAACTGCCCTCAAGATAAATGACTTTTTTGTCTTCCCAGGATTTTGTGGCAGGGAAGTGTTTACTGCATAATTCTTACATGCCCAGCACATCAGTAAGGAGGGGGCTATTTGAGTGCAGGCTTGTACATTATGTTTCGTACTTATTTACCCTGTGTTCCCCTTGGCTGAATTAAGTGCTATAATGTCCTTTGAGAACTTATTTCATGTTACCTTTGTGTCTTGCTCTGTTCTAGTAGCCTGCCTTGAGCTAATAGATTTTAGTGCCCCTTGTTATCCCTATGTTACTTGGAGCTTCAAATCATATTTCAAAAAGCAGCCAAGCATAGCTTCTGCATAAAAAAGAATATTTTAGTTATCTGTGATCAGCAGGCCTAATATATGGGCAGATTCCCTCCTCTGCTAGGAAGAAAATTCTTCAAGATAAGCCTTTCTTTTCATTTTCTGGTCATGGTGTGCATCAGAAGAGCTTATGTAAACCCATTATTGAATTTTCCCAGAGTCCTGCTCTTACCTACCATAATACAGGGTTTAAGGCATTGTTGCTGGCATTTAAAACCCTAAACCACGAGGGGAAAGCATACCTTTCAGACCACCTCCCCCAGTACAATCAAATCTTTCCTGAAATCTTAATTTTTAATTCTCCATTTTTTTACATGGCTCAGTTTTGTTTGTGATAGTTTGTTTTGGTTTTAATCTTGTTCTTATCTGATTTTTAGAAATCTTACTGAATGTCACTGTCACATTTTGATTTTTACAGTCGTACCTTGGAAGTCGAACGGAATCTGTTCTGTAAGTCCGTTCGACTTCCAAAACCAAATCACGGCTTCTGATTGGCTGCTGGAAGCTCCTACAGCCAATCAGAAGCCCCGTCGGACGTTCAGGTTCCAAAAGAACGTTCACAAACCGGAACAATCACTTTTGGGTTCACAGCGTTTGGGAGCCAAAACGTCTGAGTTCCAAGGCTTCAACAACCAAGATACGACTGTATTCCAATTGTTTAGAGGTTTTGTAATATTAAGCCACATTAAATAAATACGTGGTTTTCAGCTAAAAGAACTATGCAACAGTTTTCTTAGTGATAGTAAAGCTTTTCAAGGAAGTTGACCATTTTGTTCAAGCCGTAACTGTACCATTGTTCAATTTAGTTGTCGAAAAGTACTTGTAACCCTCACAGCAAAACAGTTGGATTGCTTTCTAGGAATGAAATCCACTTCAACCAGTGAACACTAAGAGTGGTTTAGACTGTCCTGATATTTCATATTTTGCGGAGTCCAATTGTTCTCTGATAATCTCAGCAATGTTTTCTCGTTTGCTCTTCGTGTCTCCTTTTAAATTCAGAGTGTTCCACTTGCCCACGTGTCATCCCTTCTGCGTATTCACTGCCAAAACATGTCACTCAGCCTTTTACTGCTGGCCAGAGTTCACCAGACTGATAACTTGGCAATTTGCAAATGTGAACAGGATTAGGAAACCGTGTTTCCTTCCTGGAACCTTGCATCTGAGTAACATTCAGACACCACATATAAGATACTTCACTGTTTGCGAAATAAAATATTTTTTTCTATCCAGATAAGGATGTAAGATTACTGGATCTGGAAGGCTTTATGTTATGCTAGGAGTCCCATCAAGAAAAGTTATCTTGCAAAAGATACATTAACAAGAGTGAAGTCTTCTTTACTTTCATTTAAGATTTTCCTATTTGTTTTGTGTCGGTTATGTTGCCTGGCCAGTTTTCATAGTCCTCCCACATGTGGGCATAACAAATGAAGGGCATTAGAAGTATTCTGCAGAGAATATATGTGTCATGTATATATCCCATATAAGTAATCTCCCTGCTTTAAGTTCACGCATATTTTGCAGGGTTGTGGGGCTCTGCTATCTTTGCCTAAATAATAAAGAAAGTTCCTTCTGTTCACAGTATCCTGTTTTGCTATGTTTGATGGTCATTCTTGTTCTTTCTAGATGGTGTAAAAGCCCCTCCGTATGATTTGTGGCCTTGGATTAAGTTGGTCAGAAAACTAGTTTAATTACAGTGGTACCCCGCAAGACGAATGCCTCGCAAGACAGAAAACCCGCAAGACGAAAGGGTTTTCTGTTTTGGAGGCGCTTCGCAAGACGAATTTCCCTATGGGCTTGCTTCGCAACACGAAAGCCCATAGGGAAATCTCCGGGGACCTGTTTTAAATTGCTGGCGGTCGGGAGCAAAGACTTTCGCCCACAGCCGGCCTTCAGAAGAGGTCCTGGACCTCTTCTGAAGGCTGGCGGAGGGCAAAAGTCTTTGCTCCCCCCGCCTGCCTTCCCGGGACAGCGGAGACTTCTCCGCTGCCCCGGGCGATCTTAAAATGCTGGCGGGCGGGAGCGAACGCTTCGCTCCCGACCCCCAGCATTTTAAAATCTTTGGGCGAGTGTCTGCAAGCCTCGCGCGCCCGGCAGGAGGTCCCGCCGGGTGCGCGAGGCTTGGGGCGGCAGCCTGTCACCCGAAGCACGGGGAGCCCTTCGGAGAGCTCCCCTTGCTTTGGGCGAGTGCCTGCAAGCCTCGCGCGCCCGGCAGGAGGTCCCGCCGGGTGCGCGAGGCTTGGGGCGGCAGCCTGTCACCCGAAGCACGGGGAGCCCTCCGGAGGGCTTCCCCTGCTTCGGGCGAGTGTCTGCAAGCCTCGCGCACCCGGCAGGAGGTCCCGCCGGGTGCGCGAGGCTTGGGGCGGCAGCCTGTCACCCGAAGCACGGGGAGCCCTCCGGAGGGCTTCCCCTGCTTCGGGCGAGTGTCTGCAAGCCTCGCGCACCCGGCAGGAGGTCCCGCCGGGTGCGCGAGGCTTGGGGCGGCAGCCTGTCGCCCGAAGCACGGGGAGCCCTCCGGAGGGCTTCCCCTGCTTCGGGCGAGTGTCTGCAAGCCTCGCGCACCCGGCAGGAGGTCCCGCCGGGTGCGCGAGGCTTGGGGCGGCAGCCTGTCACCCGAAGCACGGGGAGCTCTCCGAAGGGCTCCCCGTGCTTCGGGCGAGTGCCTGCAAGCCTCGCGCGCCCGGCAGGAGGTCCCGCCGGGTGCGCGAGGCTTGGGGCGGCAGCCTGTCACCCGAAGCACGGGGAGCCCTCCGGAGGGCTTCCCCTGCTTCGGGCGAGTGTCTGCAAGCCTCGCGCACCCGGCAGGAGGTCCCGCCGGGTGCGCGAGGCTTGGGGCGGCAGCCTGTCGCCCGAAGCACGGGGAGCCCTCCGGAGGGCTTCCCCTGCTTCGGGCGAGTGTCTGCAAGCCTCGCGCACCCGGCAGGAGGTCCCGCCGGGTGCGCGAGGCTTGGGGCGGCAGCCTGTCACCCGAAGCACGGGGAGCTCTCCGAAGGGCTCCCCGTGCTTCGGGCGAGTGCCTGCAAGCCTCGCGCGCCCGGCAGGAGGTCCCGCCGGGTGCGCGAGGCTTGGGGCGGCAGCCTGTCACCCGAAGCACGGGGAGCCCTCCGGAGGGCTTCCCCTGCTTCGGGCGAGTGTCTGCAAGCCTCGCGCACCCGGCAGGAGGTCCCGCCGGGTGCGCGAGGCTTGGGGCGGCAGCCTGTCGCCCGAAGCACGGGGAGCCCTCCGGAGGGCTTCCCCTGCTTCGGGCGAGTGTCTGCAAGCCTCGCGCACCCGGCAGGAGGTCCCGCCGGGTGCGCGAGGCTTGGGGCGGCAGCCTGTCGCCCGAAGCACGGGGAGCCCTTCGGAGAGCTCCCCTTGCTTTGGGCGAGAAGTCTCTGCTGCCCCGGGCGATCTTAAAATGTTGGCGGGCGGGAGCGAAGCGTTCGCTCCCGCCCCCCAGCATTTTAAAATCTCCCCGGGACAGCAGAGACTTCGCTCCCGCCCGCCAGCATTTTAAAATCGCCCCGGGACAGCAGGGGCTTTTAAAATGCTGGCGGTCGGCAGCAAAGCCCTCCTGTCCCCGGAGCTTGCGGGGCGGGAGGTGGGAAGAAGGGCTTTTTTTCCCACCGCCAGCCTTCAGAACAGCCTTCTGAAGGCTGGCAGTGGGAAAAAAGCCCTTGTCCCCCCCCCCCCCAGCCTTCAGAAGAGGTCGGGGAACAGACTGTCCCCGGACCTGGTCTGAAGGTGGTTTCCCTAGGAACGCATTAATTGATTTTCAATGCATTCCTATGGGAAACCGTGCATCGCAAGACGAAAAACTCGCAAGAAGAAAAAACTTGCGGAACGAATTAATTTCGTCTTGCGAGGCACCACTGTATCTGAATTCCCCCCACCCCCAAAGAATATATTCTGTTGAGTTCAGTCACCGATGTTGTCCTTCACATTGTGAAGTTATCAAGTTCCTGGAACAGAACCCAACATTTCAGCTATATCTAGGTATCTGGAAGGAGATTTTGGAATCTGGAAACTTTTAAAATATTTTTAAGAAGTTTGACAAGTAATTCCTAATTCTGTAAAATCTTTCTTTCTGATGGTTTCAGCCAGGGTAGACAATCTGTGGCCTTGCAGATCTTGTTAGACTACAAATCCCATCACCCCTGAACTATTGGTCATGCTGGCTGGGATTGAGGGGGAAACAACATCTGGAGGGTTGCATTTTGCCCATCCCTGGTTTAAGCAGATGGAACTGCTTTTGGATCATAAACAGTGCTCTCCTATACAGGTCTACTTCAAAGTAAGCCCTCAAACACTCCCAGATATGTGTACAGTCAAACCTCTGTTCTTGAACGGCTCCATTTTGGAACATTTTGTTTCCTGAATGCCGAAAACCCGGAAGTAAATGTTTTCGAGCATTCCTCAGAACTTGAACGTCTGACGTGGCTTCCACTTGAGTGCAAGAAGCTCTCATCGGTTGTCGAATGTTTCAGAAGTTGAACGGTCTTCCAGATCGGATTACGTTCGACAACCAAGGTTTGACTGTATAGGATTGTGACTTTTTTATAATGTTTATGAATATGGGAAGTAATGAAAACTCAATTCACCTTGGAGCTACGGACGGTAACGATGGCTTCTATTTGGGTTCCAAAAGTGAGAATTGGCACAGAAAAGCAAATAAGCTAAATAAACAGAAACTTCCAAGTTTTGAAAACAACTTTGTTTTAGCTTTCCTAAGTGGCATCGTTTCACAATTTTGTATAGTATGCCTTCAGTTAGCAATTCCTCGTCAACAAATCTCAAGGTTGCAGTATTGCTGTTGTCCCAGAGTTCTCCTCCCATGAGGTTGTTGTTTTTTAATGTTATATATCTGGATTCGCCATGTCACTGATCTCTTATTTTTTTCAGAAAGGTGAGGGATGGAGGGTTTGTTATGTTGTGAGAAATCCCAGTTGAACAGAAGAATAAGGAGTGGCCTATAATTGCATGTTTTCTGCTTTCCCATCTAACATGTGATGTCTAGGAAAGAACTGAGCTCATTTACAAACGGAAAAGTCTTAACCAGAAAGGGCCAGCAAGAAAAATGAATCACTGTTCAAGCAGCTTATTCCTTTCCTTTACACTTTGAAAGGTTTCACGCATGCACTTGCGATTGAGACTGCTTAATTTTGCCACCTGGCTAAGTACATTGTTGGAAAACTACTCCACACAAAGAAGACCACGTGTTGTGGCTGCACAGAGAACTTGTTTCTAATGAATATTATCATGCTTTTGTTTTGATTTGTTGCACACTGCCTTGGTTGAGTTACAAAAAAGGTGGTTTAAAATATTCAAGTGGTTAAAATAAAATTGGCTGCCACAAAAAAATAATTATTATTTTGTTTCAGGCTAAGGACTCTGTGTCCAAAACCATTTCTGTGCTTTACAAAAAGCTGAGTATCTAGCTTTTTATCCAACAGACTGGGGTCATGAGCCGGCTAACATTAGGTAGTTCATTTCAGCAGGACAGAAGATTAGCATGTGTCTAACTTTGACTGGACTATATTTTGAAAGTATTATAGTTTTCTTTTGTACCATAACAATCTCTTGCAGCGCAATCCTGTAAATATTTCCTCAGAATACAGTCCCATTATGTTTGGGGCTCACTCCCATAAATATTTGTTATGTAGCCTAAATTAAGCTTTAATGAATAGATATATTTGTCATGTTCCTTGTGTGCTGTGGCTTCTAGGGGTGGTGGTTTTTTCTGTTTTTATGGTATCTTGTACCATAATGTACTGAGACTTGTGGGTATAGGGCATATATAAATTCAATAAATAAGTAAATATATTTGTTTTTAAATGTGGTGTAAGTCGCCTGGAGACAAGCTTCACGTGACAAGCAGCTAAAAAGTCTAATAAGATTATTATTACTACTATTACTATTATTATTAAATCTCCTGACCCCATCTGTTTTTAAGCCCTTTAAGAATAGCATAGGACTATTTTTCTCATCTTCCCTTAACCTATTGCTTGAATTTCAGACAGCAGAGCTATTTTGCTTTCTTTGGTTTGTGATGCGCAATCTGGTACACATTCAGCTTACAGGATGCCGGCTGTTCTGTGCTAAAACAAACTCCCAACGGTTCTGCTCTGGGCAGTGCTTAAACGGAGCAAGCAAACTGTGAAAACAAATGTTTCGTTTTAAGTACAAGCAATCCATTGATGTTGTGTTTCAGGCTTGTCTCACGCTCAAAACAAACTTTGCACTCATCATCTCTGGCACATGGACGTATTGCAGCAGTCCTGGCCTACGGTGGACCCAAAGTCTGAACAGCTGCCAGAAATAGTGCAAGTCTCCGTTCTGGTAAGAACACGTACTCTTCCTTTGGTTGTGATGGTAAAATCTTTAAAATTTCTTGCATCACCTATCAGGGAGAAGGTTGTATGTGGGGGAGGTTAATTTTGCTGCTGTTAAGGCCCAGCAGATTGCCTTCGAAATAAACTCAGCAATGGCAGAAGCTTAGGTTTCAAATGAACAGAAGCCCTCACCTTAATCCTGCCTCCCCAGTTGGTTCAGTTCGTGATCACTGTGTGTTTTCTACTTGGAAAGTCATAGCTGGCTGTCTTAATACAGAGTCAGGAGTAGCTGGCATGGAAGGGCTGTAGCCTGGAACCACTCCTGGCAGCAGCATTTCTGACACTTATCAAGGCCATGTGGGGACTGGGCAGTAGCAAGGACGTACCAGTGCAGAATTGGCTCCGCCAGTGTGCTGACATCACCCCAGTCTTGCCTGTTCCTGCACCAAACCGTTAACCAGTAGTGATGTTGCTGTCAAAGGACCAACACTCCTCCTTCATGTCAGTCACTCCTACTCAGAACATTGGTCCACCTGGTTTAGTATTACCTGCCCTCGCTGGCAATGGCTCTCCAGGGTTCCAGGCAGAAATCTCTCCCAGTTATATCTGGAGAGCTATTGCCAGCTTGGTTTGCGTGCAGAGAGTTTGTGTAACACCACTGCGCTCCAGTCCGTCCTTTTAGCAGCCCTAGATCTAGTCGATGTGACCTTGGGAGTGGAAGTGGCCCATACCCAGGATGCGATTCAGAGACATGGGGTGGGAGCTGGGCCGTGACAAGAGACTGTGTGGAAACAAAAGGACCTGATTGGGCCTGGGGCATTCTTCCACTGGTACAAAACCCCACAGAGAAGTCTAATCATGGTCTGACATGAAAATAATTAGAGCAGAACTACATGACACGGAGGGACACAGGTGGCGCTGTGGGTTAAACCACAGAGCCTAGGACTTGCCGATCAGAAGGTTGGCGGTTCGAATCCCCGCAATAGGGTGAGCTCCCATTGCTCGGTCCCTGCTCCTGCCAACCTAGCAGTTTGAAAGCACGTCAAAGTGCAAGTAGATAAATAGGTACCACTCCAGCAGGAAGGTAAATGGCGTTTCCGTGTGCTGCTCTGGTTTGCCAGAAGCAGCTTAGTCATGCTGGCCACATGACCCGGAAGCTGTACACCGGCTCCCTCGGCCAATAAAGTGAGATGAGCGCCGCAACCACAGAGTCGGTCACGACTGGACCTAATGGTCAGGGGTCCCTTTACCCTTTACCCAGAGCTGCTGATACAAATGGCATTCCTCAGCCAAGTTCCCCCCTCCCCCCAAAAAGGCATATATTCTGCTTAGACTGTGTTCCGATACCTGGCCCTGTGTTTACCTGCTCACATTGCACACCTTTGTTGCCACTGTTTGGGGCAGGAAAGTGACCTGCTTAGTCATGTAGAGGCACGTTATTTGGGGGCGTGGGGCTGACACTGGGTTGTCATTTGTGGCGGCAGTTTCATGTATACAAATCAAGATCAGCAGGTGAAATAATATCTTGTTCCAGATTTTGCATTTATAAAGCTCCACAAGTGTTCTGACATTCAAAGTCCCAACTTGACATTTGTGTCAATATCTCGGGCTAATGCCATGCTGCTTACCCATTCAGTTGTAGTTCTGTCACTGTTGATATCACACTCTGTTGTTCCATTTGTGTCTGTCCAAGGATCAACATGAAACAGGTCACCTCCCTTGCTTTCTGCGCTGTAGACATAATGAAATATAGTGGTGCCTCGCAAGACGAAAAGAATCCGTTCCGCAAGTCTCTTCGTCTTGCGGTTTTTTCGTCTTGCGAAGCAAGCCCATTAGCGGCTTAGCGGGCTTAGCGGATCAGCTGCTAAGCGGCTTAGCGATCAGCTGTTAAGCGGCTAAGCGGATCAGCTGTTTAGCGGCTTAGCGGATCAGCTGATAAGCGGCTTAGCGGCTTGGGGAAAAGGGGGGGGGGAAACCCTGCAGGAACTCGCAAGACATTTTCGTCTTGCGAAGCAAGCCCATAGGAAATTTGTTTTGCGAAGCACCTCCAAAACGGAAAACCCTTTCGTCTAGCGGGTTTTCCATCTTGCGAGGCATTCGTCTTGCGGGGCACCACTGTAAATATCTGGTTTTCTGTTGTGCCAGGTGTTATTGCCATGCTTCGTCAGATGCAGGGCATCATAGCATCTAGCACTGCATCTTTTAAAAAACTGGTGCTTCCTTGGTGGCATATTAATAGCCTGGAATTGAAGAATTGGATGCAACCTGTCTTCTAGGGCGCACTCTTGTCCCCAGATTTTATGCCATTTAGATTTCATCTCCCCGTGTCCAACCTTCTCACTTTTCTGTAACATCTTTTTTGTAAAAGCTCTTCTGTTTTCCCTATAATGCCTTCACTCAGGTTGGCCCTGTATGTATTGAAGATGGTACTTTTAACTTGTCTGGAAAATACATTGATAATGTACAACAGGAAAAGTTGGGGTTTGATCTTGTTTAAAAACTAACCAGTGTCTACTTAGTGATCTGATTCCTATGTCAAATTGAATCCTTGTTTAAACCCTAGTTAACTTTGATTGAAATGGGTAGTGTTCCAGTGCACACTGCCGAAATAGTGGACACTCCACTCCTCCCCAATCCTGTGACTTCCAGGAAACAAGCAGGTTTACTGCTTGTGGTTTATCTGGAGAGAGACAAGGCACAAACTTAGGTTTTCATGACACAACAAACCCAAACCATGGTTTGTTTTGCAGCAGAACTGCGGGAGGAGTGTAGCCCACATAATTTCATCTGCACGCACTAGCATGCTACTCATTCATATGAAGCCATAGTTATTCTAATGTGGCACGTGAACCAAGCTGGCTTCTCATTACTACTAATATAGTTCAGTCGGGAGAGCTATATAATCTCAGGGTCGTAGGTTTTCAAGCCCCACATTGGGCAAAAGATTCCTGTATTGCAGAGAGTTGGACTAGATGACCCTCGTGGTGCCATCCAACTCTGTGATTCTGTTCTGTGATTCATTTATTCTATAAGGCAGCCTCTCTGACCTTTTACGCATTACTTCTTTTTAAAACCAGACCCAACTGGATTGGCTAAATTCGCCCAGGGCTATACATGTGACTTGCTGATCAGCAGGTCGGCTGTTCGAATCCCTGTGACGGAGTGAGCTCCCATTGTTCGGTTCCTGCTCCTGCCAACCTAGGATTTTGAAAGCACGCCAGTGCAAGTAGATAAATAGGTACCACTCCGGCAGGAAGGTAAATGGCGTTTCCGTGCGCTGCTCTGGTTTGCCAGAAGCAGCTTAGTCATGCTGGCCACATGACCCGGAAGCTGTACGCTGACAAACGCTGGCTCCCTCTGCCTAAAGAGCAAGATGAGCGCTGCAATCCCAGAATCGGTCACGACTGGACCTAATGGTCAGGGGTCCCTTTACCCTTTACCTTTATACATGTGATAACATACAGTAACAAAAAGGTAGGCTGACGCAAGGTAACAGAAGTCTAATGATTGGATTGAAAGTTCTGAATAATACCTGAATTATTTATCTAGCAAATAGTGGTAAATGGACAAGAAACTTGAGGGCCCATTTGTAGACATCTCCTTTTAGTTCTCATCTCTGTCTCCTTTTCCCCTTCCAGATCAACAACAAGCCCTGTGGAAAAGTTGGTGTACCTCAACAAGTATCCCGAGACGCAGAAGTAGTTCGTGAACTGGTTGTTCAAAGTAAGCTGGGGACCGAATATCTCCAAGGACGCACCATTAAAAAGTTCATATTGTCTCCTAGAACTGCGCTTGTCAACTTCCTTCTCCAGGAATAGCTGGTAGCCGTATTTTCTTAAAACTGCCTGTTTATCACTTTCCATTAAAGTGGGGGAAACGAAACTCGACCATATTCTCCAACCAAGATGCTGCAGAGGGCAGAAAAATTAAAGCGCTGAGTGATAAAGAAGCTAACTTGTATATAATCAATGAACATGAGCACTTCTGCAAATATTTCTCTGGAAATCATGTACAAAAGCTGGCTTTCATTTTTATCACTGTTGTTACATACAGGTGAAAGTGTTGCTGTGGGTATTTGGTGCAGGGATAAGGTGTAATGCAGTAAAAGACATCCTTATTCTTGTTTCCCTATGCAGAAATATTTTGGGAGGGGGTGTTCTTTTAATAATAATAATAATAATGAGGAAAGATATTTTCAGTGTATTGTTACTGAAAGTAATGTACACTGTTGTAATCCATCATCCCTTTCACTGATCCTAGTGATAACCATTCAGCTTGTTTAATCAGTCTCAGCATTCATAATAAAATGTGTTTTCTACTTTATTGTTTATTCGAGTACATCTTTGCTATATTTTCCACCAATTCCCACAGAGTTCACCAGCACAAAACAAGCTAATGAAAATTAATTCTAGGCAAAAAACACCCACAACTCCTCTGTTTAAATTATTGTCTCCATGTTTCAAAGCTGCATGCTGGTAATAGATCACGTCCAAGTATTGCAGTCTTGCCAAGGGAATCCATACATGCCAGTTTTGGTCTTTTGCTCAGTTCTGATTCTCACACAGATTTAGATGTTCGGCTAGAATGGAAGTTGTTATCTTGTCTGTGCACTTTATAAAGGGGAAATAAAAAACGAGGTGCCTTTCAGATATGGAGAGTCAATGTTGTAGTTCCATAGCATGTATAGCTGTTCTCTTGAACCAGTTCAGCCACTTGGTTAGCACAGTAAGTCGGTTGTTCTAGACACCGGAAATTTCTGTAACAAAAAGGAACAGGTTTCCTGGCTTCACTTCTTTGCCATTTCAGTTCACAGAGCTTAGTGTGCAATCATATTGGCAAACCACGAGTCACAAGTCAGCTCTCTGTCTTGACAATTTGGAAATCAGCCCAATAATGTATGGCCAATATTTCTAAGCCATGGAACTCTAAAGGGCAAATACTACAAGTAGATATTGTTTCGGGGGGTGGGGGCTAATTAGAGCTATCAAAACCAGATTCTCACAGTGGCTGAATTTAAACAGCTGTCTACCTTGAACAGCATTTCAGAAGCTCCGGGAAACACAGACTAGTGTGTAGCCCAACATTGCCTGGCTGCTGCTGTGTCCCGAACTTCAATATATTTACCGACCTGAGCAGGTGTAAATAACCTTTTTGCATTTTGTATTATTGTTAGGAGTTAGCTCAGCCTTCAAAATCTCTGGTCCAATTCCATCTTGAGCATGGCTCTCAAAGAATTATCTTTGGTTTATTGACATTTTCATTTTAATGAAGATTGTCTTACCGTATTTTTCGCTCCATAAGACGCACTTTTTCCCTCCTAAAAAGTAAGGGGAAATGTGTGTGCGTCTTATGGAGAGAGTGCAGGCTGCGCAGCTATCGCTGAAGCCAGCAGAGCAAGAGGGAGAGCTGCGCAGCGCCTCTTGTTGTGCTGGCTTCCCAGCGAAGCAGGAGGAGGGACGGAAGGGAGCCCTTACAGAGCCCTTCCGTCCCTCATCCTGCTTCGCTGGGAAGCCAGCAGACCAAGAGGTGCCGCGCAGCTCTCCCTCTTGCTCTGCTCTTGCGCCTCCTCAGTGTGCTGGTCCCAGGGGGAGGTTACTGTGGGGCGAGGTCCAGGGCCTGAGTCGAGGGTCGGCAGACAGTCCTCCACAGGTGAAGCGGGGTCCACAGGGAGGAGCCAGGCAAGGACAGGAACACTGGAGGAACAGGACTGGATGCTGGCCGAAACAGCTCTTCAATGACGACGTTGCTCCCGCAACCTGGGACCGGGCTGACTGGCCTTTATCTTCTCTGAAGCCCCCAGGAGCCCCGCCTCTCCTGGCCTTAAGGCGAGCACTCCTCCTGGGAGAAACCAGTTCCCTTCGCCTCTCTGCCCTAAGCCTCTGCAGCTCAGGAGAGGCCGGAGGGTTACTGGGCCCAGGGGGAGACTCACCTGTAGGCACTGAGTCCTCAACCACCTCTGGAGCCAGAATGGATTCACCTGGTGCCTGCTCCTGAGGATCCGGCACAGGTGCAGGCTCCTCAGAATCAAGGCCCTGCCCCAGTTCAGCTGGCCCTGGAGGCGGGGACTCCTGTGCAGGCTGGGATTCCTCCAATTCACTCTCTGAATCGGATTCCCAGGCCATCACACTCAGCAAAGTGGGAGGAGGAAAGGAAGGGGCTCCGTCAGGGCTCCCTTCCTTTCCTCCTCCCGCTTCGCTGAAGAGTGTCGCTTCGTCTCACCTGCCTCCTTCGATCCCACCTGCAGGGACAACCCTGCTAGGCGGCCAACAGATCCAGCTTCCCCAAACGGGCGGATGGACCAGTGGCTCCTTAACCTGATTCTCCCTCCTCCTCCCTCCTCTTCTTCTTTTCCCCAGCTGCCTCGGGCTTCTCTTGAGCCTTCCTGAGAGCCTGGCTGCCCCCCAAGCCGGTGCCTGGCTCTATTCCTCGTAAGCCCCTTGACATGCTGGAAGCAGCAGCGGCAGCCCCTGGCAAGGCTCAGGAGCGCTCGAATGCATAGCGCAAGGAGGGGCCTCAGATTCAGAATTTTTTTTTTCTTGTTTTCCTCTAAAAACTGGGTGCGTCTTATGATTGGGTGCGTCACAGAGCGAAAAATATAGTAATCCTGTCGACTTGGGCATTCAAAAATCTGATCCAAAAGTCTCTGGTGTCAAAGCTGAGTCAATATTGAAAAGGTGACCATAAGCACAGGTTGTGCCTGTTAAGCAATGTATACCTTGTTTCATCTAGTGTGGCCATCCATATATTCTATGTCAGAGGACATGTTCAGCCTTTCTGCCTGGCTTAAAGATAAGGAACCATAAGAACAAAAGGCAGGAGAGACCAGTTTCCAGTTGGACAACAGAATGAGCCAGCTGCAGTCTTCCTCACTTTTGGTGAGCTCTGTTTACAGTTTCATAATTCTAAATCTATATCCATACCAGTCAGCATATGCAGATGTTATGCAAATCTCCCCTTTTAGCCTTCTTTTTTGACGATGCATGATTTGCCACCCTAATTTTAGCTGGAATTTAAATAATGTGTTTTTTCACTGTATGCATTTGCATACAGAAACTTCATTAGCTATCAAGCGTAATTGTTATAAAATAATAAGCCAATCTTAACCTTTTGACTCATATACACTCTAGAACGGTGGTGATTTAATAAAATATCTTCACTGTTCGGGTGGGGAAGAAAAA